>NC_072791.1:58908228-59282394 GCF_028583425.1 Eublepharis macularius
ATGTGTGCTGGGGAGGGTGTTTATTATTACGGTCTTTATTCCCCCCACCCTCATATAGTGCTTTGTATCTAAGTGGAGATTATACTGCATGGTATGAGCTTTGGACTGATGTACATGCAATTTCAAGGAAGGATATCTGTACTCTCATTTTACTATAAGTATATCGAATTGGATTCAGATCACTGTCTGCGTTAGTTCTGCCATTCTGAGGTCAGGAGGGCATTCTTATGGTATATTGTAGCGTTTACATTTTTTTTCTTCAGCATCTCAGTGTCATTGATAACATTTCCACACAATACAACAACTTTAAACTGAATAATATTCATGCTAGAACAAGCACTGAATTTATTGCCCAGGTTGTCTTTAAAAATGGAAACATTTTTTGAAACTCATATGAAAGCTGGGAAAGGTGAACAGAGTTCATGATACATTTCCAAACTACTTTTTGGTGATCACTCCTGAGAAAATTGTAATGAACTCTATATAGGTCTCCCCTCAACTTGGAGACCCGAGTTAGCGGAAAATGCTGTAGCTTGGTTACTATCAGGAGCTAGGCAAACCATGCCGATTCCTTTTTTTTCTGCAGTTATTCCATTGGCTTCCTATCAGTTAATGGCCTCAATTCAGAGCACGAGCCATCACACCCAATGCCCTGCATGGCCTTGGTCCCTCATACCTATGGGGACTGCCTCATTCCCTAGGCTCTGCTTATCTGAAAACAGCTCCTGTAGGTACCACCTTGCAAATGGGCAAATCAACAACTGCCTGCACACACAGGTTCTCGTTCACATCTTGTGGAATGGCCTGACTGATGGGATTAGGACAGCTCCCGTTACACTATATAATCGGCCTTAGTCTCACTGAGAAAAGCAGACCATAAATAACATAAATAAAAGAATTTTTAAAAATGTCTTAGTGATCACTCTTGAGAAAACTATCATTTGAAACAGACAGTTTAGACATAATGCAAAACCATAGTTTAATTAAACTGACAATTATCTTTACCACTACAATAATTATGGTTAGTCAGGTTATGTGAAACCAGTACTTGATATCATGGTTTGAAGTTAGTTGATAGATCCAAGAGATCCAAATGCTGACATTAACTTGATCGTGGCCTGCTACTTGTCTCTGCCAAGCAACCCAGGCTGCCACAGCACCTGGGGTTTTGCAGGAAAGTAGAAGAAAGAGAAAAGGTGATAAAACCAGGGCCATTTCTACACTGTCAAAGCCTTCGGAAGATTGCGCAAAACTCATGGAACGAAGCGTCTTCCTAGCACGATTTCCCAGCATGATCCCTTTTAATGGCGCAATTTCTGACATCATCGCGGCATTAAAGGGGATCGTGATGGGAAATCGCACCAGGAATACGCTTCATTCCATGAGTTTCGTGTGATCTTATGGGTGCGTGTGAAAATGGCCCAGAATTTGTCAAGGTAAACCTGTACTGGAATGGTTTTAGAAACTGAACATAGTTAAAATAAACCATGGTTTCACATTGTCTTAACTGAATGAGAAGCACAGCCCAGATATTTATATTTTGCAGCATTTGGTTAAAAGAATGTCAATTTTTAGTTAGAGGACTTGTCATCTACCCTGATGTAAGTGATGGAGCCACCAGAGCATTTCTATGACCAGAAGCTGGAGCCCAGAAATATGGGGCTGGATGTCAGACGTAAGACAACCTGCCCATTCCTTGCCAGTCTGCTGCTTGGCAATATATTGCTGCTGAAAGATGGTTCTCAAAGGGGATTAGTCGGCCAGGGTTTCTTTTTGTGTTGTAATGTATTTGGATGTTGCTGAGGGTGATGCGGGGATGCCAGTATCCCCACATATCCTGGGCCTACCCTCTCTCAGCTAACAGCTTCATGGTAGTCACGTTACAAAGTAATAGGGTCAAACAGTTCTGCTGCTGAATGCCTGGTTAGGTTATAAAAAAGCTGTAATTATTTAGGACCTGATCCTAATGAAAAAAGCTGACTTGGCATGTATAATAGCAACGTGGCTCGATGACCACCAATTCACTGATCTCAGCTCTGTTCTCCAGAGTTCTGGGAAGGAGAGCTGTCATTTATTTAGCCCCCTCATCCATATCCAGATGCTCCATTGATAACACTATGGATTTTGAATGTGCTTACCTGATACTGGAGATTTGACAGGGAATTCTGTTGCAGAGCTGCCCAAAGCCCTCCTACTTGGGCACATGGAATTGGTTGAACTTAGCATTGTGGGCTTGAAGGGCAGTTGGTGATTTCAATGTGACAGCCATGGTAAATACATCATGCTAAAAACAACAAAAAAGTGTTCTTTGTTTATGTTCAAAGTAAGAAAAAGAGCAAGGACATGGTGGGCCCTTTGCAGGGACAGGCAAGTGAAATTGTAATAAGCGATGAAGAAAGGACATAACTGCTCAATTCCTACTTTCCTCAGTCTTCTCCTGAGATGGAAATGGTGCTTAACATGGCAATAACAGAACACATGATGAGGGAAGGGAGTTACAGCCTAGGATTGGCATAGGGGTAGTACATAAACCTAGTTTCTTTAAATGGAACTAAGTCCTCAGGGCCAGATGAATTGCATCCAAGGGTACTAAAAGAACTTGCAGATGTAATTTTTAAGCCTCTGTCCATTATTTTTTAAGAATTCTTGAAGAACAGGAGAGGTGCCAGAAGATTGAACGTGGGCAAATGTTGTCCCCATCTTCAAGAAGGGGAAAAAGGATCTGAGTAACTACTGACCTGTCAGCTTGACATTTATATCTGGAAAAGTTTTGGAAAAAAATCATCAGTCAGCCCTTAAGCATTTAGAAAGGATGGCTGCAATTACTAAGAGCCAGCATGGGTTTCTCAAAAATAAGTCATGTCAGACTAACCTTATCTCTTTTTTGAGAAAGTTATTACCTTGCTGGATCAGGGGAATGCTGTAGACATAGTTTATCTTGATTTCAGTAAGGCTTTTGGTAACACTCCACATAATATCCTTGTTGACAAGTTGGTAAAATGTGGTTTGGATTCTAATACTGTTAGGTGGATCTGAAACTGGTTGACAGATCACACCCAAAGAGTGCTTGTTAATGGTTCCTCATCCTCTTGGAGAAGAGTGACAATTGGAGTGCCTCAGGGATCGGTCCTGGGATCTGTTCTGTTCAATATTTTTTATATAAGATTTAGATGAAGGAATAAAGGGAATGCTTATTAAATTTGCAGATGATACTAAATTGGGAGAGGTAGCAAATATGGTAGAAGACAGAGTCAGGATACAGGATAATCTTAATAGGCTGGAAAACTCAGCTAAAACAAATCAAATGAATTTCAACAGAGATAAATGTAAAGTTCTGCATTTAGTTAGGAAAAAATCAAATACATAATTACAGGATGGGGGAGACTTCTCTTGGTAGTAGTATGTGCGAAAAGGATCTCAGAGTCTTAGTAGACCATACACTAATCATGAGTCAGCAGTGTGATGTGGTAGCTAAAAAGGCAAATGCAATTTTGGGCTGTATCAACAGAAGGATAGTGTCCAGATCACACAAAGTGTTGGTATCACTCTAATCTGCGCTGGTTAGACTTCACCTAGAGTATTGTGTTCAGTTTTGGGCACCACAATTTAAGGATATAGACAAGTTAGAACATGCTCAGAGGAGGGCAATAAAGATGGTGAGGGGTCTGGAGACCAAATCCTATGAGGAAAGGTTGAACGAGTTCGGAATGTTTAGCCTGCAGAGGAGACGGCTGAGAAATAATATGGTAACCATCTTCAAGTACTTGAAAGGCTGTCATATAGAGGATGGTGTGGAGATGTTTTCCATTTCCTCAGAAGGTTGGACCAGAACCAAAGGGGTGAAATTAAATCAAAAGAGTTTTCATCTGAACATTAGGAATAATTTCCCGACAGAGTGGTCCCTCAGTAGAACACGCTTCCTCGGGAGGTGGTGGGCTCTCCTTCTTTAGAGGTTTTTAAGCAGAGGCT
Organism: Eublepharis macularius; assembly: GCF_028583425.1. Taxonomy (NCBI): domain Eukaryota; kingdom Metazoa; phylum Chordata; class Lepidosauria; order Squamata; family Eublepharidae; genus Eublepharis; species Eublepharis macularius. The sequence goes on from NC_072791.1 coordinate 58,912,198, forward strand.
AGATGGCCATCTGACAGCTATGCAGATTCTGTGAACCTAGGCAGATCATGAGAGGGAAGGCAGGAATAGTTATATCAGTACTTAGTTCTTGTGGCAACTTCTTACAAGGCCAGGGTAATTTTGATTGCCACTTTGGGGCCAGGAAGCAATTTTCTCCAGGCTAGTTTGGCTAGGGATCGTAATGGTATTCTGCCATCTTCTGGGCATGAAGCAAGGGTCACAGGGAGTGTGTGGAGGAGGGGGGTAGTTGTGAATTTCCTACACTGAGCAGGGGGTTGAACTAGATGACCCTGGAGATCCCGTCCAATCCTATGATGCTATGATCATGGGCCCCATGCATATGCCTAGCCATGCACTTCATTTGGTATTACTTAATGGGATGCAGTTACATGTTTTGATGTTTTTATATTCCTTTGTTACGGATGGCATCTTTTAACCTTCACAGTGATAGGGATTCTATTAGGATGGTCCACCCCTGTAGGGTGATGGACCTGGTTTCCTGACTGCCCTTGGGGAGTTTCTCTCTGAAATGTCTGATGCTTTTGTTGAGGTTTTGGTTGAGGTCTAGAATGAAGAGATGATCTGGGTAGCTGACATGATCATTCCAAGCAACTTCTTTGCTCCCACTCTCTTTGCTCCCACATCAGGCATCTTGGTTTACTGAACTACAGGCAATGAAAAATGAGACCAGACTGCTTGAGCTGCTGGAAGGAAATGCTAGATGAGCAGCTTATTTGTCACTTAGAGCCAAGCTTGGCCCTTAGTCTCATCTCTCATCACTGAATTGTACAGAACACTAACACTATATATAGTGCTACAGCAATAGACTTCTAAAGTGTTGGGCTATGTAGACAGGAATCTACTCACTAAGCGTAGGAGCTCAGTTTTCTCATACTAATGTACTTTAAATGGAATGGGCTACTTCATCTTCCACACCCCCATCCATCCACTTCTTGGGAGTTTCCCTGCAGGCCCAATTTGTACTAAAACTAATGTCATTAATGGGCTCTGCACAAGTAAGCACGAGTTACAAACAAGTACAACCAAACCATAATCCAGAGACTACTAGCTCTCCCCATGACTAAAACAATGGGATATTCATGTATGTGCGTATTTGCACATATGTGTTATAAAGTGATTCTTTTAAAAAAGTGTTTCAGACCACACTGGCGTAAGTGAAGATGTTTAAAGTTTCTTTTGTGAGTTCTTTTGACATAGCCTTGTACATTTGGCCCCTAGCATTCTGGATAGCTGTTCTTCTGAGAAGATCAAAATTTTAACTACACAATACACTACCTTAACTTTACACTAATGCATATTTAAACAATTTATTCTAGACAGACTTTCAAGGTGTTCTAGAGTAAAGTACCTTAAATGGATTGAAAGCGTTTTTTAAAACCTTCTGTGATGTAAATGGCCATTGGAAGCAATATAACCATTCCAGTTGGCATGCAGCTACATTTATTTATAACATGTTATGATAAAACATCTTAACACTAAAGCAAAATAAAAAGGTGCTGATGAGCACCAGCGAATTGACTGGCGAACTGGAAGACTTTCCAGGGGAAATTAAATAAAATGCCGCTTGTTTAAGCAACTAAGAGAGTATTTTGATACATACTGATATATGAAAGTTGGGGTGGGGGAAAGGGGGTCTTTTTATCTGAGGACTTTTTTGACAATTTTTTCTCATAGAAAAACTGGAAATAGAAGGACAGACACAAACACAAAGCCTCCTGTAATATATATATTTTTTAAAATGATTGAAATTTTTAGAAGTCCTTACTCACTCAAGATGAGCAATATAAAAGTTTTGATGTAAACAACCTACAACGTTAGATAATTGTAATTCCTGGGTATAGTGTATATAAACCATATTTTCAATGATCTGTTTGTTGTTGAAATATTACTAATTTTGCACAGTTTGCTACAATTTGCTACAAGTACATTACTGTATTATGAGTGCAGCTGAAGGAGGGTTGTGGAATCACAACTACACTGTTGCTGCTACCAGTTTTTAATTGTTTATATTGTATATAATGTTATAAATTCTTGTTATGGTATATGGTATTGTTTTAATCTGTATGTTATCCACTCTGAGCCTGCTTTGCAGGGAGAGTGGACTACAAATCCAGTAAATGAAATGCAATGAATAATACAGTATTGAAGATTTCATTCATGTATTCAGCCTTATAAAGTTTCACTACAGAAAAACAGTGTTGCACTTACCTGTAACCGTTGTTTGTCAAGTATCATCTGTGCAGATACACATTGGGGACTGTGCACATGCAGGCCTGCTACGGAGAGATTTTTCTAGGTAAAAGTCTGTTAAGGGGGGTGATTGCCCACTCTGAGCATGCACAGTAGCATTCCTGCCAAAACGTGGTAACTAGGGCGAATGCCCCCAGCTTCCCTCAGCTCCCCTGAGCTGCTGGAGAGAGTAACCATTAAATAACACGCACAGCAGGGCAGGAGGGAGGGAATGTGTGTCTGCACAGAAGATACTCGACTAACAGGTAAGTGCAACACTGTTTTTTGTCATTGTCCTTCTGTGCAGCCCCACACTGGGAGTATAGTGAGATACTCACCAATGGAGGCGGGTGTGAGTGATCAAGCAAAAAGTGACTGGAGTACAGCCTTTCCTACTGATGAGTCACATCTTGCATTTATGTCCACAGAATAATGCCTGATGAAGGTGTCCGGTGAAGACCAGGTTGCAGCTTGACACATATGAAACGGAACACCTCGCAGGAATGCAGCAGAAGCAGCCTGACCCTGAGTGGAGTGACCTGGGACTTGGAAGGGGCAAGTCTTTTGAGACTTCCGGTAGCAGAGCTGAATAGTGGAGACAATCTACCTAGACAATGTGTGAGACGAGGCAGAATGTCCTTTGCGAGATCCAGAATAACACACAAAGACTTAGTTTTCTGAATTTGTTTTGTTCTCTCAACATAGTATAATAAAGATCACTTAACATCCAGAGTATGTAACGATTTTTCATGTTGAAGAGGGACTGTGAAGGAAAACAGGTAATACCACCCTTTGTTGTAAGTGAAACTTGGGAGACAACTTGAGGTAAGAACTCAATACTAGCATGTAACACAACCTTTTCTGGAAAAAACTGTAAAAAAGGAGCATCAACACAGAACATGGAGATTTCACCTACACGCTTGTGATAGTGACCAGGAACACCACTTTCATAGACAACAGGGATAATTCGCAGGATGCTAGTGGTTCAAAAGGGGGCAGCATTAGCTGTGCAAGCACTAGAGGAAGGCTCCACTGGGGAACCGGGAGTACCCTGGGAGGAAATGTCTTGAAAAGCAGTCCTTAAAGAACTGCTTACATACATTATGGGCAAACACAGTCTTGCCATCCACTGTATCATGAAAGACTGAGATGGCAGCCATCTGCACTTTCATACTACTAATGGACAGACCTGACTTGTGGAGAAACAACAGGTACTGTAAGAAAAGTGAAAGAGGGGATTTGGTTTCGTTTTCCCGGCCATGTCGGATGCTCCTCTCCGCAGGTCCGGAAATGTCCGAGCAGCCTGACCGGGCGGTTGACCCGCAAGGGTTAACCCCCAGGACTCCCAGTGAGGGAGACGGGGTCCGGAGCGCGGCGGGAAGAACCCCCTGAAAGCAATGCAGGGGGTAAATTGCCCGTTTGCTCCAACGGAAGCCGGCAGACTTGCGCTGAGCATCGCGTGCAGCCGGGCCATGGAGAACGGCAATAAACAGATTTAAGGTGAAAACCTGTAAGTAAGCGAATCCCTTCTGATTTCTAAGCGTATGCGAAGGATTGGTGGGAGTTGAAGCTAAGAAGGTGTGGATTTCTTCCCCTTCATGGAGTTTCGGAACTTAGATGGCGACGAAAAAGCAGAGCCCAGCAATGAGTAAATCGGTGATGGCGACGTTACAGGGGAAGGGGGAAACTTTGGAAGAGATGGTGAGACGAGCAGTCTTTGATGCTGTGCAGCCCTTTGTAGCGAAATTGAATGAAATGCGGCAAAAGGTTGATTCAGTGGAAAGCGAAGTGAAAACCATTAAAGAAACAGCGACCGGAGCAGAGCAGTCTGCACACGAGAACTCATGAAAGCAACAAGTAAGGAAGTGAAGCTTTTGGAGAATCAAATAATAGGATTGCAAGTGGACCGTGCCCAAACGGTACTGCGTCTTCAGAATGTAAAAGAGGAGCAAAGTGAAAATTTAAAAGATTTGGTGTCTGGACTTTTGGCGCCATTCGCAAAGGCAACTAAAGAAGAGTTAAAAAGTGATATTTTGGAAGTCCGGTAGACATCTTCAAAGTATGTAATGAAGCGTCAGCTGCCTCGTGAGATTATTATTGACTTTTCATCTAAGAAGGCTCGGGACACCATCTTATATAATTCGTACAATGTGGACTTGGATTATTTGGGCAATAAGGTTAAAATATTGAAGGATGTTCCATTTTTGGCTCGTAAAAGAAGATTTAAGTATAAAAGACTTGCGGCTTTCTTGAGGAAATGTGATGTAAAATATAAATGGTTGTTTCCAGAAGGCGTCTGGTTTAGATATAAGGATCAAACCTATAAGATTATATCAGAAGCGCAGCTGACAGACTTTTTGTTCAACCATCAGGAGTTCCAGCAAGAGGAAAGTCCAAAGTCTGAAGGGGAAAGTGGGGGGGGGGGAGGAGAGAGCAGGCGCAGCTGCTCCAGCTGCGCAGAGAGAACTGAGACCAAGATGCGGGGGGTGGGGGGAGGAAAACCTGATCCTGAATATAGTCTGTATTGTATAAGATCTACCAATCTGATAGCATATTAGAAAGTTAACTTTTAAGAAAAATTGCAGCATGAAGGGAATACAAGACATGTAGTGTAGCGTTTGTTGTTTGTATGTTGCTCTTCCCTTTTTCCCAGTCCCCCCTTCCCTTCCCCCCCTTGTACTTTTGTAGTCTTTTGTAGTTTTTTATGTTAGATATTTTAAAAAAAGAAAAAAAAAGTGAAAGAGGGCAGGTAAAAGGGGAAACTCCAGAAGGTAGTAACCACTGGGTAAACCGGTTCCATTTCTGACCATGAGACTCTTGTAGATAACTTCCGAGCATTTAAGATAATCTGTGATTTAAGTTACATTCACTAAGGTAGCATAGGGTACATAAATTTGGCAATCTTTCTGATACCGGATATATTTTTTTCCAGAAAAATAATCACTGAAAAAAATTCCTCCTCCATAGAAATCCATAAATTACTTACTTTTTAAAAGATCTATGTTCAGACCTTCCCTGTTTTGTACCTATGCAGCTGCTATGATTTCATTCAATATACTGGTCTCCTGCTCCAGATCTCTGACTGGCTTTCCTGCTGTCACTGCTGGCTCAGTCATTAAATATTTATGTGTGCTCCTTTTTCATCTGATTTTCTGTTCCTAGTGCTTAATACTTGTTTTTCCTTCTCTCCATAAGAGCCATTTTCCATTTTTTTCTCCTGACATTGAAACCAACTCTGTTCCTTTCACAGCTGGCAGAGTTTAACATCTAATCATTGTCCATGAAGAAGCTCTGCTTCTTACCCCCAAACCCAACCTCCTTCTGTGGCAAAGGAATTTTAAGAATATACCATTTTGATATGAAAATTCCGGTTTCTATCATGGGATGGATCTGCAGTACTCTTCCTCCCACAAACAAGAGAAACCAGCAATAAAATGTGATGAAGCAAAAAGATTCACTATACAAAAACAAATGAAAAAGAAGCATATATCCCCATTACATCTGTGTTGCAGCCAAGTAAAATAACCATGTTCTCTATACACTTTGTTCCTGGGCCTACAAAATTCAATTGCACTTTGTATTACTACAGTTAAGGTAAACTTAGTATCTTCATAACCAATCCTAGATGTAGTGAAATGGATAGTAAAGAGTCAACTGGAAGCTTACTATGGAATGGAGGGAAACCACTCCCTAGACTGTTCTCTTACTTACTTCCACTTTCTGAGTTCTGACTCAGTACAAACTTAAGCAGAATATGAGAGGGAGGGCAGGAGCTCTTGTAGTCCTTTCTTATGTGTGCAGGGGGATGCCAATGGCTTCTTTGGGTTCAAGAATGAATTTTCCTCCAGCCAGATAGGCCAGGGACACTGTAGGCTTTTTGTTTTCCTCTGGGCATTGAGGAGGCTCACTGCGGGAGTGGGCGGTAGCCATGAATTTCCTGCATTGTGTAGGAAGTTGGACTAGATGACTCTTAGAGTACCTGCCACCTCCTCTATGATTCTATGTTCATCTTCTAATTACCTTGTTCAGTCTCAAATTAAAGAAATCTCAAAGGTAAACCTAGGAATCTGCGAATACTACAATTACCTTCATAGTGATAAAATATGTGACTTCTACATCACATCAAATCTTAATTGCAGTGTTTTTCATTCATGATCATCCTTTTGTCCAAGATTACCTTCTTCAGTGTGAAAATTTATGCATTACATAAACTGAGCTCCTCAGGATCTCCAGAGGGAGGCACCATTGCAAATGGCAGGTTCCAGGCAAAGATCTGTTGGTACTTCAGGGATCACCCAAATGGATTAATCTCTAGCAACTCAATCTCCATGCAACACCAAGAGTAAAGAAGGTGAAAGGTCCAAGCAGAAGCCTAGACCAGTCAGATGAAGGCACACTCAATATACCCACTAGCCAATCCTACTAGGAAGGAAAGCACTGAACTCTGTGTCTTGACAGGATGAGAACTCCTACCCTAGCAACAGGAAGGGTGAAGCTATCAGTTCCCTAAAAACCTACTCAGTTGCCATGCAATCGCCGCTGGTTCAACACACTGAAAAAGCCTGCTTGGACAAACTGGCCTACTTCCTGCTGAATGGGTTCCAGCTGTTCAATCTCTTATCTGTCTTTTCTGGTTCAAGCTCCTGAGGATAGCTCTAGCTCTGCTCTGTCTCAGCTGTTTTCCTGCTGACCTATCATCCTTGTGCTAGCCTGGTGAAAAATAGGGAAAACACACAAGTGAAAAAGATATTACAAAAAACACAGTGTCTGTGTATAAAGGTTCCTCTCTTGCTCCATAATATCTAACAGAATTACCAGTGGCTATTATTCTCAGGTTTTCCTCAATACTAACTGAGTACCAAGGCTTTTGGAGAGGCATACAGCTCCAAATTTGTGATGCTACACCAACAATTGGTGCTAATGATTTTCTGACAATGGCAATTATAACGTACATGATATGTCACACTCTGATGTTATTCTTATTCAAACTTAGGCCAACCAAGAACGAATCCCAATTTAAGCCATACCAGGCAGCTAATTCCAGTGTATATTGAAAATAGTTCTTTTGCTAATAATTTTTTGCACTAATCCATATAGATTATATAGAAGATGCCAGCCACAGCTGCTGGCGAAATGTCAGGAACTACAATGCCAAGACCACGGCAATACAGCCCGGAAAACCCACAACAACCATCGTTCTCCGGCCGTGAAAGCCTTCGACAATAAATCCATATAGATTTCATCTAGGTGACATGAGACCTCTACCTAAGACTCTGGAGAGCTATCAGTCAGATTACACAAGACTAACTTTGATACACCAATGTTCTGGCTTAACATAGAGTTACTTCATGTGCTCCATATCCTAACTCACTACATATTAGGGCACCCTCCTTGAAACTTTACAGTTCTGGTTTAGTATTTAACCATTTTGAAAATTGTTGTGTTTCTAAAAATGTATATGTTACCAATAGACTTCTTCTTTGACTTTAAGCTATAAAATTAGTTATTCTGTTTTAGAAGATAATAACGTGAAAACCAATATTGATTTATCTAAGAAGGAAGGACTGGCACTTCAATAAGTGGACTCAAATATGTGGAAAGGTGTCACTGAAAGAACTCTCAATTAGGATAATTCTCCATAAAGACAGTAATCCAGGATGGAACTAAAAATGGCATACCTGTATACACTGACTGTAAGGTCCTATGTTGGCGGGAGCCCAATGTGAAATGCTTTGTACATGCATAATCTGCTTCTGACAACAGGATACCTCACCAGTCATCTCATTATACTTGTGTGCAAGGCAGTCCATCTGAAATAGCATTCCTTCAGGCAAGGGGGCTTCTACACACACTCTGCAATCACAAGATGGGAAAGACAAGTTATTATTTGGGATATTTTAACAATAATAACAACATTTGATTTATATGCTGCCCTTCAGGACAACTTAAAACCCATTCAGAGTGATTTACAAAGTATGTTAACATTATCCCCACAACAATCACTCTGTGAGATGGGTGGGGCTGAGAGAGCTCTGGAGAGCTGTGACTGACCTAAGGTCACACAGCTGGCTTCAAGCGGAGGAGTGGGGGGAATCAAATCTGGTTCTCCAGATTAGAGTCCTGCTGCTCTTAAGCACTGCACCAAACTGGCTGCTTGGGGAGGCAGAATAAGTTGATATTCCTGTGTTGTAAATTTTCATCAGGTTTAGTCCTGGATTATTGAAAAAAACACCCAGTTTTCTCAGGATAGCTTCACTCATGCATATGAGTGTGGCAAAGCACTTGTAATACTTAGAACCTGTTTGAGTTTAGAAGTTCAACAACCCATTATAGATGCAGATGGGAACCAACTGAAGCAAAACCTTTTGTGCTGAACCATGAGTGCTATAATTAACGGGACTGCATATATTGGATGTTCCCTCAACATTGGGGTTTTCTTCTGATTTATCTACCCAGGAAGTCACTTCAATTATGAATGCCCATTACCATTTCTACAGCTCTTTTTACTATAGAATGTAATTCAGGAATTCTTATTCTCTCTCTCTCTCTCTCTCTCTCTCAATGCCATTTACTTTTTCCCACTGATTCACATCTACAACACCTCTGAACCAACTAACAACAACAATAAAAATCCATTATAAACCAAAATGCAAACTAAAACCAAAACAAAATAAACAGCTTAAGCAAAGAGCTAATAAAACAGTGAAAGCCAACCAGCAACAAACAAATAATAGGAGGAAGATTCTACTGCAGATTAAAAACAGTGAGGATAGCCCAAAGTCTTCTAGTAGACTGCCACCTAGACTTGCTGCTAAAAACCGGGTGGGAAAGATCAAGTCGGACCCCTAGTAAAGGAGTTTCACAGTTTTTGTTCCTTTCTGTCTCATGCATACAGACACATGCAGTGGGGCTTGAGCAAGGACCTCATGTCCGTTCGTTTCAGATGGCTAGATCATGGGCAAGACTCAAAGGGTTGCCACTGGAGATCAGTTACCTTCGGGATGGAATCTGTCTTGTAGGGTTCCACACGGCGTAATCTTATGCCCCCTGTTATTCAAGCTTTATGCAAAGCCTTTAGGAGAAATCATTCAAAGCTATGGAATTGGATGTCATCAATATGCGGATGATATCCAGCTTTATGCCTCACTGTCTAAATTTCCTGGAGGTGCAGTAGAGGTCTCGAGCCAGTGCTTGAGTGCTGAGGTCAAATGGGTGAAAATGAACAAACTGAAACTGAACCCAGACTGAATGACTAGGAAGGCAGAGATCATGAAGGACACTGTGCTTCCCATTTTTGATGGCATTCAGTTAATCCTTCCTGACTCTGTTAAGAGTCTAGTGGTTATACTGGATCCAGTATTACTGCTGGAGAAGCAATTTAACACAGTAGCAACAACAACAACAACAACAACAACAACTTCTTCCAATTTAGTCTATTCCAGAAGATGGCCTCCTACCTTGACATGGCCAATCTGGCCACCTGGATCCACTCCAAACTAACACTGAGACTAGACTACTGCAAGTTAGCTTATTACTGTCAGGAGCTAGGTGGAGCATGTATAAGCTTTTTAGGCAGATCATGAGAGGGAGGGCAGAAAAAGTTACATCAGAGCTTAGTTCTCGTGGCCCCTTCTTACATGCCCAGAGGAAAACCGAATGGAACCTTGGGGTCAGGTAGCAATTTTCCCCAGGCCACTTTGGCTAGGGATCCTGACGGTGTTTTGCCATCTTCTGGGCATGGAGTAAGGGTCACTCTGTGTGTGTGTGTGTGTGTGTGTGTGTGAATTTCCTGCATTGTGCAGGGGGTTGGACTCGATGACTCTTGAGGTTCCTTACAACTCTACGATTGGCCTTGACCTTTCATATCTGTGGGACCACCCCTCCTCCTATGCTCCACTGTGGCAGTTTCATTCATTCATTTGAACAGGGCCTTCTGCAGATATCACCTGGCAGTTTGGCAAAATCAACAGCTGCTTGTACATGTGCTTTCTCCGTGGTAGCCCCTAACCTATAGAACGGCCTGCCAGAGCAGGTTAGGAAAGTTCCTGTTCTTCTGGCTTTCTGCAAACTATGCAACATAGAATTATTCAGGAGGGCTATTTTACTCAGGTAATAGGGTTGTGCTGTAAGAATTGGCTCAGAGAGATGCCGTGGATAGGAAAGGGTCTATAGACTGTTATACTGGGTACTGTCTATTGATGTAGATATGCTCTAGCTGGGTAGTTTTTGTGTTGTTAAAGATAGGGATGGGATGCTGAAAGATCAACACAGAAATATCTGATCAAGACAAAATAAAGGAAAGATGGAAACAATACACCGAAGAACTACACAAAAGAGATGGAAGGATGACATATACTTTTGACGAAGAATCTTGATGAAGAACCAGAAAAACTAGAAAGTGAAAAGCTGTACTCAAAGCAATTGGGAGAAATAAAGCAACTGGAGCAAATGTAATACCTTCCAATACAGCTACTTCAAACTGCAGAAATGGAGTCTATTTGAATCTTAACAAGAATCTGTCAACAAATATGGAAAACAAAACAATGGCCCATGGACTGGAAATGCTCAGTCTACATTCTAATTCCCAAAAAAGGGCATGTCAAAGAGTGCAGCAACTATCGGACTATGACATTAAGTTCCCATGCAAGCAAAGTGATGCTCAAAATTATACAGCAAAGACTCTCACCGTATATGGAATGAGAAATGCCAGAGAAATGCCAGATGAGAAATGCCAGATGCCAGATGTTCAAGATGGATTAAGAAAAGGAAGAGGCACCTGAGATCACATTGCACATTGCCAGGGAATTTCAGAAGAAAATCAGCCTGTGTTTTATAGATTACAGCAAAGCTTTTGACCCTGTGGATCATGAAAAGATATAGAGAGTCTTAAAAGAAATGGGAGTGCCACAACATCTTATTGTTTTGATGCACAACCTGTACTCTGTCTGGACAAGAGGCTACTGTCAGGACAGAATATGGGGAAACAAAATGTTTTCCAATTGGTAAGGGGGTCAGACATATTATCTTCCTGCCTGTTCAACCTCTATGCAGAGTATATCACAAGGAAAGCTGGATTAGATCTAGAAGAAGGTGGAGTGAAAATTGGTGGAAGGACTATTAACAATTTGAGATATGCAGGTGGCACCATGTTACTGGCAGAAAATAGTGAAGACTTGAAATGACTACTGATGAAGGTTAAAGGAGAAAGCACCAAAGCAGGATTACAGCTGAACATCAAGAAGATAAAAGTAATGACTACTGAGGAATTACACAATTTTAAAGTTGAGAATGAGGAAATTGAAATTGTTCCAGATTTCTATTCCTTGGCTCAATCATCAACCAAAAGGGAGACTGCGATGAAGAAATCAAAAGAAGACTGAGGAAAAGTGGAAGGCAGGAGGAAAAGAGGAAGACCTAAAACAAGATGATTTGACTCAATAAAAGAAGCCACACCCTCCAGTTTGCAGGATCTGATCAAGTCTGTTAATGATAGGACATTTTAGCGGTCTTTCATTCATAGGGTTGCCATAGGTCAGAGGAAACTTGACGGCACATAACACACACACACACACACACACACACAAACACACAAACAAACAAAGATAGCATGTTTAATTACTTTTTCTTTCAGTAGTGTTTCATCTCTGTGTTTCTGATTTATGCCTGTTTCAATTTCTGCAACTCAAATCCTATTGTATTTGTTCATGGAATGTTCTAGCTATTGATTATATTGTATTTGTCCATTGAATGTCCTAGCAGTTTTACTTATTAACTTGCACTGTGTAATTTGCCTCGGGTCTCACTAAGAAAGGCAATCAATCAATCAATCAATCAATCAATCAATCAATCAATCAATCAATCAATCAATCAATCAATCAATCAATCAAGTCTCTCTCTGAAGTCAACTCAGAGGCTGCAGACGGTGCAGAATGCAGCAGCTTGGTTATCAGGAGGTAGGCAGAGCTTGCATGACTCCCATTTTGAAGTCACTCCATTGGCTGCCCCTCAGCTACTGGGCTCCAATCAAGGTATTGGCCTGGGTCCACCTTATCTATGAGACCATCTTCTATGCTCTGCCACAAAATCTTTGCTCATCTGAACACGGCATTTTGTAGGTTCTACCCTTCAAATGGGCAGAATCAACAACTGCCTGTACACGTCCATTCTGTTGTGGCCCCCACTTTGTTGAATGGCCTGTCTGATAAGGTCAGGAAGGCTCTCACCCTCCAGGCTTTCCACAAACTATGAAAAACTGAATTATTCAGGAGGGCTTTTTTACACAGGTAATACGACTATACTGTAATGAAATGTTTTCAGAAATATGTTTTGGTAAAGAGATAGAGGCTATAGCTAGACATGGGCACGAACAGAAAAACAAACAAACATGGTGTTCATTGTTCGTTGCCATCCATGAACAACGAACATTGACGAACATGACCTGTTCACGAATATGTTAATTGTTCGTTGTTCATGGGGGCCAGCAGGCTCTCCTCCAGCCATCAAGATCCCTACTGCACCACTCCCAGAAACCCTACCTGAGCAGGCAGCAGGAAATGTACCAATAATAAATAATAGCTTGGCCCCAGAGCCTGGCAGCAGCCCTGGAACTTGAAGAGGTAGATCCCTATCCCACCACACACAAAGAAAATTCAAGCTCCAATACATTCTACCTGTCTCTCTCTCAAAATACCAACAGCAACTCTCTAACTGTGTGCAAAACCAGAGCTGGGAGCCCCCCTCCCCCCCGCTCTTTGCTTCCTTGTAACAAATTTGGAGCTCCACACTTGAAAGGAAGACCTGCCTATCAAGCTAAATTGGGCTTAGATTGGGGTTTCCAGGGCAACAGCAGGAGTTCAGACAGAGTTCAGGAAATCCCTGCCTCTGGTTGCCAAGGGAATTGATTGCAGGTGCCAGATTGTCTGGCTTGACGAACAGCAATGAACAGCAATGAACGAGGCTTGCAACGACCACCCGTTCGTTTAGAATGGGACCTCATGAACAGTTTGTTCGTGAACAGCTGTTTGGGCTGTTCGTGGCTTTTTTTAGTTCGTATTGCAGTTTGTGCCCATCTCTAGCTGTAGCCTGTACTATGATGTCAAGTATGTACTGTCTGTTGCTATATGTAAGATCCTGCTGTGTAAGTCCTGCACCATTTAACATATGTTAATTCTTATGCGTTATTTCAGCTTGGTTTCAGCTCTGTTTTCAGATTTTCTGCTCCTTTCCATATTTCTACAATCCAAATTTTGATTGTATTGTTTATTGGATGTCGCATTCCTATTGATTTAAATTGTCTTGCACCTTACGTCTCAGTGAGAAAGGTGGATTATAAATGATGTAAATAAATAAACAGCTGAGCTTGGTAGATCACTCCCCTAGTTTATTACTTTGTCTCTATATGTTTTTTGTTGCATAACAAATGGAGCTTTAAAACTTAATTCCATTATTTCTGGGCTTCTTCTTAACTGATTATATATTACAGTTAAACTTATACTTTTTCCACTTTTTGTGTAAATTATGGGGCATGACATTAATAAGGAACTTTGGATATTTATCTCAAGAATGTCTTCAATTCACTGAATTTCACAGAGATATAATTACAAGTAAAGCTATTACTAAGTAGAGGGAAATATATCTTATTAACTGGAATAAGTAATAAAGCCCTCAACAGAAAAAAAAATCCCAGCCAACTTGCTTCTTATACAAGATTTTATGCAGCATTAAAAATATTTTAATTGTACAGGCCTTACTTCATTAACTTTATAATATTAACATTTTTATTAAGAAACAAGAAATGAAACACATTTGAAGATGATTCCAATGAGGAGGAATGAAAATGAAAACATACTTGCTTTGAACAAGTGAAAGCTCAAATATGGCTAGGTAAATCTAGGAAAACCTCGGAAAAGTGGTGATAAGGGTATAATAGTGGGTTGGGGGGAGAGAGATTGTACTCATGTAACAGAATTGAGTGAGACTGCTCATATTTGTGATACAAAAAATCACATGGGAGGAGGGAGGAGCACTGGAGCTTTTGTTTTCTCACTCACAGAATTGCAGTCCTGTAGAGCCACGTTTTAACCTGCTTTAAGGACTCCCTAAGCCCTCCAAATATGTTGTGGAAGCTGATATTCCAGGAAAAGAAGGAAAAGGCCTAACTATATGTGTACCAGGATATTTTCTGTTTCTCCTGAAGATTACAGAGAACACAAGAAGTAACTGCCACTCAGGAGGGCCCTTGTATTTATTTTTATTCAGTACAGGTAAACTGAAGACCCCCTCTATTAATCAAATTAGCTCTTCCTCTCCAATTATTACTGGAGAGCCATGTCAGCCATCAGTGATTGTTAAGCAATGAAGCAAGAGAGAGATAATTTAGCAATAGTTTCAAGGAGTGGCATGACTTGCTGGGAATGGAACATCTAAGCTTGGAGTATACATCTAACATTTTCAAGAAGCAGACACTCCCATGCAACTCCTGAAATGGAGCTGGATCCAGTTCCATTCTGCCAATCCCTTGGGTGCCTGGATGCTGTTACATCAGCAGAAAGCTCCATGTAATAAAGAAAACAGATCTGTAGGATCCAATCCTACATCTTTTAAAAAAGATATATAAATAAGGTGAGAGGGAGCCCAGACCCAACTAACAGAGATAGACCAAATCTGAAGAAAAAAAGCAATAGCAGCGAAAAAGTATATCATAAATACAAGGCAGCAGTAATGTGAACTTGCCTTGCTGGAGGACACAAATCAAATGCTGTCGTATAGGCTGAATTTATCTCAGAAAAATCTTCCATGCTCTTCATATACAGATGAACCAAAATAATATCCGTCAATTCCAATCCTTTTGAATTCAGTTGAGCTACATGTGGAAAAATAATGCAAATGTTAAAGTCAGGAGAAAATACTACATTTATACTGGATGATAATAGGAATATTTTTTAAAAGTTGTTTCTAAAGAAAAGCAAATGATAGCAGGTTAACTCTTGCTAGAATTGACTGAAGCCTTTAATGGAGTGGCAGCTTCATTTTGAACAACCATTTTGCTGATACTTCTAAAAAACCTTCTCATATTGAGGCATAATTGTACTTTTTTACATGAATTAATTAAAGGGCAGCATTTCCTAACTCAACAGAAAGCTGAAGATAGTAACCTTTGTTTTACATACAGAGAGATGAGTGGGAGAAAATTTTCATCACTCCTACTCTGTTTCTAGTGCATTATGATCTGAAAATGTGTCCAAAATGTTAAGAGGTTTTGAGTTAAGTAGAGCCTGTTTCAGTGCAAGATATTTGAACAGATGACTGTAAAGTTCCCTTCGAGTTCATTAACTGTTTGCATTATAATCAGCCACCATGCTGACTGACATCCATGCTAAGCTAAGAAAGGCCTCTCCTTTCAAGGTGAGAAGCCAGTTATAAAATTTCAAAAGGCAGTGAATAGTTGACGATCTCCAAGAAGTAATTCCTCTGCATTTAGCTGAGGCACCCAGACCTTATATCTGTCCTAGAGCTGGGCAGATGTAGTAAATAATTGCTGTTAACCACAGGCAAAATATTGGATACGACCCACACAGTAGTGAAGTAATACCAACCCTGTTGCAAATACTATCTTCCATCTGTAATCACAGCTAAAACTAACTATGTTGCTGCTTTACTAAGAATCTTAACTAGCTTCAAACCCGACCTAAAAACCCTGAGAGCCAGTTCTGATTAAAGACACTTCAAATTCCAAGGTCCAGTTCTATGGGCCCCTGAACAAGGTGCCCCCAGTCACTTTTATTTATTATTTATTACATTACATTTCTAGACCGCCCTCCTCATCAGACAGGCTCAGGGCGTTGTAAGAACTGACAACTTACAACGTACAATTTAAAACAATAAAAACATAATGAATAAACAATTAAAACATTTAAAACACTTAAAACATTTTTCTGTATACAATAAAATTTCTCAGTGGTGGATATAAATATTAAAATTCAGGGCCTAGGTCTTACAAAATGCCCTGCATCAGACTTTGTGAGCTCCTGCATGGGTGGTGGACGTTCTTCAATGGTATGGTCGACAAGAGGACAGCCTAGCCCCTACCAAATGCCTGGCGGAACATCTCCATCTTGCAGGCCCGGTGGAAAGATAACAAATCCCACCGGGCCCTAGTCTCCTCAGACAGAGAGTTCCACCAGGTCGGAGCCAGGGCTGAAAAGGCCCTGGCTCTGGTATAGGCCAGACGGACCTCCCTGGGGCCGGGGACAATCAGCAGATGCTTATTAGCTGATCGAAGCGACCTCCGGGGAACATATGAGGAGAGGCGGTCCCAAAGGTATGCTGGGCCCAGTCCGCATAGGGCTTTATAGGTCAACACCAAAACCTTGAACTGGACTGGTAACCAGTGCAGCTGTTGGAGGATAGGTGTTATATGTGCCATGGTTGGAACTCTGGCAATCACTTGTGCAGCTGCATTCTGAACCAGCTGCAGTTTCTGGATCAAGCCCAAGGGAAGCCCCGCGTAGAGCGAGTTACAGTAGTCTAATTTGGAGGTGACCGTTGCCTGGATCACTGTCGTAAGGTCACGAGTCGATAAGTAAGGGACAAGTTGCTGAGCCTGTCTAAGATAGAAAAATGAGGATCGAACAACCGCTTTGACCTGTGCCTCCATAGATAGGGAAGCATCCAGGACCAGCCCCAGGCTCCTAACTCTCGACACTGGCACAAGCGGCACTCCATCGAGAGCCGGGAGCCGAAGTCCCGCACCCATGGACACTAGACCTACATGCAGGACCTCCGTCTTCATGGGATTCAATTTCAGCCAACTCCATTGTTTACTATGGGGGAAACATTTCTAAGGCTTTCTAGGCAAAGAAAACAAGCAAAGGGGAAATCCCTGGCCAAAACCCACTTCCCAATGCAAGTCCCAATGTCAGCTGAGCCAACAACAATGTTCAACAGAAACAAACTGAAGCAAGGGGACAAATATCAAACCAGAGATGGATTTTGTTTTTGAAACGTTTACAGGAAGCTGCTGAATTGAAATTCATATGTAAATTTGACTCAGTCAAGCTGGGATTGAATAGAGACTATGAATGGTCATCTCAATATCAGAAGTAACTGACTTCCTTAACAGAAGCAAACTGATCTCCATATCAGAAGCTACTGTTTGCATCTACTCCGCCCTCCCCTCTCCACCTACATATCTGACCAGTTTCTTCTTGCCCTCCATGCATCTGATGAAGAGAACTGTGATTCTCGAAAGCTTATGCTACAATAAAGTTGGTTAGTCTTAAAGGTGCTACTGGACTTTTTTTGATTTTGCTACTACAGACTAACACGGCTAACTCCTCTGCATTCTCTGTGGTGGCTCTCACCTCATGGAATGGCCTACCTGAAGAGGTCAGGAAATTTTTCACTTTTCTGGCATGCTGCAAACTATGCAAAAATGAATTATTCAAGAGTGTTTTTTTACTCAGATAGGCGGGCTGTATTGTAAGGAAGTAGTCTCAGAGGGATAGATCAGTACAGAGATAGAGACCACAGACTTTACTACTATGTTGCTTTGGGTATGATCCTACTAGATAATTAGATCCTACTAGATAATTGAATGTTTATTAATGTCATAACAACAGTGTGCTTATATACCACCCTTCTGGACAGATACATTGTTTAATGTATCAGTCTCAGAATTGCTTATGCTCTGTTTCAGCATTTTTCAACTCTGTATTAGATTTCTGCTAGTTTTAAATCTTTGCAAATTTGCAATTATAGACCCTATTACATGGTTTATTGAAATGTCTTTGAACCTGACTGTACTAACACTGTGTAATCCGCCTTGAGTTGCAGTGAGAAAGGTGTACTATAAATAACATAAATAAATAAATAATATTTACTATGTGAGCTTTCTTTGCATGCCGCTATAGGAAGACATATATGAATAAACACATTTTTAAAACCACAAACGGGATGTGGCACTGAACATTCTTTGTGCATGTTTTATAACCTAAATGATTTTTGGCCTTACCATGGGGACCACTCTGGGTGTTGCATAGTCCATTACCAGATATTCAAAGGTCTTTAAAACAATTAGCCTTGCAAGGAGGCTTGTGTTCCTCCATCTTCACAGTGTGAAGCAGAATAGGATGGAAGAGTGAGCAGACAGCAGGTACAGCTTTTCCAGAAAAAAAGGTTAACGTATCTGAAGAGTCTCAGAAATATTTTGGCAACAAAACATGTGGCAGTTCTTTCAGATGACAGGGCCATAATTCATTCAGTGTCCCCACCCCCTACTCAAAAGGCAAAAGAAATAGCCACAGGAAATGCAAGTATTACCTGAGACCCAAATGCTAGCAGTTAGAGAGAGATGAAAAACAATACCTTAAATGTAAGTAATCTGCCAAAAGCAGCAGGTGTCATTGAGGCTGGACAGTGACACCGAACCACTTTTTTAAAATTTTAATGGAAAGTACATATTAGTTGGATTGGCTGAAGTTCGTGGAAACAACAAAAACCAAGTACAGAACGTTGTTGTTTTCACCTACATGTCTGATTACAGCATCCTTGCTGATTTCCAGGCAGTTAAGACCTTGCTTAAGGGACCTTCAGAAAGCAGGCCTGCCTTTTGCTTTTCAAAATTGCCAGCACTTCTTTAGCATTCAGTATTCAGTCATGAACTCAGCTGTGCCAGCCAAATGTTAAGATTTTATAAGCCAATACATCAAAGTATTCATGAACAAGAATACAAGCCTGCCCATTGCAGCCTCTGAGAGCCATTTCTATTTTTATGAATGAAAAAGGATGCCTACATAAACATTTCTTTATTTAAAAGTGTAAAATGAGGAAGGATGCAAAACAAAATGGAAGCATTTTGTTTTATATGTCAATATCTTGTAAGTATTTGATAGCATGAAATCCAGCTACCATCATTCCCAAGATAGCAATTCGTTCCTTGCATTAAGTACATAAATGAGATTTAGAGCCACTGACCTAATCCTAGATGCCACAGCAACAGCTTTCTTAAGATTTAATTTAAAATTATGGTGATAAAGGCAGATTAGCAGAAAGCACACATAGGTAGGAGCACATGTCGAGAAAAAGAAAGGTATGGAAACAATTCTGTTTTTTTATAAGTATACGTTGAAGAAAGAAAGAACATTTTTCTCTGATTACAACTATTTTTTAAAAAATTATTCACATATTCTCCTACCAAACATTCTGCATGAAATATGCCAAGTGTTCATGTCTTTATTTTCATGACATGTTATCCTGGGATAGCAAACCAAGCAATCCTTTACAATAATGGAACTTAAGCATGAAAGTCAAGCCTGTAATCCAATTAAAATTTTAAAATACAGTTGCTTAATTAAATGCATTTTAATCATCTAATTTATTAAAATTGGCACATTTTCAGAAGGAGGGGCCTGCCCCAGTCTCCTCCAGCCTGATACCCAGGAGAGGAAGGGCCGCATGCTTTAGTCCTGCAGTCTCCTCAAACAACAAAGTCATCAGTTAAGACAATCCAGGATGGCATAAGAGTAACTTACTGCATGCTCTCATATCAGGTAGAAAATTGTTTCAGGTAGTCAGGAAGGGCTACGGGTAACACACTATATCAAGAGAACTGGCCTGCTTCCTGGATGCAGCTATCCCTTTTAAGTTCCTAGAATGTCAGAGCATGCGCTCTCTTTACTGCATCCCAGCCCCTTTTTGTCAATGACTTGGGGGCCATGGGCTGGAAGCTGAACTCTATATATAATTGTTTAAAAATTTAATAAATAAAATAACCAAAGAGACTTAAGAGGAATAACTGATGTTTTAAAAACTGTATGCAAATCCTTTGATTAATCACACCACTTATTAAAATTTCCAGTACTCATAAATATACATCATATAGCATTTCTTAAAAAACACTAAAAAAACTACCTTGGAGGGATGAAAAAGTATCTTTGGCCAGATCTCTCACTCTTATTCTTTCCGATGGATTGAAGCAAGCACTGATGTTGGATAGCCACATGTAACCTTTCAGAGATTTCCCTGAACATTCCAATGGCTTACCTGTGAAAATACAACATATAAAAATGTGCGGTCATAACACATTGTTTAAATTACTTAGGCACACCTATGAAAAACAAAGCTAGAGCTAAAAGTATTCAGATTTTAGACTTACTGAATATCAGTCAAATAAGCACGCCAGATATGGAGCAGGACCAAAATAATTTTAGAAAGAATTTCAAGGACAAATCTACACACTCTCCTAGTTCATCCCCATGAAGAAGTCATTCCTGAAGGTCAGAGGAACCCTCCAGAATGGAGTGTAATGTGGTGTGGGGAATCCGGCAGGAAAGGGGAATTTGCAAAAATTGCAATCTGCCATTCTTGCACTATTCACAGAAGAACAGGTGCAACAGCGGGTTCTTCCTTGTTGCAGCTACACTTACTTTACAGAAGACCATTTCCATAAACTGATCCAACAATAGGTTGGATCCAACCAGAGTACACAGCTTTCTGTTCCTGTACATCTTCAGCTGAATCTGCAGACACACATTTAGAAATGTTTTTAAAAATGTTCTGGAATTTACATTATCCATGATTCTGACATGAACTGCGCTAAACACGGAATGTGACCTGTCTGAGGAGGTCAGGAAAGTTCCTACTCTCCTGGGTTTCTACAAACTATGCAAACCTGAATTATTCAAGAGGGTTTTCTACCCAGATTATAGGGTTGTATCATAAGAAATAGCCCAGAGAGATGCCTTGGTAAGGACAGGGACTATACACTACGCTACTGGGTACTGTCTGTTGATACATAGTTTCCATATTGCTAAACATGCCATGTAAATTAGTTATGCTTTGTTTCAGGAAGATTAATCTCTGCTCAGCTTTATGCTTGTTTTCACATTTTCTGCTGCCATACTATATTGCATCTATTTCATTGAATGTCCTGTTGTTTGTTATTGTATTTTGCTCAGTGACTGTCCAACTTGTTGATTATATTGTATTTCACTTGAACTGTGTAATCTGCCTTGGATCTCAGTGAGAAAGGCAGAATAACAACAACAACATATGACATGACAAGCTATAATGACAGCTTTTCATGGCTATACGGTGCCCATCTTGGCCTTCCAATTTTTAAAAAATACCTCTTTGTTCAATTTCACCAAGCTTGGCTTCTCCTTTATTCCTCTGTGCAGTGCTTTACTGAAACAAATAGGACTTCTCAGAACAGAGTAGGATCTAGCTCAAATTTATGCAAATAAATAAGGTTTGCAGTCCTATAGTTCAAATTTAAAGAGGCCCAGGTACATCATTGGGGAGGAGATCAACATTGGAAAGCTGTAATAGTTATTAACACTAATGGGAATTATATGTATAAATCTCCCATCCATGCAAAAGAAAGTCATTAGAGTCCACAAGAGAGAGCCTTGAACTTTCTTCTGAGCTAAGAAAAATGCTGACATATTAAATGAACATATAATGAAGGCAAACAAAAAAATTGTAAGACGTCTGCCTAATCCAAACTTGAAAGAAAAATATATTTTAAACAAAGTTAAAACGTTGTTGATACTGTAGGTGTGATTAAAAGGTGGCATCTTACGGATATTGTTAACCATAAAACCTGTTCTCCCGTTCACTTACATTGAGATACAGGGTCAGATTCTATGAAATGAGAACAGAAGGCCCAGGACTGCAGTAAAGAGAGGGAAATCTGAAAATATTAATCCTCTTCTCTTGTGTAAATAGGTGGGACACAGATTTGGCATGGAAGGACAAGGAGACATGGTAAGGCTCGGTATCCTTCCAACCTACATCCCATCCTGAAGCATGCTAGTTGTGGGTCCAATTTTAGATCACTTCAGTCTGGTCTCCCAGGAAGAAGTTGAGAGGATCCTGTGACTGGTGAGGCCCCCTGGACCCCTGCCCCTTGTGGTAAAAGCCAGTGTGAATGGGCTGAGGGCCCCACTGGAGGATATTATTAATCTATCGTTGGTTTCTGGGGTTTTCCCCTACTGACCCGTCCAGTTAGCGCCCAGTTTCAAACTTCCCATTTCTGGGGAAGGTGATTTAGCAGGCGGTGGTGGAGCAGCTGCAGGCTACTCCTGTCCTGGACCCATTCCAGTCCGGCTTCCATCTGGGCCATGGGATGGAGACTGTACTGATTGCCCTCATGGACGATCTCCGTAGACATCTGGATCGAGGCAGGTCGGTGCTGCTGGTGTTGTTAGATCTCTCAGCAGCGTTCGACATGGTTGACTATGACCTGTTGGCCCACCGCCTCACTGACGTGGGAATTCGAGGGACTGCCTTATAGTGGCTTGTCTGTTTTCTACATGGTCAGGGACAGAGGGTGACACTTGGGGAGAGGCTATCTGCACACCAACCATTGGTGTGTGGCATCCTGCAGAGGCAATACTCTCATCTTTGTTGTTTAATCTTTATATGTGCCTCCTTGCCCAGCTGGTACAGAGCTTCGGACTGGGTTGTCACCAATATGCAGATGACACCCAGTTGTATCTGTTGATTGGTGGCTGACTTGACTCTGCCCCTGATACTCTAATTAGAGCTTTGGAAGCCGTGTCTGGATGGGTGAGGCAGAGCAGAATGATGTTGAACCCTTCGAAGACAGAGGTCCTGTACTTGGGCTGTGGGGACGTGGAGATCCAGCTCCCGACCTTTGATGGGGTACCACTTGTGCCCATTTCATCGGTCAAGAGTCTTGGCATGATCCTGGACTTTTCCCTATTGATAGAAGCCCAGGTTGTGGCAGTTGCCTGGTCTGCCTTTTTCCACCTTCAGCAGGCCAGGCAGCTTGCCCCCTATCTCTCAGCCCATGACCTAATGACAGTGAGCCATGCAACTGTCACCTCCAGATTGGACTACTGTAACTCGCTCTACACAAGGCTTCCCTTGGGTCTGACCCGGAAGTTACAGAGGGTCCAGAATGCTGTCGCACGTGTGCTGATGGGTACTCCATACAGGGCACACATCACCCCAATCTTGCAGCAGCTACACTGGCTCCCCGTAGAGTTCCAGATCAGGTTCAAGGTTTTGGTTTTAACCTAAAAAGCTTTAAACAGACTGGGACCAGCATACCTGAGGGACTGCCTCTCCCTGTACGTAGCCTGGAGGGCACTGAAATCAGCGGGTAAACATCTTCTGGTGGTCCCTGGCCCCAGGGAGGCTCGGCTTGCCTTGACCAGGGCCAGGGCGTTTTCAGTCCTGGCCTCAACCTGGTGGAACTCTCTGTCAGATGATACCCATACCTGCCAAGATCTTGTATCTTTTTGGTGGGCCTGCGAGACAGAGATGTTCTTCCAGGCACATGGCTGAGGCTGGCATTAGGTTCCATTGAATGAGCCTCCCTTCCGTTCTCCTGCCACCATGGGGGCCACATGGTCACCTATATAGTGATGTGCCCCCACGCACATGAGGTTACAAAATAATAGCAACCTGCACCTCTCCCCCCCACACACCTTTCTATGTGGTGGGCAGGGAAGTGTGAAGGGGCCCTATCTTGGGATGTCATAAATTATATTGTGAGTTTAATTCTGGAAGTTATGTTTTTGTGATTGTGATTTTAATGTTTTATTCTGTATTTTTTCTTAGTATTGTAACCTGTCCTGAGGCTGCTCGCAGGGAGGGAGGGAGGGCTATAAAATCAAATAAACCTAAACCTAAACCCAGCTTTTCAGGAGTCTTAGAGGTCTGTTAGAGGAAGGGAACAGTGGGGAAAGATCCACTTCTATGGTTCGTAGGATCCAACCCACAAAATGTCTGGGAAACAGGGAACAAGATTATATTGATTATGAGGAACAAAAGAAGAGACTAATTGATTTTTTTAATATTAAAAACTGAAAGGGAAGAGTATTCAGTTCAATAAGTACCTTAAGTATTAAAAAAACTGTCCTTAAGATTTGACTATGTAAAATAGCCCTGTAGTTTCTCAAATTCATTCCTTACATGAAGATTGTAAATCATCACCCTATAGATTTGTTTAGAATAGTTAACATCATAAGATACCAAAGCATATCTACTGTTCTTACTATATCGGTCCCTAATAATTAATAATAATTATACATAGAAAACTTACTAGACTGCACCAAGGTAGGCTCAGAGTGCCATGTGACACAAAGGGTTTCACTTTGCTCTTCCAAAGTAGGCCATGCACTATCCTCAAAACAGCTGATGTCACAAGAACACCTCCTGGCCAGGACTTTGCTTAAAGACTGCACCTTATTGAATTAAAGGTTGTGACACCATTAATGCAAAGTTTTTTGACAGAGTTCTTTGACAAACAGAATTGATAACGTAAGGCATGCAAGACTTCAATGTAGGGTTGCCAGCTGTGGGTTAGGAAATACCTGGGGAGGGCACCATTTGGGGAGGGCCTGGAAATCAGCAGATTATAATGCAGCAGAGTCCACCCTCCAAAGCAGCCATTTTCTACAGGGGAACCGATTTCTATCCTAAGGATATTAGTTGTAATTCTGGGAGATCTCTAGGCCCCACATGGAGTCTGACTGATTTGAAAGCAGGTTTTCTAAGTGCAGCAAACAGAGTGCTGGGAGGGAAAAAGTTAACTCTCACTTGGAAGAGGGAGCTTGAGCGACAGGCTGCTCCCTCCTCTCTGATAGGTCAGTTAGAACTTGGCTGAAGGGATGACAGTTGGTTTCTTACAGGATTGTTTAGAGAGTATTTTGTGAGTGAGTCTGACAGAGAATGTCAGACAGGTTCCCCTCTGGAGTGAGGGAAGAGTAAACCTTTTGCCTTATCATTGTCCTGAAGAAGAATTCTATTTAAGAATATTTAGTATAAATGTTAGCATAAGCTAAAGTCCGCTTGACATAGACACCATAGAACTGGGAGTGTGTGTTTGGCAAGAGTGATTGGGTAATAAGTTAGATTCCCTTTCAAGCCAAAGAAAAAAGGATATATCTTCTTAGGAGATTAATTCCTGCTCACTTTCTAAAGGGGGTTTGGCTCTGAGGAGGACCCTGGGTCTGTTGTGAAGGGGTAAACAGTTTTAAACCAACTCCAGGAAACTCTGTCATAGGAACCTCTGTGAACAAACATTGTTGCTGTAACTAAAGTATTAAGTAAAACTTCATTGCTAAGAACCAAGAATATAAGCAACTAAGCTACAAGAAACTATTTTGCCTTTTACTCAAAGTGTATTCTGTACTACCAACAAAATTTTACCTCAGTACTTTCATTCTCAGACTACACTTATTCAATCCCTGCCTGTTAAATAAAGTTATTTCCTTTTGAACATTTTACAGCCTCCAGTATCATTTCCAACTAAAAGGAAGAGGGCTTCTACTTCTCCCCATCAAGTTCCTCAGCTGGGCTAAAAAGCAAAAATTGTATCTGAATGTCAAGGTAAGACAAATGGACTCAAACCACAAAGATTAACACACTACTTGGGGCTGCTCAGCAAAAGTAGACAAACTGAATTTTGGCAGGAAAATCTGCCTCACAGTAGGGGAGCGAAGGGGTGGTCCATCATAGCTGGCAACCCTACTTCAATGTTTTATTTAATTTTAGATCAGGATGCAGAAGCAAGATGATACTTAGTATTTATTACAAATATTACTGCATTTCTGCAGTTTTATGAACTTAATCCCATGGCTATCAATGGGACTTGCACACATAAAACTGAATTGCAACCTAAGCAAATAGCAGAACATCACAACATAATGATTTAATTTACTTAGTACAATTAACAGAGAATCGTTATATAGATAAAGCAATGCAAATCAACAGTACACCTGGGGACATTCATCATGTTCACGGTAATGGAGACAGGAAAATACCTTAAATGCAACCAAACATTCTACAGTGCAAGTCGATAAATTAAAATGAAAAGCACAAAAATATTTTGTGGAGTGGAAAAAACAAGAGCCTGCCTTGCCCTTGCACACCTGTCTGGTGTGGATTGCACACTTTTCTTCTCATCTTTTTTTTAAGTAGAAAGCTACTGTAATTATTTTGACAACCGTAATCAGGAAATGAGTTTACCAGCTTCAAGGACACGTGTAGGTTTTATCTTTACAAGTACAAATTGAGAGTCAAGTTCACTTAATACTTATCTACAGCATAGGCAGGAGGTAAATCCTAGCTCACCAGAAGACTATTGACCAATTTCTGTTGTAGTAGATCTAGTTGTTATTTTATGGACTAGGTAGATCTTGATCTGATTGAAAAAGATACTTGCCTTCAAAGTGCATATGAGGAACATGTAACTCACATTATTGATGCTGAAATTTGAGAGATCCTGATATGTTTTTGCTTTATATATTGAGCACATATTAGAGTCCAAAAATATTCCATTTTTGTTAAATGCAATAGGTAATATTCAAGTTATCTCATCCCAGACCTACAGAAGCTGAAATTTTTGCATGAACAGGTTCATAGATTATACATATTAGAAAATATCTAATGGCCTGCATTTGCCTAGAACTCATATAAAAAAATGTATTAAAAATGAGGTGAAAAATGCTAATTGATCATTAGGAATAGGATCCTTAGAAATGTATCTATAAGTACTTAGGAGTCTCATAGCAGTTGCAATCCTAAACTCTAGTTACCCAATGGAGTCTCTTTAGGCATCAGAGCTGCAGGCATAGTGTGTTCTGCAGGATCTGAAATGGTTCAAAACCATCATCATCACAACAGTATACAACAGGCCTTAGTCGCATCAGCTTTATAACTGCATGACTCGAGACTTCTCATGTGTATTGAATGAGATTTGCTTGCAGTTTTTGCCTTCGCTGAATTTTTAAAACATACCAAAACAATTGTCAGTGTTACTTGTACTGGAGCCAGACTATCCCAATGGAACTAAATTTGTCTAAATAACAGCAGTCAAACATTAATTTGCTTGCACACTCTTAACACGGCACATGCAGTTTCATTTACTTCTCAGACACCAAACCTTTAGATAACGGATTAAATCCATGGCTTTGGCGAGCAGAGCAACTTTGCAGAAATACTTTCCCCAATCGTCTCCAGAAATACTGACCCTCAGACCAAACTGCAGAAATATTTTCCCAGCAGGAGCAGGGGAGTTCCAATAAAAATAGGGCATTGGCCAAAATCCTCTCCCTTTTGTTCCCTTCTTAGAGCTCTTTTCACTTTCATCAGGAAAAATATGTTTCCAAATTTGTGGTAGTACAGTGGTTAGAACTGAAGGCCGTTTCAAATAATTTTTCTAGTCAGTATGTTCTTTGAATAATTCTGGGCAAGTTGCTTACTCACAACCTTCTTCACATGGCTGTTGTCAATATAAATGAGAACGCAAGAAAATAACTGATATGGCCAGAAGTAAGAAGTATTTCTAAATAAATATGACAACGACAATGTAAAACAGGAAGTGGGTGGAAAGAGACAGTATATGTCACTGAAACAGGATTTCATTTCAACCAATACACTGGAGGAATCAATTAGAAATATTTCTACAAATACTGACATCTCCATTCTGACAGTGTGGTCTAGTAGATAGTGTCATAGGCTCTGGAAGACCCATTTCCAACCCCTCTCTGCCCTGGAACCTTCGGCCCTGGAACCGTCTCTCTCACACACAATCTAACCTACCTCACAGGGATACTGTGAGGATAAATTGTAGAAGAGAAAAACAAGGTAAGCTGGTTTGGATACCCACTAGGGAGAAATGTGGATTATAAACAAAGTAAATAAATAAATGTCACCAATATGCTGATAACTCACATCTTTATCACTCATTTCCATTTGAGATTAAGTGAACAGTAGATGTCCTACATAGATGCTTCGAGAAAGCGAGGAGATGAAAGCCAATGTTGGCTGGACGAGGATCTGGGAGACCCAACTTCAAATCCTTACTCTGCTATGGGAGCTTCTTGGGTAACCTTGGGCCAGTCAAACCCTCTCAGGGTCAAACACACCCCACAGGGTTGTTGTGAGGATAAAAGGCGAAGAGGAGAATGTTAACTGCTTTGGGTCCCCATTGAGGATAAAGGAGAATATAAATGAAAATTAATAATAATAATGATAACAATGATAACACTAACAATAACAACAATAATACACTAAGGTTAATGTCGCAACATATATCACTAGTGTATAAAGATTGTTGTTGGCTGCTTGCTTATAGCCAGGCTCAAGCCAAGGTGCTTCAGTTTATCTTTCAACCTCTTATTGGTATGAGGGTCAGGATACCTTAAGGAACTCATGCTCCCAATGAAGCTGCTCAAATGCTTAGCTCTTCAACTGAGGCCCTGCTTCATGTTCTCTTGCCTGCTAAGGCGAGATGGCTGACTAAGGGCGTAAGTTCTTTCCAGAGTCCTGATGTGGCCATGCTGATCTATGATACCACAACTTCATGACTGGACTACTTTAAGATTTAACTTCTGTGAGTGTCCATGGCTGGGAGCTGGAAGAAGCAGGTGGAGAAGACACCATTTTGAGTCCCAGGAAATGTTATCTCCAAGGAGAAAAGGAAAGACAGAAACACTGTGCAGCTTTACCCCAATGGTGGCATTGTAGATTCAACCCCACAATAATAAAAAAAATCAGACCAGAATTTTTTAATCAATTTGAGTTGTAAGAAAGGCAGTTTTCACGAAAAACGATGTCCTTCTTTCAGAGTTTCTTTTGGGGGAGGGAGACCCTATAGTGTCAATGTGGCCAAAGGTTAAGGATAAAATTACTAACCTCATTCTGAACTGGATTCTTGACATCATCACTTAGTTAATTGCCAACTGACTAAGTGACATCAGGTTATCACACCAACTAGGTGATACATAGAAAGAAACAGCCCCAGTTTAAATTAACAAGCAAGGCAACAAGGAAGCTGCTGAGGCGTGAAGAAGCAAGAGCCAGCAGCAAATGATGTTAAAAAAGAAGGTTTCAAAAAGCATCATTTTCATGCCAAAAATGTTTGCAAACATTTGGCACAGTCGTACTTTTGAAATCATGTTCCAAAGAACTATGGTGCTAGTTCTCCCAAGGCTATTTTGGATTTGAGTTTCTCAAATATTCAGAGACGTACACACATCCCATGTTGTAAAAACAGCTTTTGATACATAAGCAAGCCAATCTTTAAGCACATCCTAAAGTAGCTTGCTTGCTTGCTTGCTTGCTTGCTTGCTTGCTTGCTTGCTTGCTTGCTTGCTTGCTTGCTTGCCTTTCTTTCTTTCTTTCTTTCTTTCTTTCTTTCTTTCTTTCTTTCTTTCTTTCTTTCTTTCTTTCTTTGGGACAGTGCTTCAAACTTACAGGTTTTGTTATTTTGCAGATGGGGAATTAAGACTAAGAACTAGTACCTTTCCTAGGCCTGGTCTTCCATGCTGAAGTCCAGACATAGGATCAAACTGGCTTTCAAGGCTAAACAAAAGATCCCTCACTTTACAGAAAGAAGAGAGCCAAATGACAGTTGGAATTAGTGAAGACATTCATTCTGGGTAACATTTTATTTAGTTAGTAGATAGATTTTTCATTTTGACCTTCTTCTAGAGAGCTTGGGGATATACAAAGCGCACAGACACATACACACCAGTTTATCGTCATCATAACTTTGGGAGGTAAGTTAGGCTTAGATGCAGTGACTAGCCCTAGGCCAGCCAGTAAGTTTCGTGGCAGAGGAGGAATTTGAACCGCCTTGTCCTGCATACTAATTACTACACCACATGGGGTCTCATTTTGAATAGGGTTGTAAAAGCATTTTAATGGCTTTGGGCCCTGTGATTTTCAGTGCTTGGGGCAACTGGTCATGTTTCCTTATAAAAAATTGAACGTGAAATTACTCATACAACACAAGAAATCAATCAGTGTCAACACCAGAACTGGCAGAAGCTTCTTTAACAGCGGTAGGCATGGGACTTCGTACCAGCTCAGGCACTTCTGTGTCAACATATGTATAGCTTCCTGTTGTTTTCAACATAAGACAAAAATCCAATTAATCTTCTGCCCACAAGGCTAAAATATATATCCATTCAATTAAAAGTAACTACTTTTTCACATAATTTTTTTATTTAATTACTACAATGGACAAAGCAAAATTTGAAGTCCTAGCAATACATGCTGATATTCTCTAAGGCCTGTTACTGCAGAAAATACTAACTTTGAGAAATATTTTCTCAAGATTTATTTTTGCAGAGCTCAATTTGACAATATATTTTTTCTGATCTCACTAGTTTTGGAAAACAATTATAAGTTGTCACATTCAGCTATTTTACATGCTCAATTCTGCCTAAATAGAAAAAGAAATTGTCCAGGTTCTCTCCCATGAATTCTCACAGCTCTCTAACATGGAGTTTGATGCGGTTGTAGGCGTACTCAGGATTAGGCCCTTGTATACTTCTTAGAATATAAAAAGCCAGATTTTGCTACATGCCTCAAGTTTCATGTATACCTTAAAAAGAACAACCGTAATTAGCAGTCTCAGTGTCTGGCTTGTCAGAGATCTTCATTTCCACAGCAGAGGAGGCTTGTTGTTACAAAAAAATCTGAAACTGACAGCATTTCTCCCACTGAGCAGTTCTCAGAATAGAACAGAGTCTGAAACACTCAAGCGAGAAGAAAAGGCTCTGATAATCTCTTTGCTTCTTGTTTTCTACCTTGATCACTTCTCCTGTTGAAACAACATTTTGAGGGAGACCACATGCAGCTTCTTGCACTGCAAACAGACATGAGATAGATATTTCTTGGATGGGGAAAGTCTTGCCATAACAGTTAAAATAACTCTCTTTTATGGAAGGAAAGACAGAGGGGGGCGGGGGGGGGACTAGGTTCTTGGAAGTGGCAACAAAGCCCTTTAAAAGACAGTGGTGAAAGAGGCTTTTACCTAAAGGACTGTTACATTTTTCTTACTATTTTCAATGGCACATACGTACATCAGCCCTTACAAAACTTTACCAGTAATGGATTCTCTATTCAGTCATATATATGATAAGCACCAACATCTTAAGGATATTAACAGTTAAGAACACTGCTCCTTTTCCAATATAGCCATATCTGTCACTGATAGCTTATAAATTCAAGCAGAAGGTTGAGGTTATGTTTTTAAAGTACCCCTATAATAACAGATGCAAATCTCATTCTACAGCTTTGTACAAAGTAGCATTTTAAAGTTTCTAAACTACTTTGATCCTATGGAGATTAGAAGATTTCATGCTCTAAGAATCTGCATGGAACTGATTTCTTTTAAGGTGAAATAAATCAAACATTTAATGCAAGTTTTTGTTCCTTGAATCCATAAAACTTGGTATTATTTGCAGGGCACATTTTCGCATATTTGCCAGAATATATAATATTTTAGTTAATTTATTTAAAAGATTTGTCGGTCTCTTAAATCGTAATAAATGTTTTCTGCATTAACCATACTTTTAATTACTTCCATGTTCCATCTTCAGGTATGTAATCAACTCACAAATGTCAATTAACTTACAGTGTAGGAAATAATGGAGAAAATCAGAACTATTTTCTTTTTAATCATGATTTTGAGTTGTATTTTTCCATGAAATTCAACTCAGTCTTTCAGCACAACCAAGCTGAACAACTAAATGAGATCTGTTATCCAGCTTAATGATTCAAGCATCATGTTAAGCCAAAGGGGGGTGTATGTGGGTGCATTTTGGCAAAGCTTTTGTGGGCTACAAACAATGCCCCCGAATGTTTGTTTATGCACATCTATTATAAATAGGGACAAGATATTCACCTATTATGAGTAAGGGCAGGATAGAAAACATTGCCTTCACTATGAACTAGCTTCACGATGATCTTATCCAGCCAAATCTGAATACTATTTGGCACTATGAGGGTATCACAAAAAACACTTGGAAGGTACCAGGAAAGATATCAGAGGGCACCATGGCAGCCTCATGCACCATACTGAGACCCTGACTGTGGGAGGACATCTCAGGTCCTATTCAAAAGCCAAAAGCCCTATCTACTTGGTTGGTTAATGTTTTAGGACATGGGGCAAGTAGGATGAAAAGCACCCATCTTAGATAAGGAAAGGATGCTTACATCAAGCTCCTTTTGTGCTAATTATGTGTCTTTACGCACCTGAAAATAGATACGTGATAAAGCCTGAAAAAAATGTAGCCTGCTTTTGTCACTTGCTTGAGTTGGATATGAGATGCATTCTAGTTCAAACAGATCAGTCCTGGGTTACTGACAGGAACATTATTAAATATTTAGCTCTGACATAGGAGTTCTTTCTATTTTACTGAATCATTCTCTTCAGTATTTTGCTTGACAAAGTAAATTATTTGACTTCCACAATGTTGTGGTACATTATACTGTCCTTAAAAATACTGAGAATATTAAATTACTTCCTTTGATAATTAAGTCTTTAAAACAACAATACTATATTTTCATTCTATGACTCTTGTCCTAAGCAAGAAAAGGAGAATGCATCTGTAATTAAGGCACAAAGAGATGAGAACAGGATAAGATGTGAAAAATGGAACTACCATAAAATGGCTATGATCTGAAGTCTTCCTAAGTGCACAATTTATGCCAAATTCAGATAGCAACTCGAATGTGGGTTTATTTTTCAACTAAAAAGCACAGAACAAACACGGAATGTAATTATATTAGAACAAACAAAAAACCTCATATACACAGTCATCCTTGGGAGATGAGTGGGATAAAAATGGGACAGATAGATACACAAAGGAGTCAAGGTACCAAGAACATCTGTATACCAGAGAATGTCTCTTCTACAAGACGAGCAAGCTGTGAAGGACATGACTGGCTCCAGCTCCACCTCTCCTGAGCGACAGCCAATGGGAGGGGGCAGAATGGATGAGAGTTAGCGTCTGTTGGAGGACGGCTTTGGAGAGCTGCTGGGAGAGGAGGGTTTTGACTTTGCTGACGAGAGCAGGCAGAGAGAGACAGCTGATTACAAACCTGTTCTATGACATTGAAATATTCTGTTTAGCTCCAGTTTGTTTATTAGTTTAAAATCCCTTCACTCCTACATTTCATCTTGTAAATAAAGTTTATTTTGTTTTGTTTAACCTTGGCTAGTTTGAAATTGTTAGCTGAGGGGGGGAAAGACGCACACATGCCTCAAATGCTCTGGTCATGACCAATGGGCCAAGTTTAAATGGTGGCAGCATATATATAGGGAAAGTAACCTCGAAGTTCCCTTTTCCTCAAAAGCCCTGGGCTGTAGTTGGGTGAGGGTAGGTAAATACAGGGAACTGGCTGCCTGTTTGGTAAAGCCTCTGGATGAGGAGAGAGGGGACCCTGTGAGGATTTGGGTCAGAGCTCTCTGCCTGCTATAGCAGAGGTTAGAAAGGTGGCATGTGGTGACCTAGCCTTTACCTGCCTGGGAGGCCCCAAACCTGTAAAGGGAGGTTTGGGGTGGATGGCAATGGCTGTAAGAGGGTGCACTGCTATACAAGTGTATTTGTTTCCAGAATAATGACACCACAACGTGGTGCCCATGGGTGCCATGGTGCTTGCTGACACCTTTCTTGGCTCCCAGCAAGTGTTTTTAAAAAGTGGGTAGGGCTAGGTGTTGCTCTTGCACAGCAGGGCTTTTGATTTGCCATTGAAGATCTTATTGGTTAGGCAGATTATAATAATATTGTTTCAGTGGCAGATCCTCCCGTCTCCATGTTTGTTTTAATCTTTCTCACCCCTCTTTCTCAGTGTATTTTTAAAATTACCCCTCTTCACCTCTGCATTTGGGCAGTCTCCACCTCCTGATGCAGCCATTTTGTGTTTGTGCCCACACTGTGTCAGGCTTTAAACAGTTGGGGACCCTGGTTTAATAGGAAAAACTTCAGAACTAGGTCCAGGATTTTAGGCTTAAGCTAAAGGGGCACTACTGATTCAATACTCTGATGATCAATACTGGCCAGCAATTTATACATTTTTTTGTAAAGAGATATTCATGGAAGTGTTCACTTTCACTTACAGTTGATAGTAGGAAAGTCCTGAATTTATGGATGCTGCACAATTAAAATTTCTTAATAGCTGAAAAATTAGAGATTCAGTTCCTATTTTTTTCAGTTTAACTATAGAATAAAACTATTACTTTATCTAATATACTGGGTCCTAAGTTTGCCACCATATTCAGAGTCCCCTCCACATTAGAATGCCAATATGATACTATTGCCTGCCCTTTCCTCCAAATCCAATTCTTTATCTTTTTAAGATACTTTCTCTGAGTTTGCCCAAAATCAGAACAACTTCAACCCCTCGGGGACCTTGCTTTGATCTGCCTTCTCACAGTAATGATGACTGACAAACATCAGAAAAATCTAGAGACAGAAGCAGATAAAAACAGTGAGATGTCTTACGAGATTTCTTGTGCGGTTTGCAAAAAGAAAATAGTGATATTGAGGACTTATTTTTATGTCACTATGATGAAAATGGTAACATAGGAAGACTTTGTACTCATGATAACTAATGTGTTGCATATAGGTCTGGCAAAGCAGTTCATGAAACACTGTCATAGTGGGAAGGGATGTTCCTCTGAGTAAGAATCATATCATCAGAGTGGCATTGACTAGTAAACTCAGAAACAAAACCTTGTGGTTAAACCAACATAATTCTGGAGCTCAAAACACCAGCATTATACTTGCTTCTCCATTCTTTCCATCTTATAGGTATTCCCACTGTGTGATGTTATAATTCTACTGGTATTCTCTACTCTGGATCAGTGGATTTTACCGTGTGATAACGTTACATTATTGAGTATCAACAGAAATTATGGTAAAAACAGGATAAATGAGACACAGAGAAGTCATTTTTGACAGCGGCCTCAATTTATTTGGAACTAGTTCCACTATGAGTTTTGGGGGCTTTCTAGGCAATAAAAGAAAACAATCGCCTAATTTTATTCTTCAGTAAAGGAAGTCTTCTTCAAATCAGGTTTTTCATCAGTTCTATACTCTGTATCCATGTTCTATGTTAGCTCCTATTCACAACAAAACCTCCCCATTTAATATTGGGGGCAGCAGCCTTGGGAGGAAGAAAGGAGGATGGTGTCTTCATACCTCATGCCTGTCTGGATTATAAATAAATGATCCATTGTGATGGTCAAAACCGTAAGTACAATGAACCAGAGCACACACTTGCATTGTTGTGGGAAATGGGAGCATGCTACAATAACTATTGTGAAATACAGGAAATTTCATATTCTAGGTGTATGATATCAAATTCTTACAAGAGATATAAAATATTGATAAAGCTAGACTTCGTGTAATAGTGGCCTAATCTTTTCATAAACACTTGGATGAGCAACCATGAATGATAACATTGTACAGTGTTTATAACATATCTAGAAAACTAAGCTTGTTTGACATGCTAATAATCACACGTTTTTAAAATTTACACATACGCACATATCGTAGGTAAAATAATAATCTTTTATTCTTTAATGAAAAAGGGTAGAAGAAGGTTTTCAATTATTATGCAAAAATGCATCTTGAAGTTGCGCAGTAATATATTAAACCAGAACAGTGAATAAAATGTTATTCTCCCTGAGGCACAAGGGCTCATTGTGCTGCCAAAAACAATCTAAAACAAATTTCCAGTGAGCCTTTGTAGTTAAACATGAAGAGATTTATCTAAGGGAAATGCATTACAGAACAGTAAACGAGAGGCATATTATTACAGTAAAGCATGCTAGCCAAAATTGTGGAATGATTATAAAATATTCAATTGAGAGAATGTAAAATTAACACCTGTGAAACATAACTAAGGAGGATGACATGTTTGAACACTGAGCTCAACTTGTGGTGCGCTCAGCAAATACCATTCTTGTTTAATCAACTCAGATTGGGTTTTGATTAATATTATTCTAGTTCTAGTGCCCTGAAATTTCTCTGTACTCTGGTCAAATCTTCTGTATGCTCCTGCCTACTTTATTGTGTACCCTCCTTGACAGTGCTTTTTTCCTTATGACCATTTGTTGTGGACGTACACCAAGCAATGTGTTCAGCCACATGTGCGGCAGAATAGGACTGAATTTTTTTAAAAAATCATGTATTACTCATTTTCTCCTTGTCTCACTACATGCATTTTTGACAGGAACCTAGAAAAACTAATCTCAAGAATATGGATAAGACCTATATTGGTCACATTAAGGCTTTGCAAATTAGTCAATTATACATGATCTACACTGAAGACAAATTATGATTTCAGCATTTCAGAAAAAGACATCATTATTTATATGCTGATTAAATCTATGTAAATTGGTCTTTGGTACTTGAGGATGCTAAAAAATCTATTAATCAATTGTCAAAAGATATTGCATAATTGCTTTGTAGGATTTTTTCCTTTGTGAGAGAATTTTTTTCTTTTATTATATAATTGAATTAAAAACTTGTATTGCTCACATTAGCTAAACCTTTATTGCTCACATTGGTGGTCAACAAAGTATGTTTAAATTCTATTGATTAGTTACTGAGTATGTTTAATTACTCCTCAGATTGAGAAGATGGTGAGTTACAAAATACATTGACAATGTAAAAAGTGTTAAGAGGGACAATAGATTAAAAATTTACTTCAAGTCTAATATTTGGAGGCGGCGGTTGAATATGCACAGATCTTTAGTCTCATGGGGTTAAAATCTTAAATCAGTGACATGTTATGCTCTACAAAAATCAAATGCCCCTCCATATTTACAAGTTTTTTGAAAAAACAGCATATTATAACATGACAGAAATTAATCTAAAGTTTGTTATGCCTTTTGCCATGATTCAACCACAGCACAAAACAAACAATTACCTTCTTTAACTCTACAAGGCATGAAGTACTTATCCCAAAATCTAGACCACAATTCCATAAATGCTAGCTCTTTAAGAATGTGACAGCTTTGTCTACAATGAATTTGAAATATGATTTGCTATAAAGCTGCTTGAAACTGTGAGGCTTTAACAAAATCTTAAACATCTACATAAGATGGAGGAAAGAGCTTCTGAATAGATAAAAGTAAAATCTTGATTCTTATATAAAATGTTATGCATTTTAATATGATTTTTCGCCTGATTTATGTAAAGCTTTGTATTTTTCATTTTCCCTACCCTGTCACATTGTAGTGATGTATAGAGCATTTTAGCATCAAGTTTGCCATGAGCAATAAAGTCAGTGCCCCTAAGAAATATTAATATATTTCCACTTTTCTCCCCTCCCTGAGAGTGCTCTTATTCAGCTTATTTGGTTGCACTTCACATAGTAATCTGGTATAATTTTCAGTCTCAAGATAATATTTTAAGGCTTTACACTGTTAAAAAAATCCTTATTAATGAAGGTATATACTAAAATAGCACATTTGAGGATGGGGTAGCATGGTGCTAGGAAAAGGAAGAAATATCTATGGAGACACTGATTTTTTTTTAAAGAAAACCTAATCTTTTTGATAATGTGTAGCAACACTTTCCTAAATAAAGCTTGTTATGATATCTACCAATAGCTTCAAACCACTGCCGAATTCATCACAGTTTCCATTAATTAAGACAAAGAATAGAAATTATCTGTAGGAAACTGGCTTTAAACAAAAACATTTCTTATGCACATCTATCTCAAGCTGCTGTAATTATAACATGAACTAATAATCAAAATAAATCATCCTTAAACAGGTCAAAATAGATGATTAGACCATTTCTGCTATTACCTTTTTTTACTTCTACAAGACAAATCATTCATATGATAACAACAACAACATTCGATTTTTATACCGCCCTTCAGGACAACTTAACGCCCACTCAGCGGTTTACAAAGTATGTTGTTATTATCCCCACAACAAAACACCCTGTGAGGTGGGTGGGGCTGAGAGAGCTCCAGAGTGCTGTGATTGGCCCAAGGTCACCCAGCTGGCTTCAAGTGGAGGAGTGGGAAATCAAACCCAGTTCTCCAGAGTAGATTCCTGTGCTCTTAACCACTCCACCAAACTGGCTCTCAGTGTTTAGATGAAAAATTGTAGTGACAGACTAGAAGCATACCATGGTAAAATAAGATAATATTTCAGTATTTTTTTCTATGTTGGTTTTACATACATCTGTGAATAGAGGTGTACAGTTCGGAATTCAGAAAAAAATCGGTAAAATTCAGCCATTGTTTTGTATGGGAAAATCACTCTGGGGATTGGTTATCCGATGGGCATGGTAAAAGAATGTTTCACAGGCATAATTAAGTCATTATTAGATGAACATTAATGCAGGACATCATTTAATCACTAGTACAATAGTAAGAAAACACAGCTTTTACCTGTTCAAGTCATTCTTTCCTGCCTATAGAAGGATGGCACTTACTAGCACTTATCTCAGATGTAGCTAGCTCAACATTGTATGTTGAAAGAATGGCAAAAATAGAACGGCACGCCAGGATTATATTCTCATAGACTGGTGATGGAGAGAACTTCTCAGCAATGACAGAGTTCAATTATCCCTAGTTACTAAGGTTCACAGGCTGTGCGCTTCGGGTTTTGCTTTGGGTAAAGTTACCCGAAGCAACCCGATTAGGAATGCTTCGGAATACCGAAGCAAAGCTTTCTGAAGCATTCGGAAATGCTTTGGAAAGCTTCGGGGCTTGTTTAAAGGGCTACAAGCCGCGACGGGGCCCTTTAGACATTAACCCCCACCTCCCCCACCACTAACTTTGCGGTGGCTCCAGGCTGGCTCCTCTGCCGCTGCTGTGCTGCCGCCCGAGCCTGCAGGGTGGTGGGGAAGGCCGGAGCCGCTTCCTCCAGCCCTTCCTGCCCCTCAAATGGCCGTGGTGTGCCAGCACCGCAGCGGCCATTTGAGGGGCAGGAAGGGCCAGAGGAGGCGGAGAAAGCCGAAGAAAGCCCTTCCTGCCCCTCAAATGACCACTGTGGCACCGGCACACTGCGGCCATTTGAGGGGCAGGAAGGGTCGGAGGTGGCGGCTCTGGCCTTCCCCACCACCCCGCAGGCTCGGGCGGCGGCACGGTGGCAGGGGAGCCGGCTGGCTCCAGGCCACGCAGCCTTGTGCTGCTGCCGCCACCCAGCTGATAACCCAGGTAAGTGAGTGGGTGTTGGAGGGATCTCCCCTGGGTTGGGTGGGGGTGGAGGGGTCTCCCTGGGGTGGGTGGGGGTGGTCTCCCCAGGGAGGATGGGGTGGAGGGGTTGCCCCAGGGAGGGTGGGTGGTGGTGGTGGGAGTTCCCCCCCTCGCTTCAGTATGCTCCGAATCTTCACGGAGCATACCAAAGCGATTCCCGAACCTCGAATCCGAAGTGGCTTGCCGCTTCGGATTTTGGAGTACTCCAAATTGGCGAATACCGAATACCGAATCTACCCACCTGTGCACAGCCCTATCCCCGGCTATTCCTAAAAGTCCAGATTGCAGTCGTACCTAGTGGTATTTTTCAGCAATTCTGATGGAGAGGCTGTGAAACCTTGAAACAGGCATTTGTTCAGTAACATGGAGGAGGCTAGGTTATTGCACTGTACTCTTTTGTTTTTCTTCACAGGCTTCAGGTGCAAAAACAGATGCCAGTGTATTTTCAAGGTGCATTAGCACTGGCATGACCTCCTTTTAGAAGCCAGGTTATGTGCAAAGCATAGGCTGACAACTAGAATGTTTTTATCCACTCTCACCTAATGTACCCTAGAGATCACTTTTTTCCCCTATGCAACGTTGCCATTTGAAAGATGATTCCAAACTACTTCATTAAGTTTACCAGACACCCAGGTTCACTTCCTGCTACATTCAGTTAAAAAGATCAGATAGCAGGAGATGTAAGAGATCTCTAAAGTGAGTCCATGGACAGCTGCTGCTCATCTAAGTAGACAATAATTTGATAGACCAATGCTTTGATTCGGTATAAGGCAGCTGCATTTTTTCCTTTTATTCTTGGTGGCTGTCCAATTGGTATTTAATTCTCTTCCTTGGAAGCTCACCAAAGATTTTTAATGTTACAAGACTTTAATTTGGTTAAGCTTTGGGAGTCCTGGATTTAAGTTGATATGAGGTGGGAATTTACCATTATAATATTTTAGCAGTTTCTATTACACTATAATTTGATAGTTTGTGTTTTTATTAATTCATTGTTACCTGCCGTAAAACTCTAGAATTATAAAATCAACAATAAATAATACTATATGAAAACTGGAATTTAATACTTGCCTTGTCTTCCAAGTGCAATTTTAATAGACGAAGATAAGCCACAGGAGCAAATGCATCTGCAGAATGTACAATAACTTCTGTTGAATCCCTGCAACACAGAACCATAGACTAAAGAAAATACAGGGAACACTTCAAGAATGAGCACTTAATTTTCATATTCCTCTAAACAAAGTGAGATTTATTTTTGAGTGAACTAATATTGGGGTCAACAGACTCCACACGTGTCATATATGCTATGCCTTAATGATTAAAAACTTTTTGTACCTTAATTATCAAAGCTAATTTTTTTTAAAGGAACCATTGAATATCGGTAGTGTCACTTCAACATCTAATCCACAAACCTATCTATAAACAGTACTTTACAACGGCATGTTTTTCAATGGCTTAAAGAACATCCACCACATTTGGATAAAACAAAGATATCCACGGGATATACTGACTTGGGACTAAATGGGAAGGGTGGACAAGACAAGAGCGATTGTGACTGAAGTGAGACAGTCTGGAGAATTGCCAGTTCAGTTTCTGTGGCCAGAAATACCTAGAATCTAAAATATTCTGAAGTGCTTGAACAATTCTATCTACAATCCCTCTCAAGCTTTTACAGAACAATGTAACTTATGCCTTGTCCAGCTGTTCTGTAGTTCCTCATGTGATAGTATCTCAGTATTATATAAATGTATCCTTAAGGGCATGCTCAGTTAGCACAAATTCAACCCAGATCAATTCTGTGCTCATTGGGAAGGTAGCTTTCATGCTTGAAATGTCCCAAGTAATATGATCCCCAAACCATTTCAGCCAAGCGTAGCCAACTAGCCTACTCCTAAGAAAGTCTTTCTAAGATTGTAATCAAATTGCTCCTTTCGCTGAAATTATTGGTGTAAAGTAGAGTACAGAAGAAGATACTATTTTATTAGACGATCTGTAAACTCTGATAAAAGAGGGAAAAATAGCAGTCAAAATATCGCGTGTAATTCATGCAGGCTAAGTTATGTACTATAATTGCACTGACAAATCTACAAAGCAATGAAGAAATTCCCCATACCTCCACCCATACATTTTAAGAATTTATGGTACAGAAATAATCTACTCAGTGCAAATTGGACTGATTCAAAACATTAGCATTCAAAACATCCCTTAGTAATTCAACCAAATGTTTAGCATTATCATCCAACGTTGTTAATGTTAAAAAGAAAAAAAGAGGGGGGGGGGAGGGAAACAGAGTTAATGGAACCCACAGGCTACTGATGTGGCAGTTTATCAAATGTAGCTGTAATGAAAGATAAATATTACAGGCAATTCGCACTTCATGAAAGGATAAAAGTGTCAGTGTGTAGGTACCAGTTTTACTGCAGGCCATAATCAGCAAGTAAACGAAAGTGCAAATGTCTAAAAAGTTTATAGCTTTCTATGAAGGCCCCGTCTTGTCAGGCATTGATTTAGGCTTGTGGAGGGCTTTGCCAATGTTAAACAAAGTGAGTGTTTGTGAACTTAGAGGACACATTCTGCTGCTGCCAACAGAAGTGGCCTCAAGCTAAACGTTAATATGTCCCCAGTGCTAAAATTTGAAAGGGAAGGGAAGGTGCAGTTCCTTACACAACTATTTTCTTCTTAAATAAAGGGCAGTCCAATGTGAAAGTTTCATATTCTCCACCTTCTCCACAAATATGGACTCCGTAGTTCTTAGAAAGCTGGAAAAGATAAGCACAAAAGTTAACAAAAAAGATACTGCTCTTATTAATAGAGAAACACAACCAGAGGCCTGCAAAGACTTGCAGGGGACATTGGATTTTCCCCTCCCCCACCATTTCCTCTTTCCCTTCCATGTTCCCCATAGCCTCCCCCCTTTTATTGCTTCCTTCTCTCCTTCACAGTCACCTTTGTTTGCCCCCCCCCATCTTCAGCTTTCCCCCGTTCCCTCCCTCGGGCACTCTCTCCCCCATGGCCCAGTTGCATGATGGGGAACCTGCAAAGACATGCAGGGGGTACCTCACTTTTCCCTATCCTCCTCCCTACCCAATTTCTTCTTTCCCTTCTTCTGGTAGCTTCCATATGCTCACCTTTCCTTATGTTCTTCTCTTCTACTAAACAACTTACCTTTTATCTGCCATCCATCTTCACCTATATTTCTTAATTCATTTATATAC
Source organism: Eublepharis macularius (assembly GCF_028583425.1). Taxonomy (NCBI): domain Eukaryota; kingdom Metazoa; phylum Chordata; class Lepidosauria; order Squamata; family Eublepharidae; genus Eublepharis; species Eublepharis macularius. The sequence goes on from NC_072791.1 coordinate 58,954,659, forward strand.
TGCCTTTCTTCCCAGTGGGGACCCAAATCAGCTTACATCAGTCTGTTTGCCTCCATATTATCCTCACAACAATCCTGAGAAATAGGTTAGGCTGAGAGGATGTGACTGGATCAGTCACCCAGTGAACTTCCACAGCAGAGTGGTGATTTGAACCTGGGTCTCCTGGATCCTACTCTGAAAACTCTAACCATTAAACTATACTGGCTTTGGAGAGGGGCTGCTGTTGAACAGTAGCAAGCTGGGCCTGGGTGAGTCATCCAAGTCTTGTGGTATCAAGTCACCCAGTAGTTGCTTCTGGTCCTGGTCCTGATGAGTCCTCCCTTAAAGGCCAAAACAGCCCTAGAAAGGGTTCTGCCCCCTCCCGTTGTCTTTACCTGACAGAAACCAAGCCTGAAATGCTGGCTAAACTGTTATGATTGCCTAGCAACAGCCACTGAGGGCATCTGGTTAAAGCTGCATCTGGTTAAAGCTGCATTTTTTAAACCCCGTTTTTTTTTTAAAAAAAGATTTCAGATTTTTCTGCTATCCTGGAGCATTTTTCAGGTGTCTAGAAAGATCTGTCTTTTCCATTCATGGCTCCAAACTCTGGATTTAAGTATCCTCATTGCTTTGCCACTTAGCTATTAGTATATAAGACAGAAGAAACTGTACAATTCAGAGTACATGCTGTGATTATTTATTATCTATTAAAGTGCTAGTGATCCTCTCTCACAGATAGTGCTAATGTTTTCAGTTGAACAGAATTGTGTGTATGTGTGAAAAACAGAAAAATAGTTTGCAAGGCGGGTGTATCAGATTTCAAACACATGAAAACTGGCAAATTTAAATGTGCTTACACGAAGCTTCTAAATCAGCTGATAGCCATGTAAGAAAGTTGATTTACAATCACATTCCAACCTTCTTGTGCTTTACAATGCACATGTGATTTTGGTCAGGAAAACTGTGGCATAATGGCTATTTATAGTGCAACCATCTGAGGGGCTATTCTATTTGTGTGAATCAACTTCTTACACTGCTCAAGAAGTTTCAGTCCACAATTTCTCATTCCCTTCACTTTTCCCCATTAACTAGTGAGGTTTGCAATCAGCTGTAGAAATAATCAAAAACACATAACCAGCACCTTCTTTGAATTCCTTGCTTTGAAGAAGAACAACTTCATAGTTGCATTATATAAGCTTTCTGCATGAGTGAAGTGGGCTGTGATGTCAAAAGTGTATACTGAGTAAACTGCTTAGAACTACTCTTGCACTTGAACAAAATACATTCCATTTATGGTAGTTATTATCGTCATAACTATGCTTAGTGCACGCATATCTTCAGAATGAACAGACACACAAAACAAGGCCACAAGTGCTGCACAGATGCTGATCACCTTCCTCAAACCAACAGGTAAAGACTTTAATAAACAATAAACAATACATGTTTCAAATGGTAAATCTGTACATAGTATACTACAAAATCAACTTATATACAATATGCAATGAACACAATAATTGATTCACAACAGAATATGGCAATAACACTGAGTGCTACATTTGACAATAATATCCATCTATGCATAGCTTCACAATGTGAAGCAAACAGCAGAAAAAGACAAGCTCCCAGGCATATAGTTTAATACTAATTAAAGTATCTTCTTCAGTTCACCTTCCTCTCTACAAACAGCTACAGGACAAAACTAGAGCCCCTTTTAGCCACAAGAGCAGGAGAGGAGTGAGAGTTGGGGGAAGATGCAATATTGTTCAGTGTATCTGGGTATTTAATGGCAAAAGTCAAGTGCATTTGAATGTCAAATCTTGCCCTGGAATACTTACCTCTAATTTCAGATGTGTGAAGTCTTAGGAAGAGAGAGATTCAGTGCACATTCTTCTTACCTCACATGCCAGACCTAATCTCTAGCATCAATATTTCAAAGGGTAGTCTCCAGTCGGTACTGGTTCCAGTTAGTCCCAAATTAGTGGCAGAGAAGTAACCACCTAACTTATGTACCACTAGAAGGTTATAAAAGAGAATACACTACTCAAAAGGCCCCTACAAACTTGGTATCCAAAATAGAAGTTTAGGCCTTTGGATGACCAAGGAATAAAAGGACTGCTAAAGAAAGATGGAAAGATGGCAAAGAAGCTCAATGAATTCTTTGTATCTGTGTTCACTGTGGAGGGTGTGTACTCATGCCACAGCTACAATTCTCAGGAAGAGAGTCTGAAGAACTGAGTCAAATTGAGGTGACAAGAGATCAAGTTTTATACCTACTGGGGAAACTAAAAAACATTAAGTCTTCGGGTCCTGATGGCATATACCCCAGAGTTCTTAGGGAACTCAAATGTGAGATTGTTGATCTGCTAACCTATTTATATATCTTATCACTTAAATCAGCCACTGTATCAGAAGACTGGAGAGTAGAATATGCTATATCAATTTTTAAAAACGGTGTCCAGAGGGGAACCAGAAATTACAGCCTAACTTCTGACTCAGACAAATTAACAGAAACTGTAATCAAAGAGATATTATTACTCACATAGAGGAACAAAGTCTACTGAAGGAAAATTAGCATGGCTTCAGGAAAGGCAAGACCTATCTCACCAATCTGTTGGGGTTCTTTGAGAAAGTGAACAAGCATATAGATTAAGGGTGATCCAGCAGACATTATTTACTTGGATTTTCAAAAGGATTTTGACAAGGCTCCTCACCAAATACTCCTGGGTAAGCTTAATAGTCATGGGATAAGAAGATAGGTCTTATGCTTAAAAAAACTGGTTAAATGACAGGAAACAAAGAGGTTGAATAAATAGACAATTCTTGCAATAGCAGGAAGTAAGCAGTAGGTTCCCACAAGGACTGGTATGGGCACCAGTGCTATTTAATTTGTTCATAAATTATCTGGAACTATGGATGAAGGGTGTAATGGCCAAGTTTGTAGGCGACACCAAACTGTTCAGGATGGTAAAAACCAAAGCTGCCTGTGAAAGGGTCCAAGAGAATCTCCACAAATTGAGTGAGTGGGCAACAATGTGGCAAATGATGTTCAATGTAGGCAAGCAAAAGGTGATGCACACTGGAACAAAAAATCCCAGCTTCAAGTATATGATAATGGGGCCTGAACTTACTGAAGCTGAGAAGGAAGGTAGGGTTGCCAGGTGCAAGCTGGAAAATTCCTGGAGATTTGAGGGGTGGAACATGGAGAGTATGGGTTTTGGGCAGGGGAAGGACCTCAGTGGGGTATAATGCCATAGAGGTCTTCCTTCAGAGCAGCCATTTTCTCCAGGGGAACTAATCTCTATGGCCAAGAGATCAGCTGTAATTCCGGGAGATCTCTGGCCACCACCTGGAGGCTGGCAACCCTAAGGGAAAGAGACCTTGGGGGTCATAGTGGATAACTCAATGAAAGTGTCAACTCACTGCCATAGAAGTGAAAAAGGCAAACTCTACACTAGGAATTATTAGGTGAGGGATTCAAAATAAAATGGCCAATATTATAATGCCCCTATATAGATTTATGGTTAAGCCTCATTTGGAACACTGTGTGCAGTTCTGGTCACTGTATCTCCAAAAAGACATTGCAGAGCTGGAAAAAGTACTGAAGGGGGCAACCAAGATGATTAAGGGGTTGGAACATCTTTGCTCTGAGGAAAGTATGAAGAGCCTGGGACATCTAAGGAGGGACATGATAGAAGTTTATAAAATTAAGCACAGGATAGAGAGGGTGGACAAAGAAAACTGTTCCTCTCTTTCTTATAATGCTAGAATGAAGTTGATGGGCAGTAGATTCAGAATGGGCAAAGGAAGTACTTATTTATGTAATGAGTGATTAAGATGTGGGATTCACTGCCAGAGTATGCAGTGATGGCCACAAGCCTAGACAGTTTTAAAAGAAGATTAGACAAAGCCATGGTGGATAGATCTGTCAGCAGCTACTTGCCATGGTGACTAAAGGGAACCTCTAAAATCTGAGGCAGTGAATCTCTAAATACCAATGCCAAGAGGTAACTTCAGGAGAAGGCCTCGGCCTCTACACTGATTGGCCACTGTGTGAGACAGGATGCTGGACTAAATGGACCAGTGGTTTCATCCAGCAAGATTTTTTATGTTCTTAAGAGCATCATTGGTCTCCCTGCCAGAGGGAGGCCATCAGCTTTTGAATTCGGAAATTAGCTGTGAGGCTTTTGGGAGCTTTATCGCTGATAAAATCTTGTCTCTCTGCAGCGACTTGCCAGCCACAGTTGATTCAGTGAATGAGCTAGAGACCCCTTGGCCGTCTTCTGGGCCGATATTTGATCATTTCAGTCCACTCTTTGAGGAGGAGATTGACAGAACCCTGCAATCAGTTAGGCCCATCACATGTCCCTTGGACCCATGCCCATTGTGGCTGGTAAAGGCCAGTGCCAAGGGGCTGCAGTCCTCGCTGGAGGCCATTATTAACCTATCCTTAGGCTCCGGGGGTTTTCCTGGGCCATTAGAGGAAGCTGTGGTGAGACCTCTCTTGAAGAAACCATTGCTGGACCCCACTGACCTGGTCAGTTACCGCCCGGTTTCGAACCTCCCGTTTCTGGGAAAGGTGATTGAGCAGGCGGTGGTGGAACAGTTGCAGGGCTTCTTGAAGGATGCCTCAGCCCTAGACCACATCCAGTCCAGGTTCCATCCGGGACATGGGACGGAGACATTGCTGGTCGCCCTCAGAGACGATCTTTGTAGACATCTGGATCGAGGCGGCTCGGTGCTGCTGATATTATTGGATCTGTCGGCAGCGTTCGGTACAGTTGATTACGATCTTCTGACTCACTGCCTCGCCGATGTGGGGACACGAGGGACTGTCTTACAGTGGCTTGTCTCTTTTCTCCATGGTCGGGGACAGAGGGTGGTGCTTGCGGAGAAATTGTCATCCCGCCACCCTTTGGTGTGCAGGGCCCCACAGAGAGCAATACTCTCCCCATTATTGTTTAACATCTATATGCGCCCCCTTGGTGTGAAGTTTAGGACTTGAGTGTCATCAATATGCAGATGACACCCAGTTGTATCTGATGATGGAGGGCCGGCCCGACTCAGCCCCAGATGTCCTGGAACATGCTTTTGCAGCCGTGACTGGTTGGTTGAAGCAGAGTCAGCTGAAACTGAACCTGATGAAGATGGAGGTCCTGTACTTGAGCCACGGGGGATTAGGTTCGGGACTCCAGCTCCCGGCCCTCAATGGGGCACCGTTAGTGCCAGTTCCGAGGGTTAAGAGTCTGGGGGTGATCTTGGATGCCTCCCTGAAAATGGAGGCACAGGTCACAGCTGTTGTCAGGTCCTCTTTTTTCCATCTGCTGCAGACCAGGCAACTTGTCCCTTACCTGTCAACCAGTGACTTAACTACAGTGATCCAAGCAATGGTCATCTCTAGGCTAGATTACTGTAACTTGCTCTGCCCTTGAGCCTCACCCGGAGATTACAGCTGGTACAAAATGCAGTGGCGCGTGTTATTACAAGAGCGCCAAATAAGGCACATATAACACCGTTCTTACGCAAGCTGCATTGGTTGCCAGTGGAGTACCAGATCAGATTCAAGGTTCTTGTATTGACCTATAAGGCCCTGTGCGGACTGGGACCAGCATATCTACAGGACCGTCTCTCCCTATATATTCCCCAGAGGACACTCTGATCTTTTCACCGGGCCTGCAAGACAGAGTTGTTCCACCAGGCATATGGCTGAGGCTGGGCCTCCACCAGCCTGGAAAACAGGGTGTATAAATCTCAACCCTCCCTGTGAAGGCTGTCCACCATCCTGTTTTAAATGTGTTGTTTTTAATGTACATGAATTTTTAATTGTATTTTTAATATGTTGTTATCCACCCTGAGCCTGCTCGCAGGGAGGGCGGAATACAAATCTGAAATAAATAAAATAAAATAAACAGAAGTAGCAATAAGAATTTGAATTTGAATGCAGAAACGAATTTGCCTGAATTTTATTCATTTATCGAACTTTCTATAGGTTTCATCATCTATCATGGCTATTTTGCTTTCATTGCCTTTCAACCATTTTGCTGGGGAGAAAAAGATATAAAACATATGAAGATGTTATCTGCTATATAATTAAATCATTTCTGTTTACCCATTTTGGATGGTAAATTGAAATCTTATTTTCAAATAAAGATCCAATCAGCCTTCCCCCCCCCAACAAGTCTAAATTATCAAAGACGTTTTCCTTTTAATGAGAGAATATATCTTCGTCTAAAAGTAACCAAACATTCACTTAATCAAGTTTTCACTTCCAAAACTCACACTGCTGACATAAGAGACAGTTCTACCTGTCAGAAGCTGTGGTAAGGTTCTTGTAGGACAAATCTATCAAGAATAATTAATGCTGATGCAATAAGAATGGACAACTTACAAAACAGTTAGTCAAAACAGTTTATTGTACTTCCTGCCAAAAACTACTGCTGAAAAGCTCTTTGAGATTCTCTCCCCCCCCCTCCTGCCCCCATCCCCAGCCAGTAACAACAGCAACAAAAGCCTTTTCCAAAAGTGGCTATATTGGGAACAATGAAGTATAAGGTTGTTCCTTCCAACTGATGCTCTCACTAAGTATATCACAGTAAGAAAGAAAAAATTGTTTACAAGTTATTTCTAAATTGTTGGTCCCAACCCTGTCTCTTTGGTGCCACAAATCCTTCCTGGATCTCAACATCAAAGAGTTTCCAAGTATGTACCTCTATCGTTGTCAGAGCATCCCACTTTCTCATGTCAGTGACTGACTCATCAGAACTTTTTTTAAATGATGGTTACAGATCTATTTAAGATGCACAAATATAAGGAGGTAAGGTAACAGATATATTTAAGTTCCAAACAAAATATATGTTCTACAATTTTCCAGAATCTAATCCAGCTCCACAAAAAATTGACAATGTTACCATTTCCACATATATCTGCAAGGAATTTTAAGAAAGGGATGAACACAATTTCACTTTAAAAATGTTATACTAGATCTCTAGAAGATACATTGATGATGAGTTTTTGTTATTTTCTCAGCTGAGGTCTAGATATGAGTTGCTGACTTGTGCTGAATGGCAGTATTTACAACTGCAACATTTGTTGGTATCTGAATAAGGCTCTGCAGCATTGTTTCAGAGTTTCCCTCACTCCTGGAAACTCTCATTAAATCAGTACAGAAAACAAAACATACGATATTTGTTTATAAGTATTTTATGTTGATTATGTTGATATGTAGAATCTCAGGAATGAGCGGAATAAGGAGCTAGATTGCCCAATTTTTGCCAAAGCAATAGGATATGGTCTTAAACTTTATACCTTTTGTTTCTATGGATCTTAAGCTACGACTTATACCCCAAAAAATTATGTTTAGGATATACTTTACACAACAGTGCCTTTTTAGTAAAGGATTAAGTAAACGTCCCCATATCACTGTAGATGGTGTCATGGCAGCAGTGGATGAAAGCCCAGTTGAAATGAAAATGTGAGAGAAAGGGTTTTTTTAAAAAAAAAAACCCTCAAATCTGTTTTACAAATGGGAGGGACACAAACAACACGGTGTGAAAAAGTTTTTTAAAAATCCATTAACAATCAGCAGCCAAAACATAGCACAACAAGTCCATTAGCAACCAGAGCCAAAACGGTTTATAAAAGCAGTGTCATGTGTTTCCATGTAAACATTTTTGTGTATTTTATTTCAGCCAGTTGAGGTGGGGTTTTGAATGTATGTTTACTGTGCTTAAAAATGCAGGTCTCTAAATGAGGAAAATGAGGGGCTGGATGGGTGAATGAAGTGTGTTGTGATTGGGTGGTAACGGTACCTTAGGGGGCAGAGAGAATTGCAAGCTTTTAGAGAGTGTTCTGAAGTTGACTCAATCGGCGTCTGCAGGTGTGAGAGGAGAGAGTTATTCTATGAGTGAAGTGGTAAGGGAAGATGTCTCTGTGTTTGACTTTGTGAATGAAATCAGCATAAGTGGCAACTGGGAAGAAGTCCTTCTGACTGAGTCGTTTTGAAGATCTGTAAATATCTTGAACCTATCATGCTTATGAACTATTCTGAAACCAATATGCTTATGAATTACTCTGAAACCATTGCACACATGTTCTTATAAATAAACTCTGTTTCTGGTTAAGCAAAACATCTATTTCATCTAGAATAAAAGGATAGTTTTTTAACCTCAACAGCCACCCCCACACACTGACCATTCTGTCTTTCTACAATCTATAACTAAGCCTTCCTATACTGTAAGTGAAATTGAGAGAAAACTAAGGCAAGAGCCTTTGGCGGTGGCAAAAATCTAAGGAAACAGGCCAGGAAGAAGTTTAATATAGGTCTCATAAAGAGGACAAATGCCACAAGCAGTGTGAAAACGGCCTTAGCCACAGTCCCTCATTCACAGTCTATTCTTATTTTCAGAAAAGTAAAAAATCAGTTTGAAGGCCTAGCTTACTTATAGGAATATGTATATTCTTTTGCAAGGATTATAAAATACTCCAGCTCCTTAGACTTCTAGTTTCATATCAGCTCCATAGAATCACCAACAGTAAGAGTGATTCCCAAACTGTGTCCTGGGAGCCATTAGTGTGATGCAAGAGAACTGCTATTTGAGACGTCAATTAATTGAATAATTCCAGGTTCTGGGAGGTCCTGTGCTTGCTTCTCTGAATCTGCTTCCAAGCTGTTCTCTCTAAGAGTAGGTAACTCTGCATCAGCTAGGGACCCACAAAGAATCATAGGAAGATGGAACAATTCTGAAATTTCCCACACACCCCAACTCTCTCTTCCAGGGATTCAGAAGTTCTCAAAAAATTGTTACCCCGCCTGCTTTTGAATCACTTTTAACTGAGATGCAAAATGTATGAAAATTTTGAAGCCTTGCCTTAAAAGCATTTCACACACTCCAAAAGGAAAAAATATTTTGTAAGAGTCCCCCCACCTGTGATCCCCCAAATTTTTCAATTTTTTCCAAGGAGAAAAATGGGATGGGATTTTTCCAGGCCTTCACATCTTTACTCTAGAGCATATTCAATTCTTATCATGCTTTTATGAGCCCTTTTCTCATATTTTTCTGCATTCCTGAGGAGTTCCCTGAGTATGCAGAAACGCCTCCTTTGTTTCTGTGGACATAGCAGGGGACATCCATTTCACTATTAGGAATTTTTTTAGCAACAAACAATTTAGAAACCTGCAAGAATTGTCTGTCCTTGAGGGGAATCTCCTTTCTTTTCTGCTTAAATCACTGTTCTGAGTATATGTCTAATTTTAATTAAGAAAATCAGTGTGCCTCACAGACAAACCAGACACAACAGCAGTGGTGATTGTATCTCTTCTGCTTTTTGGGGTGGGGGTGGGGTATAAGCAAGAGTGATGGGATGCATGAACTGGACTTTAGCTACAGAAAAAAGGAACGTTACTTCTTCAATCAACCGGTCCTGTCCCCCAATGTTAGCAATCAGACCTTTTCTTCACTCTAAGAGGGCAGTTAATTGATGGAATATCATAAATCCCTTCTTCATATGCCGTATGTCCTCGTATGCCTGGCCCAGAGTGGATGCCAGGTGGACAGGAGCTTGGAAAAGGTGGTTGACTGACTGATGGCCTCTCCACGCCATGGAGAGACGCAGAGATAATGAGGTTTCCTAAGAAAACTCTTGTCTAATTTCATCAACGCCTTGCTATGCTCTCCTCTTACCCATCTATCCTAATGAAAGCTATTCAGCAAACCTGGTAACTTTCCCATCCAGTACTTACCAAGTCATCAAGCAAAATTTTCATCTACATTCCACCTTAGATAGATGTATCAAGTCTCTCCCAACTTACTGTTCTATCTCCGGACAAACCATTAAGTTATTGTTTTGGGGCAAAGACACCCATTTTGCCCCAGGATACGTTTTGTCCTATAATTGGGCTCTGCAGGTGTGTGCTGTGTGTGTATGTTCTGGATCCATACAGCCACCATCAAGTTTGCTTGAGATTCTTCTCACCGTGAAATGCTAGTCTTTTTCATTGCTGCCTCCACGGACTGCTCCTATATTTGAGTCTGGTAATTATTGCCCTCCCTGAAACTGTTTTTCTCACTTTCCTCTCTGTTTTAGCTAGTTAGCCTTGTATGTGTGCTGTATGTGATTTTCTGTACATTTGCCTTTTATTTCTCTTTAAATAAAAAAAACCCTTTCTGGTTGAACATCTACCTCATTTGAGAGTTCTCTAAGAGAGTAATCCCCATAAACACTGGTGGAGATTCTTAAGTTATCCTCTCTCGCTTGCCTCTCTATACTAACTTCCCCAACCAATTAAGGAGACCTCCTATTTGGCTAACACCACTCCCAAAAAACCGCTGTTTACTACAAATGGGAAACATATAAGTACCATACAGGACAAATAGCTGTTCTGATGAGACCTTTTAAATGAGGAAAACGGGAAAGTGGAATAGGATTAACCCTGCCTTCACTAGTGCTATAGCACTGCTTAGCTCTCTTGAGGAGCAGTTAATGATTTTTAAAAATAGTTCTAACCACAAATGTTTCACCACAAGTTAATCAGGCATATTGAAAGCCTCGGTCTCTGGGCCGTGTTGCTGGCCCTCTAGAATCAATGGCTGGTCACTATGTGAAAGAAGATACTGGTCTAGATGGACCACTAGTTTGATCCAGCAATCTTCTTCTTATGTTCTAGTGACTACAGTGTGAATAGTGCATGTGTAGGTTTTAAATAAATTATTTTGTGTGTTTTAAATCTATTAACAACCAATTTCTGTAGAATTTGGGTTATCTAAAAATTTAAATAAATATTTATTTCAAACCAGAGGTGAAGGCTGAATTCTCTTTATTAGCATGTATGAGGCTTTAAGGCAACCATATGATGCTTAAACAAACAAGGGGTTGACAAAATGGCAAACAACAAAGAAAGCTTTTCTGAAATTGGCCCATTTCCTTCTGAGGCAGTACTCTCACTTGCTAACATACATACACCACCCCCTGACAGAATTCAAAGAAAATATTTTTAGAACTATAGCCTCAAGTTCCTCTGCAGCTGGTGTTTACACTTCAGTTACACTAAGCTACAAAGCTAGCTAAATAACTAGTAAAATATTTATTTTCACTGACTTTTACAGCCAAAAATCCCACCATACAAAATCCACCAAGTATTTACCTGTGCTGAAAAACTTTTCAGACTGCTCTATGGAGTGACTTCAGCACAGTTAGATGGCCACATCAAACAGAAGATCTGTTATCGTTGACACTGTTCTATTACAATAAAATCTAAGTAGCAGGATTCCTACCTCATCTTTGGCAGTGTGGACACCCAATGTAAGGCCTCAGTAGAAGATCTACATCAACCAAGCAAACACAAGAGGCCCTAATCAAAAAAACCTGACGCCCTCTGGCTCATGGAGCCCCTCCTCTGGGGAGAACAAACCACCAAGGTTTGGGAAAGGAAGAGGGAGGTCCCAATGGTTAAGCCTAAGATCTGGGTTTCCAAATTCAGTTTGAAATCAAACTTTGCTTTTGTACACAGGCTTGGTAGTTTCAGAACATCAATAAATCTAATTCTTAACATGGCCCTCTCTGTGGATAATTAAATTTGGATACTGGGACCATGGACAGGCAAGATAGATCTTTCTAAAATCTGAGAAAAGCCTCAGGTTTGTAGAAAAACCTGGGGGGAAAACCATGGGGGGGTGGTAAAAAACCTAACATGGTAAAAGGAATGCTTGTAGCTTTAGGAAACAAATGCCCTCAGTGGCCATTGCTAGGCAACTGCAACAATATTCAAGCCTTGGTTTCTGCCAGGAAAAGCCAGTGGGATACGAAGAAGCCCTTCCCAGGACTGTTTATACCTTTGAAAGAGGATAAATTAGGGTCAGGCCCAGCAGCAGTACCAGGCAACTTGCTACCATGCAACTCTCGCAGGTCCAGCTGCTAGGGACTGTTTGACAGCAGCCATCCCACAAAAGCCAGTGAGCCAGTTCTGGTTAATTCCAGACTAGGATCTGGGGGACCCAAATTCGAATAGCCACTGTAATGATTTTAAATGTGTGTGTGTGTCTTTAAATGCTTGAGAATCCAGTAGCACCTTTAAGACTAACCAACTTTACTGTAGCATAAGCTTTCGAGAATCACAGTTCTCTTCTTTAGATTCTTCAGTTGCATCTGAAGAAGAGAACTGTGATTCTTGAAAGCTTATGCTACAGTAAAGTTGGTTAGTCTTAAAGGTGCTACTGGACTCTTTTCTATTATTGCTACTACAGACTAACATGACTAACTCCTCTGGATTTAAATGCTTGGTGTGGTATAGATGAAGAGTGGGGGGGGGGTGAAAGAGAGGGATGAGTGAGTGAGATGATTGGTTGATGACTGAGAGAGTGGGCGGAGTGAATGCAGTTTTTAGTTACTGAGGGAGAGAAAAGAGTCAGTCTAGTTTTAGCAGGCAAGCTGTGTGCATCCTAAGGGAGTTCATGTATTTTTGAGAGAAAGGCAACCTGTGTGGAAGCCTGAACTGCATGCGTCTGTGAGACTATATATTCATTCTATTTGAAGCAGGCAAACTGTGTGTGCGCCTGAGAGAGAAAGTCTATGTGTATTTGAGTGAGAGATTGATATCTGAAGCAGGCAAAATGTGTGTGAAGCCTGAGAGAAGATCTATGTGACTGTGTCTATGAAAAGAAACTTTAAGAACCAACAACACTCTTTGAAACCATCAAGCTTAAGAAATAATATGAAACCGATAGGCTTCTTATAAAAATAAAAGTTTATTTATTTATTTTGTTCATATCCCAGAGTATCTGTCATTCCTATATCCTATTCCTATCCTCAAGGCCACATAGATCTAGGGCCTCGGTCCTAGATCCCTTCCAGTCTGGGTTTCGCCCAGAACATGGGGTGGGGACATTCCTGGTCTCCCTCACAGACGATTTCCGCAGACACCTGGATCGAGGAGGATCGGCACTGCTGATATTATTAGACCTTTCAGCAGCATTCGATACGGTTATGATCTTTTGACCCACCGCCTCGCCAATGTGGGAATTCAGGGGACAGCACTACAGTGGCTTGTTTCCTTTCTTCACGGTCAGGGACAGAGGGTGGCGCTAGGAGATAAGTTATCGTCCCGTTGGCCACTAGTATGTGATGTGCTGCAGTGGGGCTTGGGTGCCACCAATATGCAGATGACACCCAGCTATATCTGCTGATGGACAGCCGGCCTAGATCTGGCCCAGATGTCCTGAGGCATGCCTTTGAAGCCATGGCTGGATGGTTGAGGCAAAGCCGGCTGAAGTTAAACCCTGCGAAGACGGAGATCCTGTACTTGAGTTGTGGAAATGTGAATTTGGGACCCTGGCTTTTTGTACTTGATGGGGCAGTGCTTACGCCAGCCCCGAGAGTCAGGAGTCTCGGGGTGATCTTGGATGCCTCCTTGACAATGGAGGCCCAGATCACGGCGGTTGCCAGGTCCTTGTTCTTCTATCTCCGACAGGCTAGGCAACTTGCTCCCTATCTTTTGTCCCGTGACTTGACTACAGTGATCTAGGCAACAGTCACCACTAGGTTAGACACCTGTAACATGCTCTATGCAGGGCTTCTCTTGAACCTGATCTGGGGGTTACAGCTGGTGCAGAATGCGGTGGCACATGTAATCACGGGGTTGCCAATGCGTGAGCATATAACACCAGCACTGCGTCAGCTGCACTGGCTATTGGTGGAGTACCGAATCAAGTTCAAGGTTTTGGTATTAACCTATAAAGCCCTATGCGGACTGGGACCAGCGTATCTGCGGGACCACCTCTTCCCATATGAACCCCAGAGGACTCTCCATTCTAGTAAGAAACATCTGCTAAAGGTCCCTGGCCCCAGGGAGGCTCACCTGGCATCGATAAATAAATAAATAAAATAAATAAATAGTACCACAAAGGAGCCTGACACTTGGGCACGTTACTAAAGGGGAAATTTAAATAAAATATCTTGGAATATAATATTCCTGGTGGCAGCAATGTACCCAGAGGCTGTAAGAGAAAGATTTAAAGGCAGAATCTACCCAAGAGAAAGAAAGGGTTGTAACAGCCACTCTGCTGTGGAAGGTCACTGGGTGACTTTGGACAGGACACATACTCTGAGCCTAACCTACCTCACAGGGTTGTTGTGAGGATAAAATGGAGGACAGGAGGATATGTAAATTGCTTTGAGGCCCCACTGTGGAGAAAGTAAATGTACATAATATATATAAATAGTAAAAATAGTTTATAATAGTGGGCAGATAAAAGGTAGGTTGGTTGGTGGTTGGGAAGGAGCAAAGCAGGGAAAGTTAGGATATGGAGGCTGCCAGGAGAAGAGAAAAAAATAATAGGGTACGGAGGGGATGCAGGGGAAAGTGAAGTGGCCCTGCAAATCCTTGTGAGTTTCCCACTGTGCAACTGGACCAGCTCAGCTAGCACTGAAAACCTTGGACAGGGTTTTCCCAGGGAGAGGCAGCCAGGGGAAGAGAATGAGGGAAACCTGAAGACAAAGGAGAGGATAAAGGTAGGTAGGCTGGTGGGTCGGAAGGAGACAAGGAAGCAGGAAAAGGAGCAAGGCTATGTGGACTTTTAGGGAAGGGAAAGAGGAAATAGTGGTTGGAGGGGAAATTAAGATGCCCCTTGCAAGTCATTATGGGACCTGCTTGTAGATTATATTTCACATTCAAAGGGTTTGCAATTATACATGTATTTATTCATGCAGAAATCCCTGTATTAATTAGGGAACTAACCTCAAATGAAGATTATAATACGCTTTTTTTTTGCCTTAGGAGAACCACTAATTATACTGCTAAACTCCGTCTCCAAAATTCCTCAAGGTTTTCCCTTTAGTCTGCTTTCTACACTACAATTTTCTACCTGGATATTAATCTCTTTTCATAGTGTAAACTACCCAATCACCATCCGCCTTACAGAAAAGAGACCCTTCCATACTTCATACATTAAAGAGTAACTTTTCCTATTTTTAAATTGCCACCCTATATGAAAAAAGTATTTCCTAGACAACACTTCTCAAATATATAGTTGGTTAACATTTGTACAATTGAAGTAATTTCTTTATGATTACTTATGAAACCTTTTTGGTATTGCACATTTTAGCCTAATGTTTATTTCTGAAAGTAGCACTTTAAGACCTAATTGTTGTTAGTTTCCTCCCCATATAACTACTGCTATTTGTATTTTGAAGCAGAGAATGTTTGGAGTATTCTTTAGGTAACACTTACTTCTAAAAGATAAGGTTCCATTTCATCCAATGTTTTTCCTAGATGTTTATCTGGATCTAAACCTGCCAAGAGATGTTAAGATATATTTTAGAGAACAAAGTACTGCAACAGCGTCAAGGATTACTTTAAAAAAAAAAACCCTACTGCTTAGGAAGCCAGTTCCTGTATATCAAAAATACTGTAGAGGCAAACATAAATGTTCTTAGCCAGAACACACTCTTGTATTCCCTTTGAACAACTGATTTTCATCCTTGGGAAAAAATAAGTTCATTTCCTTTGCCTTGCACATCAACTGGAAAACACATTGTTTCAGTGCCTGCTTTCCATTCAGAGAAATTTCATCAAGTGCCTATTTATGATAATGAAAATAGCCCATGGGTGCTATATATGCAGCCATGGCCACTATTTACATGAAATAGTTTGCTGTAAACAACATATTAGTCTTTGATGCTGGAGACTGAATGTATACATGCAAATTATGAATGAAACAGAGCCTTCCTAAAAACAATTCAAGGTGATAATTCTGGACTTTCTAAACACATGAAGTACTTCATGCCAAACCTTTGGTTTCTCAGGGACAGTATTGTCTACTCTGACTGCAGACTCTCTGGCGTTTCACACAGTAGTCCTTCACCTCACTTACTTTCTTCTGATCCTTTTCATTCTAGATGCTAGGAATCGAACTGAGGACCTTCTGTATCCAGAACATGTGTTCTGCCACTGAGCTATTGCCCTTCTCTGATAATATAGAGTCTCAGATAGGGAAAGGTCTTTTTTTTCATTGACAGTACAATCCTAAGAACATTTTTCTGGGAATAAGCCCCATTTAATAGACCTGAATAGGATTCTAATTAGACTTGCTTAGGAAGACCCAATCCTAAACAGCTTTATTCAGGTCTTTTCCTGGGCTTACTCCCAGGAAAGTGTTTTAGGATTGTATTACTTGTTTTTTTTTTAAAGATGAAACTCCAATAAAAACCTTAGCAACATTACTATTTTCCAATTTTGACTTGTGCCTGGTTTTCATACAATATTGAAGCACATAATACAATATGTTAATCTGCAAGTGCTCATCTTTCTCTCTCCCTTTTATTTACACACACACACACACACACACACACACACACACACACACACACACACACACACACAACCCACACAACCCACAGATCAACCAAAAACTATCAGCCAGATGCTTATCATAGACTCTTAATCAGAGCATGAAGACAAATGGTCTCCCCCTATTTTTGCTTCAGTTTCTCTTGCTACATTGTATTCTGCCTTTTAAAATGTTGTTTTCAGCTTACATGGCCAGTAGCTGCTGATAAAGATATCGACTATTGCTTTAAATCTTTTTTTCAAATCCACCAGTGTTCATAGTCTTTCTTTATCATATTTTTTGGTAAGGAATTCCATGATACTGTAAAAAGAATTTTCTAGGGTCCATCTTGAAATAACTGCCAATCAGTTTCAATGCAACACCCTCAAGTACTAACTTTATGATGAGAAGGAGAACAGTGCTCTATCCCACCATTCATATTTTATAAAGCTCTATCCTGTTTCCCCTCAGCCATATTTTACCCCCCTTAGCCTTGTGTGCTGAAAATGCTTCAACCTCTTGATCATTTTACTTGTCCCTTTCTGTACCTTTTCCAGCTCTAGGATATGCTTCAAAGGTCTCTTTCTGAATATTTTTTTCCAGAAAATTTAGTTTTAAAATAAAATGTAATATTATTTTATTTTAATGTTGTTATTTTCTTCTAACAGGCACAGTTCCCACATTATCTGCAGAACAGCCTGACAAAGCTGTTATTGGAAATCCATTTAGTCCATTAAAAATACCCACTCAGTTATAAATTCTACTTACCGAAAAATGAGTGTTCACAATATTAATGATAAAAAATTACAGAATCTTGCTTACATCTTAATTACTGATTTTTTTTCTCTTTTTTAAATGATGGGTATTAGATAAATAAAGCAAAGAAACTATAATAAAATTAATCACAATGCATTTTTCCTATGTAGGGTCAGCAGGGGACGAAGGAGAAGAAAACCTGGATGGATGGATAAACCCACAACAAGGCCCAGCTTTTGAAAAACTCTATGCAGAATTAGGAAATTAATTAGGAGGAAGAATCATAATTTGCAGTGCTGACATCTATTTTACTTGACTTGCCTGTATCAACGGGAAGCAATTATGATTCAATTAAAATATTCAGTTTTATTACTTTTCTGCCTGACCTTGAAGTTAATGCCCATTTTATTTAATTGCATCATCTATGAATAAATGTTAACCCTAGCATGTTATGCCCCATTATTTTCAGTACATTTTTCAACCTTCCAACTGAATTATATCAGTCAATTTATTATGCACTGTCAAGAAAGCAAGCAAAGCTTTATTTCCTTAAGACAATTCTAGTTCCTAGTAAGGAAAAAATCTTAAAAGGTATGAAAATACTGTTTAATAGTACCAAGGAAGTTTAATTGTACACAGTTCCCATGATCTGGGGTTTTAATGTAAAATCAGTATGCAAAGATACTAATAGTACAATTCAGTGAAATTCATTCAATGGCTCAGAACCACATGTGGCTCTTTGATATACCGTATGAGAATCTTCTGAGCATTCCCCAAAGTGGCACCTGCCTCCAAAGTCTCCAGGAATTTCCAAACCTGGACCTGGCTACCCTAACCATGCTTATGAACTATTCTGAAACCAATATGCTTATAAATTACTCTGAAACCATTACTCATATGTACTTATAAATAAACTCTATTTCTGGTTAAGCAAAACACCTGTTTCATCTAGAATAAAGGATTCCATTTTTACCTCACAGTCACCCCCACATGCTGACCATTTTGTCATACAATTGCCTATAGCTAAATTTCCTATACAATAAGCCAACTTGAGAGAGGACTAAGGCAAGAGCCTTTGGTGGCAAAAAATCTCTTTGGAACACTAAGTAAATCAGGGAGGCAGCAATCTACAGGTTACATTAAGGGGGCAAAATGCCACAAGCCATATTTCAGTGCTACTGTGGAAATTGTAGGTGTGCACAGATACATATATTTGATAACAGGCAAAAAAAAAGCAAATTCCTTCAGTCACGTATATCATTGCAATAAAACTTAGAAGTGTATACATTATTAGTGGTGTATGTGTTTTACAATATCTGATTTCAGAAACAACCAAGTTATTTTATTTGGGGGTGTGTGTGTCCATTTTACACAGTTGCTCAAACCTGCAAATAAATGGTAGGGGTGACCTTTGGTACATGCCCCACTGTAATTAAGTGACAAAATATTTTTACAAATTTAAATGAATTTTTGAAACATCTCAGAAGCTGTCTTGAACAGATCTACTACCTCGAGCAGATTTTTAATTACATGCATAAATGCATACTTATTTACAAAATCTGTTAACAGAATTAGTAAATAAGTTGCTTCAACTGTAAGATTCTTGCAGCATTCTAATGACTGGAACTAATAAGCCTATGAATGCTTTATGTATATCAAATTAGAGAGGTGAGGGAATGAAGTACAAGTCTGAATGGTACATAGCTTTCAAGTAATGATCAGGTTCAATCTCATGGTACATCTCCAGGTTTGAGATCAAGAAAGTGGCCCAAAATTTAAAGGGGGAAAAATCAATTATGATACCTGTGAAAGAAGTTATTTCAGCTGGCTCATTTAATCAAGCAGGAGTTGCACACTAAAATAGTCAGCAAGAAATGAATCTGTTTTCCAGTTGTGTACTTCATAACTCACCTCACATTTGCAAGCAGTAGAATTAGATGGTGGGATAATATGTTACTCAGATTAAAAACTGGTTACATGGCAGGAAGCAGAGAGTAGAAATAGATGGACAAGGTAGTGAGCAATGGACTCCCACAAGAATCAGTACTGGGAATAGTGCTATTTAATTTGTTTATAAATAATTTGGAATTGGGTATAAGCAGTGTAGAAACCAAGTTTGCAGTTCATACTAAATTATTCAGGATGGTAGAAACCAAGACAAATTGTGAATTGCTACAGGAGGATCTCTCTAAATTGGGTGAGTGTGCAGCCACATGGCAAATAAAGTTCAACGTGGATAAGTGTAAGGTGATGCATAAAATCCTAATTTTAAATATATGCCAATGGGGTCTGAATTGGCTGAGAATGAAATTTAAAGAGCTATTGAGGTTGTTGTGGAAAGCTCAATGAAAATGTCAACACAATCTGTGGCAGCAGTTAAAAAGGTAAACTCCTGCTAGGAATTATTTGGGAAGGGCCTGAAAATAAAACAGCTAGTATTATAATTCCCTTGTATAAAGCTACGGTGTTGTTTCATTCAGAATACTGTGTGCAGTTCTGGTTGCCATATCTCAAAAACGACACTGCAGAAGGAAAAGTACAAAGGAAGGCAACCAAGGTGATTAGAGTTAGAGCACATTTTCCTGTGAGGAAAGGCTGAAGAATCTGGGACTTTTCAAACCAGAAAAAAGACAGCTGGGGGAGACATGATAGATTTATAAAATTAAACCATGGGGTAGAGAAAGTGGATAGATGTCTGCCTGTAATACAGCCAGCATCCAGATCAGAGCATATTCATGCTATTTTAACTGCAAAAAA
Source organism: Eublepharis macularius (assembly GCF_028583425.1). Lineage (NCBI taxonomy): Eukaryota > Metazoa > Chordata > Lepidosauria > Squamata > Eublepharidae > Eublepharis > Eublepharis macularius. Next base: position 58,974,467 of record NC_072791.1, read on the forward strand.
CTTTGCAAAGACATCACAGCGAATTGTTCTTGAGACTGTAAAAGTTCAGATTTAGGAGTCAGATGCTGAGAAACCTTGAGCAACTGGGATGGCCATGATGCAATGGCTGCAGAGAAAACATTTCCTTGTTGCTTTCATCATTGCATCAAAATGATAGGGGACTTTACTACTCAAAGTGAACAAATAATCAAATAAATAAAATAATACTAGAACTCAGGGCACCCAATGAAGTCATTGGACATTTGTTTACTCAACATGCTTATTTCTTAACTCAATTACTAATTAACCTGTGGAACTCATTGCTCTCTGTGGAAACTGGTTGACTGCCATGAGAAATAGTATGCTAGACAATTTACAAGCAGGAAGGGGAGGCCCTCATTCCCCCTTGTCCCCCACAGGCCAGCCACTTGATTTCACTGCCCCTCCATTTTCCACGTTTCACGTTTCCTAGTTCCCAAAACCCCCAGCAATGATGACTGCTGGAGGCATGTGGAGAAAAGCGAATGAATAAAGTTAATCTTGCAGATGTTACTGCCTTACAATGTCCACAGCAGCAGCTATAGAGAAATATACCTACTCTTCCCAAAATACATTGTTGGGCTTATCCTTGACAGTCTACCACTTTCAGTTTTCTACCACAATGCTGCTGCTGCTGCTGCTCTGGATTTCTTCAACTGCATGTAAATAATTGTAACCTGTTCTTGGAATAACCCTTTCCAATAAAAGACAAAAAGTAATAGATCACATGAGAAGGGTAAGGAAAATGTAGAAAAGATACTGCAAGACTACCAACATACCTCACTTTACTACTCCAGCCACATGTGATGCCCTGCCTGTTGAGCTGCAAATGTGGGCAACATATCTGGTATGTCTCCAAAGAACAGCTGTGAATAACCTATGGGGGAAGCAGAAACTACCCACAATTTTGCAAGTTTGTATATGATTCACCTGGAGTTATTTTGACAAAAATCTGCTGACCACTTGAGAATGTAGGTGACAATGCCCCAATCTGACAACATTTCTATATATTAATTGTTTGGAGATTATTGAAAAGTAGGATAGTATCAGAAAATAATGGCTTAATTTAATTAACTCTGAAAAAGTTCTGAAGAGGAACTAAAGATCCATCATGTTCTTTTGGAAACTATAGAGGGCAGAAATCATTTGCAATTGGACAAAATTCAGGTCTTGTGTAGGTGGAGAACAACAAAAACGCAGAAAGACTGCAGAGGTCCTTTCAAAATGTGTTTGGTGATGGGTTGTGAAAACACCATGAAGAATTCTGTGGGTGGATGATAAGTTGATATGACAGATAGAAGGACTCTGACAGAAGGCATCAAAAAGTCGTGATGTTTTAGATTATAGAGAATATCTACATAAAATGCAAAAGGAGAGAAGATGCAACAGGAGAGAATCACAAGCTGAAAATACCTGCCATTTAGCAAATAACACAATTTAGTGAAGGCTATCTGGGTCTTATCAAATTATGTGTTACATCAGAACAAATGGAATGGTTAACTCACAGGAGTGCAAAGCAGAAATGTTTAATGATGTATTTGGCTCCTTCTCAGTAAACAGTTTTCTAATGGAGAGCATACTGGTAGGACATGGATCAGGACCAAGAGAAGAAAGATACAGGTCAGATTGCCCATTCAAAGAATGATCAGAGAATGAGAACTGTAGGGACATCTGGTCAGCTTCCACACAATTTCATAAATTACATTATCTTACATACTAAAATCCAAGTGGCCCCGATATATGGATATTTAAACCCTCTGACTGGGAACATTTGAGAACAAAAAAAATGTCTGTGCAACCTTGGAACACTCCCCAGGTTTGCACAAAAATCTAAACACAGTAAAAAAAGGTGTAAAAACACCGCAAACAAATAGAGTTTTCTGCACATGTGCAGAACACACTTTAACCTCTCCCTCCACCATCTTCATCATTGGTGAGAAGCCCAGTAGAGGTGGTGAGGACAGTGAAAAACTGGCAGCATGAAGGGAACTTCAGATAAAAATAAAGACCCGTAGCCACACTAACACTGGCGAGGGAGTAGAATCCATGATGGTCCCAGTAAGTGTAATGGCACCCCTACACAGGCTGTCCCCAGGCAGCTCAGTGCAGGCCAGCTGCAGGCAGCAAAGCGGTGCAGTGACCCAGGTCAACAAGGGCCAGTGCCATGGAGCACTGACTTACAATGGTCCTAGGAAGTGTCACAGTGCATCTACACAGGCCATCCCTGGGCAGCTCTCGACCGCTCTGTAAGGCTGGGTGCAGGAAGCTCTGTGTAACCCTCCTGCAGGCAATGCCTTAGTATGACAAGCCAACCCAATGATCGGGAGCACTGCAGCATGCCCCTACAAGGCCAGTGACATCCGGTGTTGGGATAAAGATAAGTAAAATGGGGATGGAGGTGGGGGAAGGGAACCCTATTAGAAAAGCAGGGTTTTGTGGAGGGTGGCTAAAGGGGAAGAGTGTTTGGGAGGGAGGGGGAAAGACAGAATGTGTTTGGCCTGAACACAGAGGCGGGGGGCGGGGCGGGGGGATGAAATCAATAACAGCAGTAATGCAGAGGGGCTAGGAACCTAGCATAACTCCCTGGCATCCCACAATTTTTGCAGGTCCCTGCTTATTTAATTCTCAATGTAGCCCAATCTGTGGATACTTAAATCCAGACACTGGGGCAATGAACAGACCAGAAAGATCTTTCTACAAACTTGAGGAAAGCCCTACGTTTGAAAAAAAATATGAAAAAAGTGGATGGCTGGTTGTGGTTAAAAATCCCAAAATAATAGAATCAGCACCTGTAGCTTTTAGAAACAAATACTCTCAGTGGCTGTTGCTAGGCAAACACAGTATTACTGCCAGCCTTCAAGCCTCAGTTTCTCTCTGTAAAAGGGGGGAAGGGTCCTTTCCAGGGCTCTTTTGGCCTCTGATGAAGGACTCATTAGGGCCAGGCCTGCTAGCAACCACCAAGCGACTAGCTATATTATCCAAATTTCATGACACCGAGGTCTAGCTGCTTGCTACTGTTCAACATCAGCCACCACACAAAAGCCAAAGATGTAGTAGTTAGAGTTTCTAACTAAAATCTGGGAGACCTAGAATATATTTGTCAATGGTTTTTCTATGCACAACTATTAGAACAGTTTAAAGTTGATAAAATTATTTATAGATTTGATCAATCTATGATGGTATTTGAAACAGTATATATGAATGATGAACATGTTATTACTAAAATGTATAAGCTCTTGTTGAGATTGGAAGCAGAAGAAGAGCAAGTGAAAGAATGTATGATAAAATGGGCAAAAAAGTTGGATATAACATACAACTTGAACAATGGGGAAGATGTATTGTCGAAGGCTTTCACGGCCGGAGAACGATGGTTGTTGTGGGTTTTCCGGGCTGTATTGCCGTGGTCTTGGCATTGTAGTTCCTGACGTTTCGCCAGCAGCTGTGGCTGGCATCTCCTCTGATGGTGCTACAGCTCTGAAGATGCCAGCCACAGCTGCTGGCGAAACGTCAGGAACTACAATGCCAAGACCACGGCAATACTGCCCTGAAAACCCACAACAACCAATGGGGAAGATATGTGGTTGAAGGGACTTAAATTTGCATTAAGTTCTAGTCTGAAAGAAAACTTCTATAAAATGATGTATCGATGGTATATGTCACCAGAAAAAATAGAAAAAAATGTTTCAAACGTATATGGGAAACATGAACAGACATTTCCACTTGAAGCCAGCTGGGTGACCTTGGGTCAGTCACAGCTTCTAGGAACTCTCTCAGTCCCATCCACCCCACAGGGTGATTATTGTTGTGGAGATAATAACAACATACTTTGCAAACTGCTCTGACTGGGCATAAGTTGTCCTGAAGAGCGGTATATAAATCAAATATTATTATTATTATATGTAACAAAGCTAAAAAAATTTGGATACAAATACATTTAATTATCCAGAAGATTCTAAACACTAATATACAAATGAAACCAGAGTTCTTTTTGTTGGGATTAATGGATAGACAGCTAGAAGCTTCTCATGGCACACTGTTTTTGTATATGACAGCAGCAGCGAGACTGTTATATGCTCAAAAATGGAAAGCTATGATATTACCTACAACAAAGGAATGGCTGGTGAAGATGATGGAGTTTGCAAAGTTCGCCAAACTTGTTTCTTTGATCAGGGAAAAGACATTAGATAAATATATTGTTATCTGGAAACCCGTTATAGACTTTTTGCAGGAAACAGAAAGAAATGAATTGATGGTTTGTGGTTTTGAAGATTAGGAAGTAGAAAAAAACATTTAGAGGGAAAGGAGAAAGTGAAGTCCCCCCCCCCAATTCCTTGTAGGTTCCACACTGTGCAACTGGGCTTGGCCTGGCAGTCAGCATCACACAATTGGCTGGATGGTGGATGGGAAGGAGAGAAGAAGGCATGAAAAGGCCCCTTTGAAGCATGGTAGCATGCCTGCCGCCAGGCACAATGATATATATTCTTTTCTGGGAGAAGATCTTCTTGGTGAGTGCCAGGTGTCCCGGCCCCCCCTCACCGGGATGGTAATGGGATCTTGCAACCCTAGTGCAGGCTCCCCTCTTGTCACTTTATATTTCATTAATGATAAAAAAATCATTGGACAAACATTACTACTAATGGAAGATCAACTGAATTACACTGTAATGTAGTGGGCTTCTATAAGGTGATTATTATTAGCTACCAAGTAAATTTTGATCTGAATGTGTCATAGTATTAGGGCATGGGCTTCATGGAAAAAGATTAATGAAATGCAACCTCAATGGCTCTGGCAGCAGAACTTTTAATGACCAGTGGGTAATCTTGAGATTTAAACAGTCTCATTTATGCACTCTACTATACTTGAGGAAACTGCATTGTGCTCTTAAGTTCAGGCATCAAGGATAGGAGATGGCTGCCTTAGAAGGACTGAAATTAAAAAAAAATGGTATACTAGAGTGCATGTGAGATGAAGCTGTTAAGTAAAATATGACTGGAGAAAAGCATCCTTTGGGGAGGACAAAGGAAGACAGACTGTACCAACACCCAGCATAAACTTTACAAAAGTGGTTGGAAAAGGTATCTTACATGTGTTACCAAAAAAAATCAACTATACAACATATGTTCATTTTGACAAAAAATAGCCAAAGCTTGTAAAGGTCTACATATGCTTACTTAAATCTATATATAAGCAAGATCCTTCATAAAACACCAGACAGATCAATCATTTCAATTTTACTCAGTCAAAATTATTCGGCTCCAGCAACATACCATACAGCAAAACATACCATACTGTAAAGAAACTTGATGAACTCTATATCTTTGATGATCAAGGGAAAACAAAATGAATGTCTCCCCATCATCACTGTTTGCAAAATATAACACCCACTGATTCACATAGCCTACTTTAAAGAAAAAGTTAGGATACACAGCACAGTTATTTATCATAGATTTCATTCTATTGCCTCTCAACAAAAATAATTTTGCTATAGCAAATGGCAAACCAGAAGGAGACAATATGCTTAACCACAGGAGGCACATATAGACTCCAAGTTCTTTTGACATATGCATATGTAATAAAGCAAGGGCTTTGTATAGAAAGGAAGATGGTTGAAAATAAATTACCAGAATGTATTTATGATAGTATCCCATCTGCTTTTATTCTACGAAAAAGACTCAACAAGTATGTCACAGAGAGAGTAAAACAGGAGGATAGAATGACCACGAGCCTTTTTGATAAGGGCTCTGAAAGTTCTCTAGAAAGTTCTTTGAGCACTCTTGGGTACACACCATCCAGCCCAGGGGATCTGTATTCGTCCAGTGCAGCCAGGTGTGTCATGTCTGAACCCCATCCATGCCAACGTTAATGATCCTTCTATGCTAAACCACTGTATCTTGCTGTAACTCAGTGTCATTTTACCAGTGTCATAACTATTTCCTTCACAGATTTCCACAGGTGTTTATCTGATGGGATTGTAACAGCTTCCAGTGTTTTGACCTTGTACTCCCTCTCAGCCTTTGCTATGTCTTGCTTCTTAGTGACTCACTTTGATATTACAAATATGTGGAACGTTCTCACACAAGGAGAGCGCCAAAACTACAGGCCAGTCAGTCTGACTTCTATTGCTCGGAAGATATTAGAACAGATTTTAAACGGATCAATCTGTAGGCATCTGAAGGACCGCTCAGTGATCCGGGGAAGTCAACATGGTTTTGTCCCTAACAGATCTTGCCAGACCAACCTGGTTTCCTTCTTTGATCAAGTGACCAGCTTACTGGATCGGGGGAACTCTGTGTTGACGTGATTTATCTGGATTTCAGTAAAGCTTTTGATAAGGTCCCCCATGACATTCTGATGGGCAAACGGGAAGACTGTGGACTGGACTATAGGACAGTTCAGTGGATAGGGAACTGGTTAGAGGACCGCACCCAAAGAGTGGAGGTCAATGGTGTTTCATCAGATAGGAGGGAGGTGTCCAGTGGGGTGCCACAGGGCTTGGTTTGGGGGCCAGTACTTTTCAATATTTTTATCAATGATCTGGAAGAAGGAGTGGAAGGGCTGCTCATTAAATTTGCTGATGATACCAAATTGAGAGGAGTAGCAAACACCCAAGAAGATAGAATTAAAATTCAACAAGGCCTGAATACTCTAGAGAAGTGGGCGGCTGTGAATAGGATGCAATTCAACAAAGACAAGTGCACAGTATTACATCTGGGCCACAAAAATGGGAAGCACAAATACTGGATGGGGGATACACTTCTGGGCAGTAGTATATATGAAAGAGATCTTGGGGTAAGAGTGGACTGTAAACTGAATATGAGCAGTCAGTGTGATGCGGTGGCAAAAAAGGCCAATTCAATCCTGGGTTGTATCAAAGGGGCCATAGCGTTAAAATCACAGGAGGTCATAGCCTCTCTCTATACTGCCTTGGTCAGGCCACACCTGGAGTATTGTGTGCAGTTCTGGAGGCCTCACTTCAAAAAGGATGTGGACAAAATCGAGAGGGTGCAGAGGAAAGCGACGAGGATGATCAGGGGTCTGGAGACTGAGCCCTACGAGGAAGGGCTGAGGGCCTTGGGAACGTTTAGTTTGGAAAAGAGGAGATTGAGGGGGGACATGATTGCTCTTTAAGTATTTGAAAGTCTGTCATTTGGAGGAGGGCAGGAAGCTGTTCCAGTTGGCAGCAGAGGGTAGGACCCAAAACAATGGGCTTAAATTACATACACAAAGGTCCCGGCTGGATATTAGGAAGAACTTTTTCACGATCAGAGTAGTTCAAAAGTGGAATCAGCTGTCTAGGGAGGTGGTGAGCTCCCCTTCACTGACAGTTTTCAAGAAGAGGCTGGATGAATATTTGTCAGAGATGCTTTAGGCTGATCCTGCACTGGGCAGGGGGTTGGACTAGATGGTCTGTATGGCCCCTTCCAACTCTATGATTCTATGATTGGGAGGGGGAAAAGAAGCAGAATTGAATGTTAGAGAAGTCTCTCTCACATGATGGCATTCCTATCAACCTTTACTCTTGCTGCTTAGATGCTTACCTTGCTTCTGAGTAGTCCTATGGTCATATATATGGAAATGATCTGATTTCTGAATAAAAATCATTTAACCAAGAACCTGTGTTTTGCTACAATGGTCCAGGGATCTGTCTACCATATCCTGTCATCCACAGCCTGATAAGGTGCCTCTCCACAACCTCTCTGTCAATGTCAACTAGCCACCCAGGTGTCCTGTCATGTCTACTACATGTCTACTACCATCTCCAGGTGGGCTCAAGTTCTTCAGGGAGAAAACAGAGGCAAAAAAGTCATTAAGCCTGTCTGCTTTTTCTCTGTCCTGCATCAGAGTTTCTCCATCTACTCCCAAAAGTGGTCCAATTGCCTCTTTTAGCTAGTGTTTGCTTCTCACATATCTGTAGAAGTTTTTCTTATTGTAGTTAGCCCCCCTGGCCAGACCCAGCTCATACTGAGCTTTGGCTTCTCTGATGGCTGATCTGCAGTACCTAGTAACCCTCATATATTCCTCTTTAGAGGTCTGTCGTTCTCTCCATTTCCTGAAAATTTCCTTTTTCTCCCATAGCTTATTCTGGAGCTCTCTGTTCATCCACATCAGTTTCTTGGAGCCCTTACCATGTTTCCGTCTTGCTGGAATAGTGAGGGCTTGAGCTTGCAAAAGCTCATGTTTGAGAAGAGCCCACCCTTCACTTCCTCCTTTCCCTTCCAGCACACTCTCCCACGAAATGACTCTCATCAAGCCTCTGAGTTCATTGAAGTTGGCCCTACGAAAATCTAACCTACGAATCTGGCTACGAACTTCCTTGGCTCTCCACAGCAACTGGAATTCAAGGAGGACATGGTCACTTCCCCCTAAGGTCCCCACCACCTTCATCCCATCTACCAATTCTGTTGGTTAATATTTAGTATGGACAAGCCCCTTGTAGCTTCCTCCAACATTTGAAAAAGGAAGTTTTCGGCCAGGCAGGTCAGGAAGTTGCGAGAGTCTTCTCGCTTTGCTGAGCTTGTCTCCCAGCACACATCAGGGAAGTTGAAGTCACCCATAATTATAAGGTTCTGATGTCTGGATACTCTACAATCTGTTCAAGGAGAGCAGCATCCATTTCCTCTCCCTGGTCAGACAGTCTGTAGCAGATTCCAACAACAATACCGTTTGTCCTTCCTCCCCTTATTTCTACCCATATAATTTCCACCAGGCTGTCAACCACATTCTCTAGAACTTCCTAACAATCAAGCCCTCTCTTCACATACAATGCCACTCTGTCTCCTCTTCTACCCTTCTGATTTTTCTTGAACAACTCATACCCATCCACTACCACATTCCAATCATGGGAATCATCCCACCAAGTCTCAGTAATTCCTACTATATCATAGGCCTCAGTTTGCAAGAGAACCTCAAGCTCTTCCTTATTACCCATACTTCAGGCATTGGTATATAGGCACTTGTAGCCTTGTACCTTTGTTTGATCTTTCCTACCTAGGTGGGCCCCCGCTGTTATCACTTCTCCATTGAAATCCCCATGTTGTTTGTCCCCTTCCCCTTGTGGCATCAGTTTAAAGCTCTCCTGATGAAGCTCTCAAGGTTTTTTCCAAACATTTTCTTCCCTGTCCTTGAGAGGTGAAGCCCATCATGTGCTAGAAGTCCTTCTCTAAGAAAACCTATCCCATAGTCCCAGAACCCAAAGCCCTCCTGCTGGCATCACCACCTCAGCGAACGATTCACCTCGAGTATGGTCTGCTCCCTTTGCATTTCTCTGACAGGAAGGATAGAAGAGAATACCACCTGTGCCCCCTCTGTCTTCAACTGCCTTCCAAGAGCTTCATAGTCCTCTTTAATTCTTGCAATGGTATTCTTGGCCGTGTCATTCGTTCCCACATGAACCAGCACAAACGGGTACTGATCAGTCGGTCTGATCAGTTTCGGCAGTCGGTCTGTAATATCTTGAATTCTGGCTCCCAACAAGCAACACTTCTCTTGGAGTAGGGGATCTGTCCTGGACACAAGATGTTCCATATCCCTGAGCAGAGAGTCCCCGATGACCACCACCTTCCGTTTTCTTCCACTTCCATGTGGCCCCATGCCCTCTTCAGTCTCTCCTCCAGGTTTTTGTGGTTCTCTTTCCACTCTTGTCTCCATCACCATCTCAAGCATCTCAAAACGATTCTTGAGCTCCAGTGGACCGGAGCATCCCCTTAGTCCACATCCAGTTTGTACTGCAGAACTGAGAGGAGGCTCAGAAGGGAGATCAACTCTTCCTTCTTCTCTTGGACTTATTTCTTCATGCTTGTGCAGAGACCCCAGGCTCTTCTCAAGAAAATCCTCTGCTTCCTTGATTTCCTGAAGGGTGGTGATCCTCTCCTCCAGGCTATGAATCTTCTCCTCCAAAAGCCTAACCAGCTTACACTTCTGACAAGTGAAGTCCATCTTCTCTTCTGGGAGGAAAACAAACATGGCACTCTCCATGCAGGTGACTGGAAAGGGGCCTTCTGTCGACATCATCGCCTTCCAAGTATATTCCAAGAGTACTCTTCTAGCTGCAAGTCCCTTCCCTGCAGAGTCCAGATTGCTGTGATGTGCCTCTGGTGAGGAGGAGCCTAATTCAATCAAGGCTCACTCAGTAAAGGATGGGGACAGCAGTTAGCCCCAGGCAAAACAGACACTCTCCAATTAGTAGCAATACCCCTCTGCGATCAGCTCCAATTCAGGCAAAAAAGACAAACAGAAACACTTACTCCAACTGGCACCACTTTACAGTAGGCTCTACCCACTCACACAGCCCCAGACACTGTCTTCCCACACAGTAACCTCAGCAAATTCTTCCAGCAGTTAAGGAAGGCAACAGAAAAAGACTCACCACTCTAGCAGCTCCCTTTCCTGCTATATATAAAAATATAAAGCTTGTTAAGAAAACAGAACTTTGGGGCGAAAGAAAACACTTTTACTGGAAGATGTTTATATAGGCAGGCTAGATAAACCAGATAAGATCAAAACTAGCGCAAAGAACCATGTTATTACTGTCCTCAATTCTCACTGAGATTCAAAGTGGACTACACAATGTAAATCAGTGCATTCAATAGGATAATGCATAAATCATTCATCATGGAACAGGCTCAAAGGGTTACTGTGGTGACCAGCTATCTTCAGTGTGGAAATTACCTTGCAAGGTTCCACAGGGCACAATCTAGGGATGTTATTCAACCTCCATGTAAAGACTTTAGGAGAAATCATTTGTAGCTATGGAACTGTATATAATCAGTATGCAGATGACACCCAGCTCTATATCTTGCTACCAATATCTCCTGGTGATGCAGTAGAGGTTCCAAGCTGCTACCCAACAGCTGTGGTCAGTGGTTGAAAGCAAACAAACTGAAACTGAACCCAAACAAGACGGAAGTGATGCTGGTTGGGAAGGCGGAGATTCTGAAGGACATTGCACTCCCCACTTACAATGGGGTTCAGTTGACCCTTGCTGACTTGGTTAAGAGCCTAGAGGTTATACTGGATCAAACACTGCTCCTAGTGAAGCAAGTAAATGCAGCTACAAAAAAGGCCTTCTCCCTAGCCTGGAAGATGGCCCCCTACCTTGACACAGCCAATTTGGCCATCAGGATTCACACCCATGGTAACATCAAGACTGCAATGCACTCTACGTACGTCTCCCCTCAAAGTTAATTTGGAGCTAGGCAGAGCATGTATATTACTCCCATTTTGTAGTCACTCCATTGGCTACCCCGGAGTTACCAGGCTCAATTCAAAGTTTTTGCTATCTCATACAAAACCCTTCATGCCTTGGCCCCTCATATCTGTGGGACCGCTTCTCTCCCTATATTTTTTCCACAGCAGCTTTGTTCATCTGAACTGGGCCTTTTGCAGATATCATCCTGCAAAGGGGCAAAATCAACAGCTGCCCATATATGTTCATTCTCTGTGGTGGCCCCTACCTTATGTAATGGCGTGCCTGGCCTCCCACTCTCTTGATTTTCTGTAAACTATGCCAATCTGAATGATTTAGGAGGGCTTTTTACTCAGGCAATAGGCTTGTCCTGTAAGAAATGACTCAGAGAGATGCTTTGGCAAAGGGACAGGGACTGCAGACTATACTACTGGGTATTATCTGTTGGTGTAGATATGCTTCTTCTAGGAGTTTCCACATCATTTAGTGTATCATGTCAAATTCCTTATGTTGCTGCAATTTTCATATCTATATCTGGGTCCATGTTTGTTTTCAGACCTCTGCAATTCATACCCTAGTTTACCGAATGTCTCAGCTGTTGATAATATTGACTTACACTGTGTAATCCGTCTTGTATCTCAGTGAGATATTGGACTAAAAATAAAATAGGAGTAGGAATTGTAGAACTTTTAAATGGAGTTGTCATCTGAACAAAGCAGAAGTCATAAACATGACATGCTAAACAATTCAGAATTTTTTCCAAAACAGATCTTACCTTTCTGATTATTGTTAATAACGTGAACGGTATTAATGAATGAACATATTGAGGAAATACATCTGAAACAAAAAGGTCAAGAACATTTACATTCCACGGTGCAAGAAGAGGCTACAAAAGGTCTGCCTGCCAGTATAATTACTGTAGTAGCTGCTGGCTGAGTGGCAAACAAGGGATTTAAAAGCAGCTGGGGGAAAGGTAACATGATATCCTTTACTACAAACTATGCTAGACACCCACATAGTTTAACAAGAGAACACAATTATAGCTATGAGTTAAAAGCCATCAGATAAGCATGCAAGCCAAATCATTTAAACTAATTTTATTAAGAATAACAGCCTTTCTGAAGACTCAATATTAAAATGCCTTCTTTTATTTCCAAGATAATTTACTATTAGAAAGATATATAAAGATATATATGCATTGCCTTTGCACTTCTATTTAAAAAATTGTGACAAACACCTCCTATTAGTGAAAAAAAACCACATCATGAAATTAAATGCTTCAAAATGCCAAGAGGTTGTATTTCAGCTTTAATGTACAATGACTACTTCAAAATTTAACAAAGCAAAAGCATACTTAAGATGCAAACCTGAAAGAAAGGGATACATATAGGGTAAAGAATATTTTGATTGGGGGGTACTATTTATTTTCTTTAAGGAATGTGTACCTTGAGACCAAACGTGCAAAGGAATACAAAGTTTATGTGAGTTTATTGTAGCAAAATAAAACAAAAGTCCAATGCAACCAGCATATCAACAAAGAGTGTCCCAATTCTGATCATTGTTCAGAATTCTGTACAAAAATGATTAACAGGTAATTACCAATAGACTAGAGAATCAAAACACCTCTGGATTAGATGGAAGATTATTGTGATTACTTGTATTATCAAAGGATGGGGGTGGGGGTGGATAAAATAGAATGCATACAAATGTTTTTGCATGTACTTTGGAAGCATACCACTTAGCCATAAAATGTAATGATTGGCTATAAAACAGGTGGACAACAAAGCAAGCAACCAATGCCTTGGCCAGCTGCACAGTCTTTCTCTTGGGAGAAAGACAGAAGGGAGTGAAATGGCATGCTATTTTCTGGAAAGCTATTCTACACCTTTTCAGATAGAAAACTGTAGGTTCTCATGTACAACATATCCATGTTACTGCACTATGCAGGATAGAGGACGAATTCCTTAATAATTACATTAGCCTGGACCCTTTTCCATATTACCAAGAGTCACACTGAGTTGAGATGACGTTCTGTGCCTGCTTACATACAAAAAACAGCACATATGCTCTAGCATAGTGGTTAAGTGGTTGGAATGTGAATAAGCACTCTGATGGTTCAAATCCCACTACTGCCATGAGCTCAGCAGGTGGCCTTGGCCAAGCCACTCCTCTCAGCTCCAGCTCTGCAGCTGTATTGTGCAGATAATAACAAAACTGACTTTGTTCACTGCTCTGAGTGGAGCACTAATCTGTATAGAAGAGCGATACGATTATTATTATTTATTTACCTCATTTATAGCCTGCATCAGCTTACATTCTCCTCTCCTCCATTTTATCCTCTCAACAAGCCTGTGAGGTGGGTTAGACTGACAGAGTGTGATTGGCCAAAGATCACCCAGGGAGCTTCTATAGCAGAGCAGGGAATCAAACGTGCGTCTCCCAGATCCTAGTCCAACACTTTAACCACTACGCTATAGTGGCTCCCAGTTATGGAAGTGTAATAGCAACATGGAAAGGACACAGCAGTAGCTTTGCATGGAGATCATTGTTTCCAACAAACAAAAAGTCAAGGTCACCTTAATGTTTTTATGAGTCCTACTAAACAACCACCATACTTAGTAAAGTTCTACAAACAACCACCAATTCTACCTTAATAACACAATAATAACAACATTTGATTTATATACCACCCTTCAGGACAACTTAACACCCACTCAAAGTGTTATTATGTTATTATTATTATATGTTATTATTATTATCCTCACAGCAAACACCCTGTGAGGTGGGTGGGGCTGAGAGAGCTCCTAGAAGCTGTGACTGACCCAAGCTTGCCCAGCTGGCTTCAAGTGAAGGTGTGGGGAATCAAACCCAGTTCTCCAGATTAGAGTCCCACACTCTTAACCACTCTCCTTCCTAAGCCACCAATTATTCGGATTACATGTGCCTCTTCTACACTGTTGAAACAGATCCAAATCTGCAATCATATCTCATTTTTTGTTTCATAGCAAGATATGTTTTAGAAGAAATTTGTGTGTATGTTATGGGCTGTTAAGTCGCCTCCAACCTATGTCGACCCTATCAATGAAAGACCTCCAAAGTGTCTTATCATTAACAGACTTGTTCAGATACTGCAAAATGGAGGATGTGGCTCCTTTTATTGAGTCAAGCCATTTCATTTTGGGTCTTCTTTTCCTACTGCCTTCCACTTTTCCTAGCATTACTGACTTTTCCAGAGAATCTTATCTTCTCATGATGTGAGAAACGAGGGCAGTTATTTTCACAAGGAACCCTTATTTATACCTATTCCCCTCTCTCTACTGAATGCTTTAAAACAGATTCTTTATAATGTATACAGACAACAAGACATAGATAAGTATCCTATTGTCCATTTTAACAATGAAAGGCTGCTTCCATCTGTAAAGGAGAAGGTAATTCCTGCCAATACCTCTATATTATTATAGATCCACTGTTTTCTCCTGGTGGTGTTCATGAAGGTACTCTGATCCTCAGGTACAGGTGGGCCTAGTCATGGGGAATCCAGGGAAGCTGCCCCTGGCCTCGGCCTCTACACTGATTGGCCACTGTGTGAGACAGGATGCTGGACTAAATGGACCAGTGGTTTCATCCAGCAAGATTTTTTATGTTCTTAAGAGCATCATTGGTCTCCCTGCCAGAGGGAGGCCATCAGCTTTTGAATTCGGAAATTAGCTGTGAGGCTTTTGGGAGCTTTATCGCTGATAAAATCTTGTCTCTCTGCAGCGACTTGCCAGCCACAGTTGATTCAGTGAATGAGCTAGAGACCCCTTGGCCGTCTTCTGGGCCGATATTTGATCATTTCAGTCCACTCTTTGAGGAGGAGATTGACAGAACCCTGCAATCAGTTAGGCCCATCACATGTCCCTTGGACCCATGCCCATCGTGGCTGGTAAAGGCCAGTGCCAAGGGGCTGCAGTCCTCGCTGGAGGCCATTGTTAACCTATCCTTAGGCTCCGGGGGTTTTCCTGGGCCATTAGAGGAAGCTGTGGTGAGACCTCTCTTGAAGAAACCATTGCTGGACCCCACTGACCTGGTCAGTTACCGCCCGGTTTCGAACCTCCCGTTTCTGGGAAAGGTGATTGAGCAGGCGGTGGTGGAACACCTGCAGGGCTTCCTGAAGGATGTCTCAGCCCTAGACCCCTTCCAGTCCGGGTTCTGCCCAGGACATGGGATGGAGACATTGCTGGTTGCCCTCAGAGACGATCTTCGCAGACATCAGGACCGAGGTGGCTCAGCGTTGCTGATATTACTGGATCTGTTGGCAGCATTCGATACAGTCGATTATAATCTTTTGACACATTGCCTCGCCGATAATAGGGATACGAGGGACAGCCTTGCAGTGGCTTGTCTCTTTTCTCCACGGTCAGGGACAGAGAATGGCACTTGGGGAGAAATTGTCATCCCGCCACCCTTTGGTGTACGGGGTCCCACAGGAAGCAATACTCTCCCCATTACTGTTTAATGTCTATATACACCCCCTTGCCCAGTTGGTGCAAAGTTTCAGACTCAGGTGCCATCAATATGCAGATGACACCCAATTGTATCTGATGATGGACAGTCAGCCCGACTCAACCCCAGATGTCCTGGAATGTGCTTTGGCAGCCGTGACTGGCTGGTTGAAACAGAGTCAGCTGAAACGGAATCCGACAAAGAGGCCCTGTACTTGAGCCACAGGGGGTTAGGCTCAGGATCCTGGCTCCTGGCCCTTGATGGGGCACCGCTAGCGCCAGTTCCGAGAGTTAGGAGCCTGGGGGTGATCCTGGATGCCTCCCTGAAAATGGAGGTACAGATCACAGCAGTTGTCAGGTCCTCTTTTTTCCATCTGCGCCAGACCAGGCAACTTGTCCCATACCTGTCAACCCGTGACTTAACTGCAGTGATCCAGGCAACAGTCATCTCTAGACTAGATTACTGCAACTTGCTCTACGAGGGTTTGCCCGAGCCTGACCCAGAGATTACAGCTGGTACAAAATACAGCAGCACGCATTATTATGAGAGTGCCAAATGAGGCACATATAACACCGATATTACACGAGCTGCATTGGTTGCCTGTGGAGTACCAGATCAGATTCAAGGTTTTGGTACTGACCTATAAGGCCCTATGCAGACTGGGACCAGTGTATCTGCAGCACCATATCTCCCCATATATTCCCGGGAGGACACTCCAATCAGGAGATAAACAGCTGTTGGTAGTCCCTGGCCCCAAGGAGGCCAGCTTAGCTTCGACCAGAGCCAGGGCCTTTTTGGTCCTGGCTCCCACCTGGTGGAACGCTCTGTCTACTGAGACCAGGGGCCAGCAAGACCTACTATCTTTTTGCCGGGCCTGTAAGACAGAGCTGTTCAGCCAGGCACATGGCTGAGGTCTGGGCCTCCGCTGGCCTAAATCAACAAGGGGTGTATAAAATCTAACCCTCCCTGTGAAGGCTGTCCACCATCCTGTTTCAGTTTGTAAGGCTGATTATACAACTAGAAATATGTTTTTATTTTAATGATGTTTTAAAATGTTTTATGGAAATGAAATTTTATTGTATTTTAATGAGTTGTGATCCGCCCTGAGCCCACTCATGGGGAGGGCAGAATAGAAATGTGAAATAAATAAAATAAATATTGCAGAAGCTTGTGCTAAAGGAGTTTATATGTAAAAACTGCCCTGTAAACGCTAGTTTTTTTTGTCTTGGAAGGCTTAGCACTGCTTCAATTTTAAACATACTTTAGAAAGTCTCTTGAAGCTTCCCAGGTTTACATCTAGTGTTAAAAGCCTAGTGTGTATTTCCTTCTAGCGAATGGCTATCAGAATTAGCTAGGCTTTAAGCAGGAATCCCAAACTCTAAAGCTTTAAGCCCCTTCTTTGCAACCACCTAAAAAATTCAACACTTGTGTGTAGTTCTATGTGTGTCTGGTACTAGACACAAAGTCTAGTCCTCCCTGCACCTCAAAATGCTGAATGAATCTTGTAGACCTTGGCCAGCGATAAATAAAAAAGAGCTGATGTGGCACAGTGGCTAAGTCAGAGATATACAATCCAAGTCTCCAGTCAGATCTCAAAATTTCCATAAACT
The DNA here is from genome assembly GCF_028583425.1 of Eublepharis macularius. Taxonomy (NCBI): domain Eukaryota; kingdom Metazoa; phylum Chordata; class Lepidosauria; order Squamata; family Eublepharidae; genus Eublepharis; species Eublepharis macularius. Next base: position 58,991,765 of record NC_072791.1, read on the forward strand.
CAGTAGGTGGCTTTAAATTAACCACTGCCTCAGTATTCCTATCTGCAGCTTGGGAATCACTGGCCTCCTTTACAGATTTGTTGTAAGGATTGCAAGGTAATGTGTATGAGAAGCACTCGGGGAACCAAAAATGCTATATAATTGCATCATCATAAGGGGCAGCTGTCGGGCTTTGCTGGAATAGGATTGTCAGCCACTATTTTCCCATTTACTTAAGGTTCTCCTGTTGCCCTTTCTCTTAGTATCTTGACCCATATATTGATTAAAAATAGAGATGTGCACGAACTGAAATACGAACCAAAGTTCATCACGAACCAGGCTGGTTCGTGGTTCACGAACCAGTGATTCGTCAGAGCCCATTTCTGATGAACTGCCATGAACTTTCGGCTGGTTCATTTTTTGGTTCGTCACTGCAGACAGCCGGGCGCCGATCAATCAGTTTTCTAGGCAACAGAGGATGGACTTCCTGCAGACCTTCTGCTGGCCCGGAAGTGACCTTCTGCCAGCCTAGAAGTGACGATTTCCTGACTTAGATGTGACATTTTCATGAACCGAATGAACTGGTTGCGAACTGAGGCAGGTTTGTGGAAGTTCGTAGTTCATGAAATGCAATGAACCACGAAACGCACGGTTCGGTTTTTTCCAGTTCGTGCCCATCTCTAATTAAAAAGCCTAATTTCATCTATTATAAGACTCCAGCCACATCCTACCAGTGTAAACCTAATCTTGGCAGCAGTATACATACCATCCAACAACTTACAAAGGTGTTTGGCACGTCCATGAAACCAGCTTCCTTTTGGGGGGGAGGGCCAAACACTAACAGGATACTGGCTAAGGAAAGCCTGGAGGAAACATATTGTCCTCCTGAAGTAAAACTTGCCTCCATTTAATATTAATTTGTAAACATGGATTTAGAAAAGTGTACTAGAATGAATGTGCATTACTTGTATAATTATGCGTTGTCTGTAGTTTTACACCTTCCTACAGACATCATTAAACTAATGGAAAATAGAGCTACAGGAGGTTGTGTGAGCATGCCAGTATTGATGAATGTCAAGCTCATGTTACATATTTGCTTATCCCTTTAACATCTGAGCAATGTGCCATCTAATGCATTATTCCTCAGACTTTTAAATGTGTTATTCCAAACACATTTACTGCAATTTGGCTTAAAAGCGCTTTGATTATTCATCTAAAAGGTAAAGTGGTAACCCATACCTTAACTTCTTTGCCACTCGATATGTTCAGCAGCTTCATACCTTAAACCTACTTTAATAAAGCGCACAATTATTAAGGTACTGCAGAATGGCCCCAGAGCATACAAGCTCCATTAAATTTGCTTACATCTAATTATGCCTGCCCTAGGCAGGTGAGAAATTTAGTCTGATAAGATCTCTCTTTTTACCTGTAGCCAAAAAAAAGAAAAAAAGAAAAGAGGGAGCCGTTTTCAATCTAATTACTATCTACAACTATTTATGGTATTTGTGCTATAAAAGAAGTATGCCACAAAGGGCTCTTTGTGTACCAGCAAGTCCATTCTAACTTGTTCTAAGCTGCTGAGATGCAAAGGCAAGTTTATCTTGCTTAAGAGATGACACAGGTCATCAGCAATGTCACCCCTGCAGTCATTTCCTGTATTGCTCAAAGCTTACCAATTTCTGGAGGGTGTTTTATTATTATTAAGATGGTTTTGGCTTATAAATTGAAATGTAATCTTGTAAATATATATAGGCCAAATTATAAATACAGCTCCAGAGAACATTCAAAACCATATCAGTTTTAAAAAACAAACTGATTGATAGGGCATGCAATCTGTGTGGTTGGTAGGTATATATAAAACTTCAAAAAAAGATTTCTGCTTCACAATACTGCACCCTAAGAAAATCTTTTTATGTTTTTTTTTCTGACTGAGACCCCCAGATACTTTTACCCTTTTGAAAGATGTTACATTTTAACAAAGGGCAAGTTGCACGATGTAAGAAGTGACAGAGGTAATTTCTGAACATGGTAGCAAACCCTCTTGAGTGGAAAGTATCTTCTGTAATTTGCTAGAAAAGATAGATTTTTTTTTCATTTCTCTTCCTTTGTATAAATGTTAAGAAAGCACAGAATGAACTTATGATGGTCTCATTTTACTGCTCACACCAGAAGTGCTGTAAAAATAAAATGATTCTGGCAAATCATCACAGTTGAAGAAGAATTAATATTTTATTGCACTTTCTAATAGATACTCAAGTTCCAACATAATATATTTTATATATAATAGCAAAGCTGAAGTTTTTCTCTTACCTCTTATCCAATGTTACCCTCAAGACCTAAACTCTAGCTTTAAAAGTCTGATAAAGGGATAAGAAAAAGGAAGTCTTAAATGCTTAACAGAAATTGTCCAGCTCATAGGATGACGATGGGGCTTGATTCATGCCAAGATTATACAACACAATTTATCAGAACTATATTTTTACCTATCCATGTAGAACAGATTCTTTCCTATTATACTGGTCATTCTTTGGTCTAATGGGCCACAAACCTCTACTGACCCGAAAAGAAAAAGGTTCCTTTGTCAAATTTTATATCTAAAACCTCATCTAATACCTTCATGTGAAATACTACTCAGAGGGCTGTAATTTTGAAATGATCTATTGGCCTATTAATATGTTTCTCATCAGTTTGTGTGGTTACATACCATTCAATAAACCTGGCTTCAATACTGTGCTTGGACACATCCTTTTGTCTTTGTGATCGGACAAGCAATCTCCCATAATGGGTCAGTTCAATGTTAAAATCACTATTTGACCAATGAAAGTCAAACAACGTTGATTCTAACTCCACTGCAAAATTGAATTTTATAAGCATCGTCAGATATACTGTGCCTTCTATATGATGCCTGTTTAATAAACTGTTTTAAAAAATTCTATAAAGAGTTATTTTAGGCTACCGTTCCAATTTGTCTCAGGTAAGCACAACTGCCCTTAAAACAACACCCAGAATCATGTTATGCAGTGCTATGACTGTTCCATGATCAGGACATACCTTCCCTTCCAAAAGAGGTACTAACTGTGTCTCAAGTGAAGTAGCACAGAACAGGATTAAGTCAGCTGTACATTCAAAAGCATTATAGAATCACAGAGCTGGAAGACTTCCAACAAGCAGAAGCATTCCCTCCAAGGTAATGGGTTCCCTTGTCAAACTGCCAATGTTCAACTAAAATCTACCTTTCTGTAACTTAAGCTCGTTAGATCTGGCCATGTCCTTTGAGCAACAGAAAAAAAGTCTTTGTTCTCTTCCAATACGACATCCTTCCGGTATTTGGGGGAGGGGGTAATGATCATATTCTCACACTATATTCTCTTCCCTATGCTAAACATACCCAATCCCTTCAACTTTTATTCATAGGAGTTGTTTTCCAGACTTGCAACTAGCTTCACAGCCACATCTGTTCCATTCTAATTTGTCAATATTCTTCTTAAAGTGCAGCACCCAAAACTGGACACAGTATGGCAGAGGAAGTCTGATGAGCACAGGGTAGAGTGAAATTAATGCAATCTAACATGGCCTTAGCTTTTTTGCAGCTGCATTATACTGTCAACTTAAGTTTGCAATGAATGCAAGTTTCACATGTCCTCCTAATGTCATATCCCACAGAGATTTGTCTCTGCTGAATTTCAGTTTGTTAGTTCCAGACCAGCTTTCCAACTTAACAAGGTTACTTTCAGTCGTATGGCTGTCTACAAAGATGTTAGCTATACCTCACAACTTAGTGACATCTTCACATTTTAAAAGATGTCCCTTCATATCTTCATCCTAGTTATTGATTGAAATGTTCAGGAATATAAGACCTAGGACACAGGCCAGCAGCACCCACTCCAGACTTTCTTCTAGAATGATGAAGCGTCATTGATGAGCCCTTAGCTGTGAATCCACCAATAGTACCATCATCTAGTTCAGATTTAACTTGTTTGCTAACCAAAATATCATGGAGGACTTCAAACACTGCTGAAATCAAGCTATGTTAAGTAACAACATTCCCACAATTCAATATGCTAATTACTTGACCTCCCCGCACCAAAGTCCTGCAGGAGTTATTCTCAACAAATCCATTCTGCCTTATTTTCAAGATGTTTACATTTGCATAATCTTTATAATCTGTTCTTCCCACCAAGTCTTAGATACACCTATTGAATTATATTTACCTTTGATTCGGTTTCGTTTTCTCAGCCATGTCGGACGTTCCTCTTCGCAGGTCCGAGAGGAAGCGCCCGAGCACCCTGTCCGGGTGGCTGATCTGCGAAGATTAGCCCCCAAAACTCCCAGTGAGGGAGGCTGGGTCCAGGACGCTGCGGGAAGAGCCCCCCGGAATCAATGCGGGGGGTTAATTGCCCGTTTGTCCCTACAGAGGCCGGCAGACGTGCGCGGCGCCTCGAGTGCTGCCGGGCCATGGAAAACAGCAAAGAGCAGAATTAGGCGAAAGCCTGCAAGTAAGCGAATCCCTTCTGTTACTACAAGCGCACGCGAAGGAGTGGTGGGATCTGAAGCTAAGAAGGCTCGTTCTTCCCCTTCGCTGAGTTTCAGAATCTGGTTGGCGGTTTCCCCCCCCCCTAAAATGGCAACGAAAAAACTAAGTCCCGCTCTGGGCAAGTCAGTTTCGGCTGCCCTGAAGGGAGAGTCGTTGGAGGAAGTAGTGCGGAGGGCGGTTGGTGAAGCCATAAAACCCTTTGTTGACAAGCTGAATGAAACAGATCAAAGGGTGGGCTTAATTGAGAGCGAACTGAAAACCATTAAGGAAGCAGCGGGGGGGGGGGCAGAGAAGTCTGCTCGGGAAAGTGCGTCACTCGTGAAGGCTACGAGTAAAGAGCTTAAGCTGGTGGAGAACCAGCTGATCGGGCTACAAGTGGAACGAACACAGACAATTTTGCGCCTCCAGAATGTGAAAGAGGAGGAAAATGAGGATTTACGGGGTCTGGTCTCGGAACTACTGGCGACACCCGCGAGGGCAACTAAAGAAGAAGTAAAAAGCGCCATTTTGGAAGTCCGTCGGGCTACTTCAAAATATGCAATGAACCGTCAGCTGCCTCGCGAGATCATCATTGATTTTTCATCTAAGAGGATCCGGGACACAATCCTATATAATTCATACAATGCAGATTTGGACTTTTTGGGTAATAAAGTTAAGATATTGAAAGACGTCCCATTTCTAGTTCGGAAAAGACGTTTTAAGTATAAAAAGTTCGCAGCTCTTCTGAGAGAACGTGGAATAAAGTACAAATGGTTATTTCCGGAAGGAATCTGGTTCAGTCACAAAGATCAAGCTTTCAAGATATTATCAGAAGATCAACTAAGGGATTTTGAGGATAAAAATCCGGAATTTCAGTGCACCAAGCAAGACGAAAAGGAGAAGTCTGAGGGGGGGGAGGAAACGAGCACTGTGGCTGCAGTTGCTCAGAGAGAATTGCGTCCGGGACCCAGGAGGGGAAGGAAAACTTAATTTGAATTTAAATTGTAATTTGCATTTAGTAAGGTCAACCACTCCATCAATATAACATAAAGCTTTAACTTTTGAATAATGGCAGTATGAAGGGAAAACATTTTGTGTAGCATAGTTGTTACATGTTGTAGTTGTTGTGTTTTTTTTCCTTCCTCCCCTTGTTCCCTTTCTTCCCTTTGTATTGTTAATGTAGTTAATAAAAAATAAAAATATTATTAAAAAAAAGAATTATATTTACCTTTCTGTACTAGGAGTTCAAGCTCACCCTATTTATTTTCCACACTCTGAACTAATGTACATAAACATCGAATTAATATTGATATTAATATTAATTAATCTTATGCTCCGATGTCTTTTCTACTATGTCCAGTAGTAGCTATAAAACTAACAAAATTTGAGGTAGGGTATGAGCAATTGTGAGTCACAGCTCACTTCTTCAGAAGTGATTCACAAAAGCTCATACCCTACCACAAATTTTGTTAGTCTTAGAGGTGCTACTGGACTCTAGCTCTTTTCGGTTGCTACAGACAGACTAACAGGACTACCCATCTTGATTTTTCTACTATGTGTTTATTTTAGATGTCCCCACACTATTCCCCCAGTTCCCCTTGTTGTCACCCAATTCTCTATCTTTATTATTTTCTTGGGATCTATTCATCCACCACAGGATTCAACTGAAAGTCTTCTGGGATACGGTTCCCAACCTTTTGCCAAATGTATCGTTCTAGTCCTTATGAGGTGATGCCTGTTGCCTGCCAGCAAACCTTCATTAGGTAAGGAAAGAAGAGACAGGACTGGCCACATTGCCATTTCAGGCTACGTGCATCTTCCTTCTTACTTATGATGACTACTGATAGGAATGATGACAAAATCTCATTGTATTTTGTAATTAAAGAGGAACTTCAGATTACACATCAAATAGACCTTTGATCCACTGGACTTCTAATGCAATCTGACCAAGAGCATATTTTTAAAACATATTTTAACCCATTTCCCCTCAATCCATGAACAAAAATAATTGAGTAAAAAATGTAGATGAGGGCAAAGCAGAAAATTATTTTCTCCTGTCTTTCTAAATTCTGCTCTTCAAGTTTCAGTAGAAAACTGTTGCATGAGTATCCAGGAGCGGAGAGGGAAACAACTCCATACAGGATCAATCTGCAAGAATCCCGTTATCTCTCTTACTTGTGTTTGAATGCAGAATGAAAACAGTATCAGGTACACAATGTGCAAGAAGGTAGGTGGCGTGGACAGGAAAGGTTACAAAGATGTTGAGGCTCTGTACACCAATATCCCACGTGCAGATGGACTGCAAGCCATAAGGAATATTATCCCGGACAAAAAAACAGCACACCTCGCCACTGAACTTTGCCACTTCGTGCTTACTCACAATTACTTTTAATTTGGTGACAGTTTATATCTACAGGTTAATGGCACAGCCATGGGCACACGCATGGCACCACAATATGCTAACATATTCATGGCAGACTTGGAGCAATGCTTGCTCAGCTCCCATACACTGAAACCTGTACTTAAGATTCTTGGATGACATCTTCATCATTTGGACCCATGGGAAGGAAGCCCTTGAGAGATTTCATCAGGACTTCAACAACTATCAACCTGAGCCTGGACCACTCTACACACCAGGTACACTTCATGGTCACCACTGTACAACTACATAATGGACAGATAAATACCACTTTATACTGGAAACCCAATGACCAATGCTCGTATCTACATGCCTCCAGCTACCACCCTAAAAATACCACTCCATCGATTGCCTACAGCAAGCCTTACATTACAATCGTATCTGCTCGAATGCTCTTGATCGGGACTTCCACTTAAGAGATTTACAACAAGCATTTTTGGGGCTACAGTACCCACCAAATGAGGTTAGGAAACAAATCAACAGGGCCAGACTAGTACCCAGAAACAGCCTGCTCCAGGACAAACCTAAAGGAACTAACAACAGAACACCACTGGTTGTCACCTATAGTTCCTAACTCAAACCCATCCAACATATCATCAGTGATCTACAGCCCATCCTGGAAAACGATGCCTCTCTCTCACAAGCCCTGGGTGGAAGACCTCTCCTTGCCTACAGACAGCCCCCCAACCATAAACTATTTCTCACTAACAACCATGAATCAGCTAGCAGAGTCACCAACATAGGTACCAGATCCTGTAACAGACCCAGATGCCAACTCTGCCCTCATATCTACCCACGAAATACGATTACAAGACCCAATGGTGTCAACTACACTATCTCTGGCTCTTACAGCTGCTCATCCTCCAACGTGATATATGCCCTCATGTGCCAACAATGTCCTTCTGCTCTGTACATTGGACAAACCATCCAACCTCTGCGCAAAAGTATAAATGGACACAAATCTGACATTAAAAATGGCAACATCCAGAAACCAGTGGGAGAACACTTCAATCTACCAGGACATTCCATCAAGGACTTAAAGGTCACCATAGTTCAAAAGAAACCTTTCAAAAACAAAATCCAACAGGAAGCTGCTGAATTGCAATTCATATGAAAATCTCACTCAGTCAGACTTGGATTGAATAGAGACTAAGAATGGTTATCTAATTATCAGAAGTAACTGATTTCATTATCAGAAGCAACTGATTTGCATCTACTCCCCCCTCCCCTCACCACCTATATATAGCAAGTTTCTTCATACCCTCCATGCATCTGACGAAGAGAACTGTGGTTCTCGAAAGCTTATGCTATAGTAAAGTTGGTAAGTCTTAAAGGTGCTACTGGACTCTTTGCCAAAGACAACAAAGAAAGAAGCTGGGGCTACAACCAAGCAACGAATCTGAGGCATCAACCTGTCAATAAACTGTTATATATTGGGTAATGCTAGTCAAATTTTTCTTAAATACTTTCATCGCAATTAATAGTCCAATGTCAAGCAAACCATTTGTATCACTCATATATGATTGAACTATAAACTATTGCATTATGGATAAACCATTATTGATAAACACACTCATTGACCAAATTTAATGATGAAAATAGCGTCTTACTTTTTCACTGTCTAGTGTGAAAAGTATTTGTCATGTACAGATTCCATTAATTGTTTAGAAACATTGCCCTGCAACTGCAATTCTTTGGATTTATATTACATCCTTCACCTGCTCCAGATTTCTCTCTTATCACATTTTAACTATAAAACAGATTGCTGTAGGTTTCATGGTTAAGCTTTTTCAATTTATTAACAAAAAATATCAAAAACAAAATACTAGTTTCATTCTTACCCAAAGCTGCTACTTTTATGATTATAGCTTCAATGTTTGAAGATATCATTTCTTTGATCAAACTTTCCTGGTTCTGACGCCAAAGAAAAGCTAAGGGCTGAAGATTAAGCCGCTTGCACCTATTTGAACATGGAGAAATTGCTTTGTTATTTTAATCTTTAATCCATACACAAGCTATTTAATTTTTGACCAAGTTTCTTGGAGTATTCCAATGACAAGCATAAATATTTTCTAGGATTGCCACCTTCACCTGGCAAGCTATGGACAATCCATGCATTTACTCGGTGTTTTTTTTTAAAGGTTCTAGTACTCATATATAGGGCTGCACTGATTTCCACTGATTCCCCCCTTCGGACTTGGGAGACCTCCCCAAAAGGTACTGGTACTCGGTACCAGTGAGCACCACCACAAAAAAACCTGCATTTATCAAATCACTAGAACAAAAAAGGAAGAGAGCATCAAGAGACTTTATTACAAACTATGTTGTAATCATGAATACCTAATCACGTTATTTAATCTAAAGGATCTCGATTACAGCAGTACTCTCCAGAGAGCCAGACGTACATGTTCGGGCTTATCCCTGGGACTTTCACCCCCAGAAGCTATTCCATCTTATTGCTATTCTTTAAAGATTCCAGCTCAATGCAGAGCCTTCACATTGGCTAGACTTAACTCCTTCCCCTCTAAAGTGCTTTCTGGTCGTTTCTCTGGACTCCCTTATTCTGAACGAGTTTGTGACTGTGGACAAGGAAAGTCAGAGACCTTGGATCATATAATAGTTTTTTGCCCTAAGTGGAGTAAGGAAAGAGAGAGATTTATCATTCCTATTATAAGAAAAGCTTCCCTTCCTTCCTTGGGCAATCTCAGTGTTATTGTCTGATAACTTTCCTGACAATCAAACCTCTGCTATAGTGGCTTCCTTTTTAGCCATGGTGATAAAGAAACAAGATTTTCACGAGTTTAGATAGTTTAAAGTGATAATGACGAGTTATGTCTATGTGAATTGGGTATGTTCAAGTGTACAGTTCATATTTTGTTGGTGTTTGTATGGCTTATGGCTTCGGCCGGAAAAGCAATAAACATATTATTATTATTCTTATTTAACCTACTGAATAGGAACACAAATCATTAGTGTTATATATCATTATTATACAATGAAATATAGCAATTTCAAAGTGTACATGGCATATTCCAAACTGTTTATACAAAGCAATTTACCCTTCTTATCTTGTTTTGAAAAACATACTTGCTGGGGGGCGGGGGGGGGGGTTCAGAACACAGAAGCCAGCATGGTGCATTAGCTGAACTAGGACGTGGGAGCCCAGGAATCCCCTCTCTACTAGGGAAACTGGGGAGAAAAGTAGGATATAAAAACTATCTAAATAAATTTTTAAAAAGCGTTTGCAATCCCTCAAAATTGATTGATGCTTGTTAGGACTTAGAATTCTGCAATCAGGGAAGTCTTATCAAATTCTCATGAGAAACAGCGTAACTCCACCTGTAGACATTATCTGGACCTCTAAGTGATCTCATGTGGTGCAGTGTTCATATGGAAGATGTCCTAAGACATGGCAAAAAAAAACAGGTCATAGGCACCAGAGAAACACATCTTGACTCATAATAAGAACAGCTCACTGGGATTGTTTTCTCTGCAACTGCTACTGCTACCTGCTAACTGTTGCAGTGAGCCATAAACTTTGCACCAGCTCCAAAGACAGTTGTGAAAGGAGGGGGATTACACTGATCTGTGTCATGCTTTTTTAGTAATACATTAATCAGGCCACATGCTTAAACCTAAGTTTATGGATAGTGTGCAGGAGTGCTTTCCCTCCTACTTTGCCAGTGAGTGTGCATTAAGCATTACGCGTACCAATGCCTGGACGGTGCAGAAAGGTGCTGCTTCTGAATGCCAAAGCACATGTATCGATCAACCCAAAGTTATTACTGGCTGTAGTCATAAGTATGACAGACCATTATGTTTCTGCGTAACAATGAGGCCTTGCATTTTGTGGACTCATGTGCTGCTTCTTCCTCTCATCATGTGCAACTGAGGAACTAACCACATCTGCATTCGTGGCATATCATTTAGTCTGCTCTGCAAATGATAGCTTGTTCTCTTATCTCCAAGGCAGAATTCCAAATCAGGATTAAGCTTTGGTTTTAGAATTCTGCTTCTAGGGCAAAAGAACAAACCATAGGTGCGACTCAGATGAAATGACAACATATACTGTATTGTGAATGCAGAAGTGATTCATGTGTCAGTCATGCACAAAAGGAGGAAGAAAAGAGAACATGATCTCTAGGTTTCAAAGCCTTGTTCCCACAATAATAAAGCATGATTTTTCATCATGTGAGAATGTAACCACTGTCTATGTAATTACTGAAGTACAGACAGCCAAATAGGAAGTCTAAGATAAAGTCAAGCTACTTGTCCCCAGACATTTAAAAGGGCAAAATCAGCTTAATAAAATCAGTATCTCTCCTAAGCCCTGTGTCCACGTCAAAATTCACTGTTAAAATATACCTGAAATCATCAGCAGAACAATTATTTTCATTACAATAATAATAATAAAAAAGAATCTCTCAGTAATAAAGCCAACGTTTCTGTTTTGGTGTTGCATGTTTTGGTTTATGTCCACAAGGGTCATGGGGATACTAAAGATTATTTAGGTTTGCTGCACCTAGTAGGGTTTGTCCAACTTTCACTTGTACTTTAGACAATCCACCCTAGGATTTAACAGCAAAGGATTAACTGAAGTTCATGATTCCTGAATTGCTTATATAATATAGGAAGAAGAGTATGTTTTCATCTTTCTCAGTTCCAAAGGAACTAGGAATGCTACTTGGAACAATGTGAAAGATCAATAATGGGAGAAGTGAACTGGCCAACCCCGACCCCCCTTGCAACCTCTCCATGGTGCAGAGTGGTAAGCTGCAGTACTGCAGTCCAAGCTCTGCTCATGACTAGACATGGGCATGAACAGAAAAAAAACCCGAACATGGTGTTCATTGTTTATTGCCATCCACGAACAACGAACATTGACGAACATGACCTGTTCATGAACATGTTTGTTGTTCATTGTTCGTGGGGACCAGCAGGCTCTCCTCCAGCCATCAAGATCCCTACCACACCACTCCCAGAAACCCTACCTGAGCAGACAGCAGGAAATGTACCAATAATAAATATTAGCTTGGACCCAGAGCCTGGCAGCAGCCCTGGAACCTGAAGGGGTAGATCCCTACCACACCACTCCCAGAAACCTGACCTGAGCAGACAGCAGGAAAGGTATCAGTAATAAATAATAGCTTGTCCCAGAGCCTGGCAACAGCCCTGGAACTTGAAGAGGTAGATCCCTATCCCACCACACACACAAAGAAAATTCAAGCTTTAATTCACTCTCCCTGTCTCTCTCTCAAAATGCCAACAGCAACTGTCTCTCCCTCACCATCTGCAAAACCAGAGCTGGGAGCCCCCCTCCCCCCTGCTCTTTGCTTCCTTGTAACAAATTTGGAGCTCCACACTTGAAAGGAAGACCTGCTTATCAAACTAAATTGGGCTTAGATTGGGGTTTCCAGGGCAACAGCAGGAGTTCAGACAGAGTTCAGGCAGTCCCTGCCTCCAGTTGCCAAGGGAATTGATTGCAGGTGCCAGATTGTCTAGTTTGACGAACAGCAACAAACAGCAACGAACGAGGCTTGCAATGACCACCTGTTCGTTTAGAATGGGGCCTCAGGAACAGCTTGTTCATGAACAGCTGATTGGACTGTTCGTGGCTTTTTATAGTTCGTATTGCTGTTCTTGCCCATCTCTACTCACAACCTGAGTTGGATACTGGCGGAAGCCAGGTTCAAGTACCTGGCTCAAGGGTGACTCAGCCTTCTATCCTTCCAAGGTCGGTAAAATGAGTACCCAGTTTCCTGGGGGTAAAGTGTAGATGACTGGAGAAGGCAATGGCAAACCACCCTGTAAGAAGTCTGCCAAGAAAATGTCGTGATGCAACATCCCCCCATGGGTCAGTAATGACTCAGTGTTTGCACAGGGGACTACCGTTACCTTTTTTAACCTCTCCACTGGTGAAAGAGCCCTTGCTTATCCAACAAGAACTAATCTATTGAGCCTATCGACTACACCAATGGGTATAACTGCTGTACTGTAAAAATAGCAGATTTTTGTGCATTTTCAATGGATTGGCTCACTCAGTGCTTTCCTTTTCTCTTTCATACAGATAACCTATATCTTATTTACATTTAATCTCAGTTTAGCTTGTGTTACAGTGGTAAATATTCAAATGTTGTAAGGATATTTCATTTTAATAAACAAAATGATCAAAACCTATCTTGGGAAACACACACATGGACACATGAATCTAGCCTATACTGAATCAGACCATTAGTTCATTAAGGTCAGAATTGTCAGCTCAGACTGCCAGCTTTTCAGGGTCACAGGAAAAAGTCTTTCATATCACTCACCTTGTGATCCTTTTAACCAGAGATGCTCTGTCACTGAGCGAAAGCCTCTCCCCCAGTTTTTAATATCTAAATGTAGTCTGACATAAATCATGAGTAAAAACCTAATCGTTGGACAAACAAGCGCATTTCTAAAACAACAAAGAATATATGCAGGAATCTGAATGCAGGTAATGAAAACTGTAACATTGCTTAAATATATTTGTAAAGGCACTGAACTGATAAAAAAAAATCACATATGTACTTAATGTTGTTACTATGAATAACCCCTATTGATTTAAACAAGATTACTAATTCTAGTGAAGCTAATAGCACCAGATTATGTAGCTTGCAAAATAAAAGCAGGGTATTCTCCTATCTGCAAAAAAACTGTATCAAGTCAACCATAAACCTCTGTTTTGCTATAAAAAAAATAGATTTAATGATTCTGCCACATAGTAAAATTATAACTTCCTTTGAAGAAAAAAGAAAACTGGAAACATGGGCCAGGATCCCAGTTACAGGGTACTTTAGGAGAACCTTGTAACTTTTGCACAAGTGTCCCCCTTCCCGCCTTTTTTTGAACAGCAGATCCCCACAGCCAGATTACAAACTGGTTATGAAACTTTCTCCCTATTCCAAAAGGGTTTTGCTATGCAGCACAGATAATTGCTTTTAAAGAAACTTGAGTTTAAACCCCTCTTGCAGCAGTCATAATAGTTCTTTGAATAAAGATACTGTTACCACCACTGACAAAACCAAAGGAAACCATAAAACTATCTGTAAGTATAATTCTTAGGCAAAAACGGAATTCATATTAACTGTGTTAATAGATGGGGGAGGGGGGAAGAGAAGCATTTTACTCTAATAGAATGGCATATCAAAATTAACATAAAACAGGGTCGACTCTCTGTAAGGATCTGCCAAGCAACTCTCAAAAGACTTCACTGTAGACAGTAAAAGAACTTTATTGAAAAGCTGCTAGTATCATGAGCTTACTCCATTTTTGCCAGGAATAACGTTCACATACAAGTATCAAACATACATAGGCTTTCAAAGTGCAGGCAAATCCTAAGATCCTCCCCATCCCAGATTAACGGTTAGCTATACTCAGCAGCAAAACATCTAAGTGGGAAAACAGCAGAACTGATGTATGGGATTTTCAAGGTAGTGGTGTCTGGGAACTACTGGGTGCAGTTCAGAGCCTCAGCATTTAACCATAAACATAACATCAAGACTACAAACATAGCAGGGAACAGCAGGGTGTTGCTGGATATGGCAGGTGATGCTAAGCACCTGACATTCTGCCCACCCAAAACTCAACCTCTGCCCAGTTTTTCTGGGTATTTTTTTATGAAAAGCCCAAACCAATTTGTTAGCTCTAACATCAGTGGATTTAACCCATTCAGCATGGCCTTTTGAAAAATGTTTCCACTGGATCAGGTAGTACAACACCTTTCACTTCCATTTAGAGTCCAAGATCTGTTTGACCTCCTGGTGTGGTTACCCCTCAAGCACGATAGGAGGTGGGGCTGCTGGTTCCAGGTGCCATTTGTCTGGTCTGGTCTAGGGTCTTTCTTGAGAAGGCTAAAGTGGAAAACAGGGTGCATATGTCTTAGATTTTTGGGCAAGTCAAGTTCAACAGTCACATCATTAATTAAACAGGTCACTTGAAAGGGTTTCAGGTATTTCCAACCCAATATTTTACTCGGCTGCACCCTTCTTAAATTTTTTATTGACATATAGACTGCATCCCCCAGTTTCAATTGCCAGGCGGGGGAGTACTTCTTATTTGCTTGCTCTTTGTAATCTAGTTTGGCTTTTTCCAGAGTTTGTTTTACAAGGTCCCGCTGGGTTACTATTTTAGTTCACCAGTCTTTCAAGTCTCTCCCCTTCACCTTTGCTTCCATTCCCAGGAATGGCATCGGCTTCCCTTCAAAGCCCTGGGTCACCTGAAATGGTGATGTTCCAATGGAGTGGTGTACACTGTTGTAGCAATATTCTGCAAAGGGCAGAAAGTCGACTCAATTATACTGTTGATAATTAATAATAATATCTCAAGAACTTTTCTAGTATCTGATTTGTGCGTTTCATTTGTCCGGGATGGTACACCAAGCTAAGCCCCTGCTCAATCCCCATTACTTTCATAAGCTCCTGCCAGAAGTTGGCAACAAATTGGCTCCCACAGTCAGAAATTATTTTATTTGGAAAAGAATGTAAACGCACTATGTTATGCATGAAGAAGTTAGCCAGTTTCTTTGCTGTGGGGAGCTTGGAGTAGGGTATAAAGTGGGCTTGCTTTGAGAACAAGTCCACCACCACCAGAATCACAGTTTTCCCTTTACCAGGGGGGAGGTCAGTAATAAAATCCAGAGAGATTGTAGATCTGGGTTGGGGGGGGGCGTATTTCTAGTGGTTGTAGCAGTCCCGAGTGTTTCTCTCTTCACTTCTTCCCCATCAAGCAGACTTGACAAGTAGTCACATATTGGGAAATGTCTTTCCTTATTCCTGGCCACCAGAATTGTCGTTGCGCTAAATGCAAGATCTTTACAAACCCAAAATGTCTGGACAGTTTGTCATCATTACACGTTTTCAACATCTCCCCACGAAGGGCTTCTGGTACATACAACTTGCCATTTCTATACCAACATCCATTCTCCCCCTTCACAAGAGATTCCCGAAAAGCTTCTTTCCCCTCCCTTACAAGTTCTGCTTTGACTTTCTCCAGCCAGGGGTTGGGCGGGGTTTAAAGGAGTTTGCATGTTTGTTGCTTTTTCATCACCACTCCTCCCAGCTGGGCTGGCGTGAACATAGTGTCTATAATCTCCTCCCTCTGACTCTCATGTTGCGGGAGGCAGAACAAGGCATCTGCCAGAAAATTTGTCTTCCCTGGGAGGTGCTTGAATGTGAATTAAAACTTTGAAAAGAACTCTGCTCCGTGGAGCTGTTTGGCAAACAACGTTCAGGGCGATCAGAGGGCTTCTAGGTTTTTATTATCAGTCCACACCTCAAAAGATACCTTTGCCCCTTCTACCCAGTGTCACCAGGTGGAGAGTGCCAGTGTGATGGCTGCAGCCTCTTTATCCCACACCGACCAGTGCCTCTCTGCCTCAGAATTTTCGGGAGACATAAACATGGGGGGGCAGCTTTCCATCCAAGCCCTCTTGTAAAATCACCCCTCCCATCACCATGTCGCTGGCGTCTACTTGTACAATAATTTTTTTATTCTCATCTGGGTGGCACAGAATGGGCTCAAAGGGGAACAGAGCTTTTAATCTTTCAAACGCCTGCTGGCACTCAGCAGTCCAGGACAGTTTAGCACTTGGCTTTCCACCGTCTGGCCCCTTCCCCTTAGTTTTTACTAGTGCAGTCTGGGCAAAGTTCCTAATGAATGGCCTGTAGAAATTGGCAAAGCCCAAGAATGATTGTAATTGGTGTCTTCTTTTATGAGCTTCCCACCCCAGTACATCTTGGACTTTGGCAGGATCCATTCCCAGTGCTCTCCGGGAGACCCAGTAGTCCAGGAAGTCCAATTCCTCCTTGTGGAAATCCAACTTAGACAATTTGGCATATAGTTTGTTCTCATAAAGAGTACTCAGAACCTGTTGTACCAACTTCACACGCGAGTCATAGTTGTCAGAATAAATCAGAACATCATCGAGATAAACAACCACTCCTTTGTACAAGTATTTACGTATAACTTCATTTAATCAGGTTCATGAAGACCCCAGGCACACCTTGGAGGCTGAATGGCATAACTAGGTATTCAAACTGTCCCAGAGGGGTGTTGAAGGCTGTCTTCCATTCATCTCCCTCTCCAGTTCGCACTCTGAAATAAGCATCTCTTAAGTCCAGTTTTGTAAAGACCTTCCTCTTAGCCACAACCCCAAGCAAGTCCCTAATGAAGGAAAGAGGGTAGGCATTTGACATGGAAAGTACGTTGATCCCTCTGTAGTCAGTGCACAGTGGCAAGCCCCCATTGTTCTTCTTGCAAAACAACACTGGGGCAGAGTGGGGGGAGCTCATGGGCTGAATGAAACCCCTCTCCAGGTTTTTGTAAAAGAACTTGTGAGGCTCTGCTCGCTCATCAGGGCTCATGGAGTACACCTTCCCTTTGGAAAGGTCTTGCTCGGGGAGCAATTCAATGGTGCGCCTGTGGCTCTATGAGGGGGGAGCTCATTAGCCTCCCCTTCCTCAAAGACCCAACTTAGAGCTTGGTACTCAGGGGGGATTTCCTTGAATTCCTCACTTGTGAGACACACAGTTTCAGGCATGGGAGTGGTACCCCACTTCGAATTCCACACGTCTCTGACAATTTTCAGCTGGGAAACACAACTAACCTGTCTTCCACTGTGTGTATGGGTCACGGTTAGAGCAAGCAACAACGCAGGAAATTTCACGGTAGGGCTTACCACAAAAGCTCTCCCCCCCCCAGTAACTCCCCATCCCCATGGGGGTCAACTCAGTCTCGTAAAGGCAGGAGGTTCCCTTCAGGAGGGTCCTGTCCATTTGCTCAAACCTGAGAGACTCTGTCTGCTTCACCAGGTCGTCCCAGTCCCACGACTAGGGAAGGAGTGATCAAATCTCTACTGAACCAAGAATCAATCAAGGCTTGAACCCTAATATGGATCCCTTCATGCGGGTGCACTAGGGTGATGGGGAGGAAAAATAAAGTTCCTTTTGGCCTCACCAGAGGTGGCACCAGCTCCTCTCGGGCCTGCTGGCTGATGCCCACAGCAGGTCTCCACTGTTTCCTGCCAGCTGCGCCTCTTCTCCCTCGCTGCTAAATGATGTTCCATCCCCCAAACTTCAGGTCCTCTGCTTGCTCCTGCTGCCGCCACCTCCTCACTGGCTTGTGATGCTGCTTCTCCCAGTTTAAGGCAGCTTGGTGAACCTCATTTAAGTCTTGTCTTTCTCACGAGGAGAGCCTTCTTCACACTGGGGCATTCCGTGGCAAAGTGGCCAACGCCCCCACACTTTAAGCACGGTACTTGTTTCATTCTCTTCTCCTTTTCAGCTAGAGTGGTCGGCCCTTTTGGATGGGGCTTATCTCCCCCTCTATACTCCGCAGTTCCTCACCTTTCGCCCACTTGATGTTGGAGATGGAGAAGCTTCACAACCCGCTCCCTATTTTCAATCTCGCATGCCAGTTGAATCCACCCCAGCAGGGTGTGCGGGTCATCTTGGACCATGGCCTTGGCCACCAGATCTGGGTTCAAGCCGGCATGGAAGAACTCAATTTTCACCAACTCAGTCTAGTCTTGCATTTGGGCTGCATATGCTCGGAACTTTGCAGTGAACTCTTGCACTGAATGGTTTCCCTGCATCATGCGCTTCAGCTTAGTTCGTGCTCAGCTCCTCAGGGTCTCCATCAAACCGGGCTTCTAGCTTGCGTCACCCCAGTGGCTGTTGAGGTTGAGGTCCTGGGACTGGCCCGACTGGGGCTCCATCTGGGTGAATGGGTTGGGCTGGCTGCCGCAGCGGCACTTGAACCCCTTGATCATCTGGAGGAGGGATAGGCTGCTGGTCCCCCTGCTGTTGAGCATCTTAATCCGGCTGGCCACCTTGATCTCCCAGCAGATCGAGTTGGAAGGCAGCCCACATCATGTCTTGAATATTGCCCATGAAGACGTATATGTCACACCTCAGCTCCCCCATCTCGGTCTGGAGCTCTTGCACCACCTCATTGGAGGTTGCCCCAACAACTCCCTCCGCTCTGGTTCCTCGTACTCTTCCTCCTCCCTCTCGAGGAGTCCTTTCCCAAGGAACAGACTCTGTCTGTACAGTCGGGTCTGCCGACGATCCCATCTTTTGATCTCCCTCTTGGCCGACGCTACACAAAGGGTCCATCCCAGTGGAGTGTCTTCCAGTCAGTCTCTGTAGCCAGCATCCCATCAAGGAAAACTGGCACAGAGCCACGCTCCAGCTTCAGCCCACGCTTGTTCGTGGGGTCTTCAAGGTTTTCTTCAGTCTTCTCTGTAGCACTGGTATCCTTGTCCCCTTTGGCTGCCATGGCACGGGTGTCAGGATTCTGTGGTTGTTCAGGTCCAAGGTGAATGTGATTTCTGTCAATCTGTAAGGATATGCCAAGCAACTCTCAAAAGATTTCACTGTAGGCAGTAAAAGAACTTTATTGAAAAGCTGCTGGTATTATGAGCTTACTCCATCTTTGCCAGGAATAATGTTCACATGCAAGCATCAAACATATATAGGTTTTCAAAGCATGGGCAAATCCTAAGATCCCCTTCCCCCTCAGTCTAACAGTTAGCTAGGCTCAGCAGGAAAACAGCAGAATTGATGTATGGGATTTTCAAGGTAGTGGTGTCTGGGAACTGCTGAGTGCAGTTCAGAGGAGCATACAGATAACAGCAGGAATAGACACCTCTCTTGCATAATTCCACATTGCGGGTCTGAAAGGCAAGGTAATTAACAGTTGCAGTCCAGTCAAAGAATAGCCTCAGCATTTAACCATAATCATAATGTCAAGTATTAGACTACAAACATAACAGCAGGGAACAGCAGGGTGTTGCTGGGTATGGCAGATGATGCTAAGCACCTAACACTCTCCCAATTTTCAGAAGTTATGAAACACAATGTCTGAGTTAAACCACTGGTCTACCAGGGTCATTATTGTCTCTCTTACTGGCAGAGGCTTGCCTGAACCTCAGTCAGTGGCCTTTCACTTTAACTGCTACCTAGTTCTTGTAACTGGAGATGCCTGGGATTGAACCTAGGACCTTCTGCATGCAACACAGATACTCTGTCATGGAGTCTCCTCTACCAGTAAGCTAGGACACCAGTAAGACAGAGGCCCAGTTCAATTAGATCTTCATTATTCAAGCGAGCCTCTACTTCTTGAGACTTAAAGTATCAGTGCTACTCATTTAGGCTATGCAAGCTGACAAAATGGCAAAAAGGAACAGAAAGAGTTGGAGTATTTTAGAACCTTGCCCCAATTGTTATATGGGACATTTGTAGGGCCACCCAGTTCGTGTTTCGCTCCTCAAGAAAGAGTGCAATCTAAGTTTTAAGGACAATTTTACAGGTCCCTAGGTATGTGCCTAATGCTAGGATAAGATTAGAGATTGGTAACATTAGAGTTGAATCATGGGTGTGTATATCATCTATATACATGTGGCCAAGGGGTAATTTTAATCCCCTAGGTTTATTCCCATTTATAAACAGAGATAGTTTTCAATATAATTAGCTTAAGTCTGTTCAAAATCATATAGTTAGAACTGGCCTTTCTCCTCATGTCCTCCTATCCTGTATTTATGATCAGGCAAAGAGACTAGTTAAACAGAGGACTGAGGATATAGATCGCCAAACTGATATTGCTACCTTACAAAATAAGTATGAGTGGTCAAATCTTCAAAATATTGTGAAGCCAGCAGTTTACTTAACATCTTTAGAAATAAACCATTTCAGAAGAGCGTTCACCATGGCAAAGTGCTTGGCCCTTCCTTCTGCAATATTGGAAGGCAAATACAATAAAATCCCTTATCTGGAAAGCCTTTGTTCCTGTCCGTTAACACAGCTGGAAACTATAGAGCACAAGTTTTTTAGCTGCCCATACTGTAAGGAAGCACCTGATGAGATCACACCGTTATTAAGCAAAATCTCTGGTCTCACTGAAAAAGTTAGACTTGATTATCTCCTATCCAATAAGAATGCCAAGATTACCTATCAAGTAGCCAGATATTGTTTGGTGATACTCAGGTCTCAGAAATCATACTGTATTGTAACTAGATCTTAATTTTAAATCATTTTATTTGATCCATTGTATGCTTTGAATTTTCTTTTTCTTTTTCAGTGTAACTGTTATATGATTGGTCAAATGACCATAAATAAAGAAATGAAAGGACCTTGATTCTATTTTCATACAGGTCCTTACAGAACAACTAAACAGCAGTTCTACATTGCTTTCATTATAA
Source organism: Eublepharis macularius (assembly GCF_028583425.1). Classification (NCBI taxonomy): domain Eukaryota; kingdom Metazoa; phylum Chordata; class Lepidosauria; order Squamata; family Eublepharidae; genus Eublepharis; species Eublepharis macularius. Next base: position 59,012,897 of record NC_072791.1, read on the forward strand.
TTTTTTTTGTATGTATGCAGAGAAGCTACACAGTGCTTCTGAGTATGAAAAGTATGTTGTGACTCATATTGCATAAAACACAAATTTCTGTTTTACATCATGCTCACTTGATTTAAATGCATGTTCTTGGACCAAGACCAATTATAGCTTAAGGGTACAATCTACAACTACTAAAACCAACACCAGCATTGTCAGTCATTTCAATGGATTGTCAATCTACAGTACAAGTATACGGTAATATTACTTACACGTCTTCCACACGGATTCGTTGATAGTCTGAAAGAATGGCACCTACTGAAACACCTTCTACATCTTCTTTATCCTGAAATTTAAAAAATTCATATACATGAACATGTGATATATACAAAAGAAAAGGATAACAGAACTATTCTTCAATATCAGCTGTCTTTACTCCCCAAGAGGTAATATCTCTGTTTGATGTGTAACACGAAACATAAAAGGGGTTGAGACTTGCATGTTTTAAGCTGATGAAAAATTTAGTCTGATTCCAGCTTTAGTTTTTAACTGGTAGTCTATTACATCCATTGAAAATCTTAAGGTTTATATGAGCAACCACCAACAAAACTGCATATATTGTAAAGTGTTCTACATAGGTCTCCCCTCAAAGTGAACTCGGAAACTCTATCTGGTACAGAACACCTGAGTTGGTTTACTATCAGGAGCTAGGAGGATATTACTCCTATCTTAGTCAGTCCACTGCCTACCCAACAGTTACTGGGCCCAATTCAAGGTGCACGTATAAGTCTTACATGACCTTAGTCCCTCATATCTGCTGGAACGCCTCCCCTCCATGATCCACTATGGCAGCTTCACTCATCTCAACAAGGCCTTCTGCAGATGCCACTCTGCAGTTGGGCAAAATTAACAGCTGTCCATACACGTGTTTCCTCTGTGGTGACCCCGCCTTACGGAATAGCATATTTGATGAGATCAGGAAAACTCTCATTCCCCTGGGTTTCTGCAAGCTGTGCCAAACCGAATTATTCAGGTGGGTTTTTCTACTCTGGTAATAGGGCTATGTTGTAAGAAATGGCTTATAGAGATGCCTTGGACAAGGGCTGTAGACAATTCTACTGGGTATTGCCTGTTGATGTACATTTCTACATTGTTAAAAACGTGTTTAATTTTGCTTTATTTCCGTAATGTTTCATCTCTGTGTTTGGATTTATGCTTATTTTCAAATTTCTGCAAACCATAACCTATTGTATTTCCCAGCTGTTCATCATATTGACTTGCACTGTGTAATCTGCCTTGGGTCTTAGTGAGAAAGATGGACTATAAACAAATAAATAAACACATGAATGAATGAATGACAATTTGTAATCATGTCAGTAATAAACATGTTGAGCATGACTAGTTTCAACGTTTAATCATACAAGACACTGTTTAGCACTTTCCCATTGATAACATAACAGTATTTAACATGCCCATCACTTTATCAACTTTGCACTGTTAATATACAGAAATTCTTTTCCTCATGTTTCTGTGCTGGACTGCATCAAAGGCACTACTAAAACACAGGCACATTATGTTGAGTATATTTCCCTTCTTCATCATCTCTGGTAATATTTTTAAACGTTAAATAGCTAGATATGTGTGCTTATCCCTAAATAGGCCTTTTTAACATTTTCCATAGCATTGTACTAGGTTTTTAAAATATCTGGATAGAGTATTATAAGTTTAAAAGCCTCTACTATTTCTGCTGTACATATCTTTGATATGAAGACAATTGAACTGCCTCGAGTTTTACTTAGCACTATAGCAGCCTTAGTTTTAAAGCAGCTTTTAAAATTATATAATTAATCCTTCTAAAAACTTAACAACCTGGTGAGTTCACATAGCTAAATATTACTCTATTACTTTGCAAATTCACAAACAAAAGCCATTTTTTCTGTTGAATTAAAGTTACTAAGCTATACATAAGTGTGCAATTCTTTAAGTAAACTAGAGAAATTATTCAGCGCTGAAAGTTATCTTGGTGTCAGGGCCTATCACAGAGGGATGATTTATACATTGTGAAATGTACATACAGGACATTTTACATTTTTCCACGGAGTAAGCTATTTCTGTAGAGAGGTTCATTATGCAGATCAGGTGATTTTCTTGTAGTAACCGCATACGATTACTCTCTCTCTCTCCCAGAAAAGAGAAGAAAAATCTTCTTAGATAATCTGGTATCACTTGAAAGGAAAAAATATGGAACCTGGATACCTATCCCAACTTTACAATGGTAAAAAAATGTTGCCAAAGCCGACATGGCTTCTTTTTTTTCTTTGCTTGACTACCTACCATTTTGGATAGCCCCTGGCCAACCTACCTTTGCCAGATCCGGAACAGTCTGGCAGATTATACAGCAACTCTGGCAAAAACTGAAGTGGGTTGGTAAAAGGAACATGAGACTTGGACTATCAACTTAGCATGATTGAATCTGATGAGAAAATGACTGGCTTCATAAAACGAGCTAAGGGTTGGAGGGCTTCATAAAAGGAGCTAAGGGTTGAAGAGTCCTGGGAAGCAGGCCTAACCTAGCACAGCCAAGACAGCATAGATATTATGTTGTATATTTTTATATAATCAGGGCTCTGCAGCTGCCTTTATTCACTTCATGGCAACAGTTTCTTCACACCAGCTCTCGTTCAAACAGGATGACCAGATTCTCCTCAGCCAGCTCTCAATCAAAAGGACCAATATAACTTCTTTCTCATCTTCAGTCCCTTCTTCTTTCTCTGATTGCAGGAATGGCAGGCTGCCACTCCACGTTGGACACCCTCCTGAGCCTGTGAAAGGTGCTTAATTCCAGTTGTCTCAGATATTCTCCTAGTAAGCTTGCTAAAGTCAGTTTTTGTTTTCTACTGTACTCAGTACTCATACATAAGCCACCTCCCCATGCCATATGGCGAGCATACACACCATGCTGCCACAGGCAACCTGCAAATGCTGTTCTGCAGATGTGCATGTTCTTGCTTACCAGTTTGCCTCCTATCCAGCTGCAGCTTCTGCCCCAGCTAGTCTCTGAGTCGACTTTGAGGGGACACCTATGAAGAGCACATTACAGTATTCTATTCTAGTATGCAGGGCCCTACACATCTGCCACTGGCTGTGACCCTGCTCCTCACCATATACATTCTGCATACACAGTTTGGACTGCATGAATCTAACTACCATGACTTGCTTAAGGCCTCTATATAAGCTTTAGAGCTAGGTGCATATTTGAACCTGGGTTACCTACATTCCACCCAGTACTGTATCCACTGCATGATATTGACATAAATAGTTTATCCAGAGGTTTGGTCTATAATTTGGTCTATTCTTTTCAATAGTTTGGCATGGACATTATATCCATAAATGCTATATTCAAGAAGCTAACTGATTTAAATTACTAAAATTTCACTTGTTTTTTGTCAAATAGGAAAGATTGTGAAGAATTCCAGAACAGAAATGGCAATGTTTCCTTAATAAAATGCCATACCAAAATGCTACAGATTGCCTGATTTGCTTGTAAATTAAAAACAATATAACTACACGTGATTTTTAATCCTCTTGTTACAGAATTCTTTGAGTTCAGCAAGAAGAAAATTAGTGATAATGCTTTCCATTTAATTAGTATATTACATGCACTGTAATTATTAGTGGGAAATGTTATATTAACGAAAGCGAAAGTTAGCAGTAAATTACCTTGTAGTTATTGTCAATTTCCCAAGCTACTGCTCCTTAAGATAACCCTCTCCCTATGGTCCTTCCGGTAATTTTTCTTTTCCTGATAAACATGATGATTAAACTGCACACAGTACAAACCTTTGATACTTTTTAAATTAAATCCATGCCCAGCCTAAGGGCTGTGTCTGATTTCAACTAAATGTGTCAGTTAATCAGATAAAAAATTATCAGTAACTCAAAGAAACAGCAGCCTAAGGCTTCATCAGGGCTAGAGAGAGTTGAACAAAATAAGACATACAGACAATATCACATTATGAGTAAAGGTTACTGATAAGCATAAAGCCAAACAGAACTGTTCATCACCTTAATAATATCTATCTTTGGAGAACCATTACATACAACAGTCAAATTATCGCTTTTTAAAAAGCAATTAGAAAAATGGGCTACTATGCCAATATGCTATTAAATTGAACATGCAATGAAGAAAACTAAGAATTACACTTGCAAAAAAAACCCCAGAGATTCCTAAGACAAGATCACATTTTATTTTATTTTCAAAACACATCTTTATTTTAAAGATTATCAACCTAAACCCCAAAACTGCCAGTTTGTGCTCTCTCTTTCTCTACCATATTCCTGGCCAAGGAACATTATTATGTCACAACAGTCTACACCTATTCCAACTAATGACTCTTTTCTATCTTTGATAATCTTCTAAGTATTGCCCTTTAAGTTTTATCTCCCTCACATGTCTGTGTCTGTATTTAATCATACAATGGAAGTAATTAATCCCTTCCTTCCCACTCTAGACCTCTTTCCTCATCAGCATTACTGATCTTCTAAATTCAATCCAAAACTCTACCAAAATCATTCATTTCACTCATTTCAGATTCTGCCAGTGCAATCCTATGCAGAGTTACTTCAGTTTAAGCCCATTGAAATCAATGGGCTTAGACTGGAGTAACTCAGCAAAGGATTGCACTGTGCAACACTTTTTAAATACCTTCACTGTATATTTTCATTCCTTCTATTACCAGGACCAGCATAATGGGGAACCTGAAAGGCTTTGCAGGGTTTACTTCCCCCTGTATCCCCTTCCCCATGCTGTTTCCTCTTTTCCTCCTCTTGGAAGCCCCATATGCTCGCATTTCTCTACGTCCATGTCTCCTTCAAACTAAACAATTTACCTTTTATCTGCCCCCCTGACTTCATTTATGCTCTACTTTTATCAAAAGGAAGACCTAGAGCAGCTTACATCTTCTCCTTGTCCCATATTATTTTCATAACAACCCTATGAGGTAAGTTAGGCTGCGAGTATATGACTGATTCAAAGTCACCGAGTGAGCAGCATGGTAATTTGAACCCAGGTCTCTTAGATCCTACTTTGAAACTCTAACAACTACACAACACTGGCTTTTGTGCATGTGTGGCAGGGGGAAGGGGTATGACTGCTGTTGAACAAAAGCAAGTGGCCAGGCCTGCATGAGTCATGCTAGTCTTGTGGTATCAAGTAGACTGGTGGTTGCTTCTAGGCTTGGCCCTGATGAGTCCTTCCTCAAAGGCCAAACAGCCCTGGAAAGTGCCCTGCCCCATCCCCCTACCTTTTACTGACAGAAATCAATACTAGAATACTGGCTAAACTGTTACAGTTGCCTAGCAGCAGCCACTGAAGGTATCTAGGTAAAGCTATAGCAACTTTTTTATTATTTGGGGTTTTTAACCCCCCGCGCAATGTTTTTTTTAAACAATTTCAGGATTTCTACAAACCTGGGACATTTTTGTTGCTACTTGAGGTTACCATTATGAATACCAAAGTGGGAGGTTGGCTGGCTGGTTGGCCAGCTAAAGAAGGAGCTATCTATCTTCCAAATCTATCCTATATGAATTGATGGGAGCAGGTATGTTTATTAGGCTGGCCAGGTGAGGGGTATTTTGGGGGAGTAAGTGATGAGAGTAATCAAGAAAAGCATGGCCGACTTTATGCAATCATTTGACCATGTACAATGTGTTTTCTTGAACTGAGACAAAAATGTATCTAATTTTCAACATTGCCAAATGTGTGGATACTTAAAATCTGAATACTGGAGCCATGAACAGACAAGACTTTATTGTCTGTTCTTTATTTTCAAGCTTTATTGAAGCTTGAAAAATACCCCAGGTTTATGGAAAAATCTGAAATATTTAACTCCCCCACTAAAAATATAACAGCAGCTGTAGATTTAAGAAATGAAGGCTCTCTGTGGCCACTGCTAGGCAACCTCTAAAGTAGCCTTCAAGCCTTGGTTTCTGTGAGTAAAAGGCAGGGACAGCAGCCCTTTCCAGGCTGTTTTGGTCTTTGAGGGAGGACTCATTGAGGCTAGGCCCTGCATCAGCCACCAGGCAACTTGCTGCTACCCGACTTACAGGCAAAGCAGCTTACTACTGTTCAACAGCAGCCACCCCATGAATGCCAGTGTGGAGTAGCGTTTACTGTTTTAGACCAGGATCTGAGGCACCCAGGTTTGAACTGTCATTCTGCCATGAAAGTTGGCTGGTTGATCTTGGGCCAGTCACACATACTCAGCCACACCTATATTATAGGGTTATTGTGATAATTTAGTGGAGGAGAGGAAATATGTAAGCTGCTTTGGGTCCTTATTGCGGAGTAAAGCAGGGTATAAAAGAAGTTAATAAATATAGCTGAAGATGGGGGCAGGTTGGTTGGGGGGGATGGGAAGAAGAGAAGGAAACGGAGAAGTATGGGAGTTGCCAGGGGGAGGGAAAGAGGAAATCAAGTGGAGGGGATACTGAAAAAAACTAAGTGCTCTCCACAAGTCCTTACTGGTTCTCCACCACACAACTGTGCCTGGCTTGGTATCTGCTACCACACAACTTGGCCAGAGTTTTCCCAGGGTTAGGCTGCCAGGATGACTGAAGGTAGGAAAGCTAAAGTCAGGGGAGCAGATAAATGTGGGTAGGAAGGAAAGAAGCAAGAAAAGGGGAGAGACTATAGAGGCTTTCAGGGAAAGGAAAAAGGAAATAGTGGGGAAGAGAAAATAAGGTGCCAGTCGTGCAGGTCCCCCCGCTTGTAGTGTACTATTGCTGAAATGAATAGCATGAGTTTTGGTTTTGTTAATTTCCTCACAGTGCCTCAATTGTGAAAGACTTTAAACTGTGTTACTATAGTAATATTGTCTATATAATGTTTACATGGAACAGCTATGGCAGTACAAAAGCAATGTTCCTCAAGGAGTTTGTTATCCAAAATAAACAGAGAGAGAAACATGTGATGGGGCTGGAGAGCCAAAGGTAGGCAGGAATGAATGTGAGCAAATGCACATACTTAAATTTGGGAACAGTTGGGAATGAATAGGTTAAGCCAATACCTTTGTAGTAGGTTCTGAGTAGGGGTCTGAAGGAATTGTAGCGTTGGCACAAATCTGCTGAGGGAGGGAACTAATGTATAAGCGCAACAAGTGAGAGTGGTGGGATTGAGACAGAAGGAAACCTTTGAGCAGCTGAAAGTGCTGGTTGTTGGAGCAAGTCTATAATAGAAAGCAGAGATGTCATGAAAAAAATAACCATAAAAGAGAAGCATAGTCCTTGGTAACTTTAAATGTAAGGACAACCTTCCTGATAAAGTCTTTAGTATCCTTGACAAAGGAGAAGGCCTCAGCTACAAAGGGTTGTAAATAGTAGTACACATACTGTAAAAGGGGCTTCAGTAAAGAACTGGATCCTGATGTAAGAGTACATTATAATCAATTGTAGATATTCTGTAAATGTGGTTGTAATAATTATACTTCATTGTTTATAAAAGTTATATTATAAAGCACTTTTGTAGTATTAATTAGCCAGTTTCCACTGTGTTTTGTTTGTATTGCTATGGATTTTGTATATTCAGGTGCCATAATCCCCAGCAAAGTTATTTACAAATGAGTTTTCCACCTTTTTTTCACCAACAGAAAAGACGGCTGAATCAAATCTAAAATAAGCTGTCTTGGTCATAGACCACCAATGTTATTGGAAACTATTGAAAATGAAAAGACAATTAAACTAAACAAAGTCTAACACTGCTGGCATGAGAACCCTCCTCAATTGTTCAGGAAGGAAGAGGACTATTGTCAAAAATGCCCATGTCTAATTGAAGCCAGGAGGAAAAATTAGGAGGATCAAAGAAGGTGCACATTTTTGGCAGGACAGTGTTGAATGTACAAGTCCCAGGTCATGAAAAACCATAAAGGAAAGAACCAACAACCTAGAATTTAACCTAGAAACAAGTGGGCAACCAGTAAGAGTCAGTGTACTGCCATGGTTAGAGTGTCAGACTAGAATCTGGGAGACCCAGGTAATGTTTCCATTGCTCAAGGTGATACTTGAAACACTGTATAAAAGATCTCTACGAAACTTATAGCAAAATACGTAGGGATCTTTTAAAACCTCAATACATTCATCCACCTTGCACCTGGTTTTTCTTCTTTTCTGCCTACTGGTGCGGCCATTGTTTCTCCAGCCCCATTTGAAGCACCATTTTGCCATGGCAGCGTTCTGAGTGACCTTAGTTCAGTTACTCTTTCACAACTTAAGTTGCTGTGGTGTGTTGGGGAGGCATGAGCAAGTATTATTATTTTTGGCAGGAAAAGCCCCCCTCAATACAGCGCCCCTGTCTTCTTGATGGCAGTGTATAAGATTTTTGAGATTACACAACACTTTCCTAGTACAAACATCAAGCACCAGGTCCAGAGAGGCCAGAGGAATATTTATGTGTTGGCTTGCAATTGCTTTACACACTTCACTGTGTGCCACCTGCCTTAATAAAACCCAGTTAAGACCTTAATACCAGGGAGGAGAACAAATATTTTAACAAAACAAGAAATAAGGGAAGGGAGGATAACTTGTGGGTACTCAACCACACACACACACACACACACACACAAACACACAGTTATATACATAAAAGGTCCCAGATTGGGTGTTTCAGTCTCTCTTGACCGCACCATTAGGATAAAGAGGGGACTGGCAAACAAGGTAAAAGGGGACAGACATGGCTCTGTTTATCATACCTACATCATAAGGTGTTAAGAGGACAAAATGGAGGACAGGAGACTGTTGGGTCCCAATCCAGGGTATAAATGAAGTAAATAAATACATACTGTCTCAGAAGTGGTGTACAGTACTACTAGTTGTAAGAGGCTTACAGAACTGATATACTGTTCTGTAACATATATTGATGTAGTTTCAGAGAAGCACAGATTATCTAAGAAATCTCTCTTCTGGCAATGACAGTTTATATAAAAATCATTCAAGGCTCTGTCTCTTGCTACATCCAATCCATAGCAAAACATAGTATGCTAAATCAGCGCTCTGATTTGTCCAATATTATGGAAGAGTGAAAGCTCCGTGAACAGCAACTTTAACTGCAAATGCTCAAAGATGTTAAAACTGTGCAGCCACTTCAGATTTTACTTAATTAGAAATAAATAAGTCCAGATATCCCACATCTAGTGATAAGATCTACAGTGAATTAAAACCTATTTCATAACCAAATACTAGATATGCACCAAAAAGCCCATACCTTTGCAAAACATTAACACTTAACATTCTAGAATTCAGTAATATGTGTGTGCATTGTGAGTTGAACAAACTAGATCACCAAAAGAAAAAAACAGAATAGGCAAGATAATCATCATATAGATTTAGAAAGCAATTAAAATGAGAAAAGAGATTCAACATCATAAAACTGGAATAAAGAAGGAGCAGCAGATTTAGCTACCATTTTTGTTTTCTGGTATAGAGTTCATTAGGGTTTTTTTAAGCTGATGGTTATATTTCAGATCTAGTTTTTCAGCATTAAATGATGAAGTAATTCTATTTAATATATTACTTTCCTATTCACTGTTGATATGTTTTTACACAAGATATTTCCACCTCAAATAGAGATGGGGCCCTCAAACAGCTCAATTCTGTTCTTACAAAACTTCTGTATACATGAGATATAACACAGCTCAAAATATTTAAATGAAATGAGCCATCACTTATTTGAAAAGAGTGTGTTTGATAGGTGAGGTTATGGAAAATGTATTTTGCATTCATGACATAACAGGGAGATGACTCAGGTAAGCACAGCTTTGCAGAGGAAAATCAAATAGGCACAAAGTGCAATGATGCTGTACATTCAAATAACGAATGATGTCATGTCACAAGCAAAATTTAGAGAGGCATATATAGGATACACTAAAAATACAGAGTCAAGTAACATCATTCACATAAAAAGCCTCATGATTTTACTGGCACAGAAAAATCAGCCCACAATTATGTTTGTTTCCTGCTTGAAAAAGCTATTAAAGTCAGAGTAAAGAATCTCTCCAGGCTGGTACTGAACCAAAACTCATCTGTGTAGTTTCACATGCTTCCATTTTCCTGTAGCTTTTTGACAGCTGGCTCAAACATTTCACTGTTTTTCAACTGAGTCCTCAAAATACTGTTCACAGGAAGCTACGAAATCTTTATTTTTCTTTTCATTTTTTCCTTTTCTTAAAGTTACCTAAAGCTTGGGGAAAACCCTATGTGAACTGGCAAACCCTCCTTTTATATGCCTGAAATAAGCCCATCTATAGCCCATGTCAATGGTACAAATGGGTACTTGTCACACAGGTTAGGGAAGAACTTATAAATGGAAGTCAAGTGGTTTTTCCCCCCTCAGTTGGATGAGCTTCTCCATGTCAACCTTCCTCCTAAACCTCCAAGTCTGAGGACCTTAATGCAGTTTGACTCCACTGACATCATCACGAACTCAATAATTCTGCTAAAGAATTCAGAATTCCTTAAAGTAGGAGAGCAACTCTTTAATGTTTCCCATTTAGATGCTGTGAGAAATGCTCTATAATTAGGATTTGGACAAAAAAATGGGGGAAATGATTCAATTAGTACATCGTTTAGACATGAGAGATTTGTAAAGACAGTGTAATTTTAAACATTGTTTACATTAGTCCAACAGGATATTCCAGCATACAGAGATAGCCACTAATGACCCATGAAGAGTCATACACCTGAATGGTTTATCTTGGTTAAGGGAGCCGGAGCAGACTGCATGTTTATACTCATCCTGTCAGCTTCTGATACGGTTGCCAACTCTGGGACCCTCTGAAGCTGCCATTTCCTCCAGAGGAGTAATCTCCATATTGTGGAGATCAGCTGTATTTCTGGGAGAACTCCAGGCCTCACCTTCTGTCAACCTATGTGCAAACTGTCACCTTAACCATAGATAAGGGCTGCATTGGCTCTTTCATGAGCAGTGGTTACTACTAACTAGGGTTCAATTTTTAAATAGGAATTAAATTGACAGTTTGAATCAACAATTAAGAGCTGGTTACAATCCCTGGTTACATATGATATAATCTTCAATTTGCCTTAAGGCTTGTAGCCAGGAACAGTATGCAGTACCATGGCTTAATCCAAGACTGAAAACTGTTTTGACAACACAGGCTCTAACCGATTATTGTCCCTCTATCAGTTGATACAAGATTTTATCAGCTTCCAACTAGGGGTGTGCGCTCTGGATTCCTGGTTCGGAAAAAAAACAAACTCGGCCTGATTTGTAAAGATTTGGTATTTCCAAATCGGGGCCAGTATGATGGCCCCAATTCGGAAATACCAAATCAAAGCTTCCTGAAGCGATTTGGGTCACTTCAAGAAGCTTCGGGGGCTTTTTAAAAGGGCTCTCTCCCACCAACACCCCGCTTACCTGACATCCTGGCATCAGTGTGGACGGCAGAGGTGCTGGCCGCACCCTTCCCTGCTGCCCTGCCGGCCGCCGTGGCCACTGAAGCGGTGGCACAGGCGGAGGAGGCACTGGCTGCGGCCTTCCTCGGCGCCCTGCCAGCCGCCATGGTGGCCCAAGTGTCGGTGCGGGTGCCAGAGGCGTGGGCAGCAGCCTTCCCCGGCGCCCTGCCGGCCACCATGGCGGCCGAAGCGGCGGCATGGGCAGTGAAAGCGCTGGCTGCAGCCTTCCCTGTCCTGCTGGCCACCACAGCACAGCAGGCAGCCGAGGCGCCAGCTCCAGCCTTCAGGTAAGGTAAGTGGGGTTGTGGTTGGGGGAAGGGGGGCTCAGGGGGGAGGTGGGGAGTCTCACCTCGGTATGCTCCGAATCATTACAAAGTGATTCCGATAACCTGAACCCGAAGCGGCTTGCCACTTTGGGGTTGGGGTTATTCCGAATCATTTTCCCACTTAGAGTAAATCCGAAGCGGGAAAACCAAATATTTCCCTGGTGCACACCCCTACTTCCAACTAGCTTTCAAATCTCTGTTTTTTGTGTAACTGTGTACAGTATCTCAAAAACGGTATCTCAGGGCTGGAAACAGGTACAGAAACAATTAAGCTTCCCTACAAGAAAAGATGGCAACAATTGTGATATTTGTTTATGGGGAGAAAAGGAAACAAGGAGGTGTGACAGAGATTTCTAAAATTCTGGACTGTGTGTACAGTTTTAGTAATTTTTTAAATCTTTCATGATATTAATAGACTAACAGGAAAAATTAATTGAAACACTGTGAGCAACAATTCTTTTTCATTAAAATTGTTTTATTCATTCAAAGCAGTTTTTCCTCCATTAAGATTCTTACATTTCTTTTGCACTTAGTATATAAATATAACAAACTCCATGTAAACCTATTACTCATCCTCCACCACCGTCTTCCGCAACACAGCCCTTCAACTAGAAAAGAACATGTGGACCAGGATTGGCTCTAAGTGCTTGGCAGTGCCAAATGCTCTCAGGCAAGACATAGGTGACCAAATCTAATGGGATACCAGTGTACTTGTAAAAGAGTTTTTTTGATGAATAAACCTTAGATGTAAATCCAGGGTAGCAGATTTGAAAGGTTTAATTAAGTGCATTGTGCCACTGGGACAAGTGAAATTATGTATTTAATTCCAAGTCCCAGTGGAATTGGAATCAAGAATTTTATTTGTCTTCTTAAAAAGTTATATATAAGAATACTGTGTCTAGGGAGAATTTCTGGGGATTGGAGAAAGTAGTTTGGTTTGGGTGGAATGGATGCAATTCTCTGGTGTGAAATTGGTCCCCTTGCTTCACTTCCATGCCCTTGCTTCAGTTTCCTTCTGTTGGGCTAAGTTGCAACAGTGTCCTTTGGTTCAGTTTAGTTTGAGTGGAATTGATGTGATTCTCTGATGTGATGTTGGTTCCCTTGCTTCACTTTGGTTCTTGAGGGATACAATTCTCATGCTTCAATTTGGTTCTGTTGGGCTTTCTCTGGGATGAGCTCAGCTTGCATTTGGGAGTGTTCCTTGGCTGTGGTAGCCTTGTCCCAGTGTGTTTCTGCAATGGGAGTCAGCTTTGATTTCTTCCTCATAAGAAAAAATGGAGCGGCTGAGGGTAGCTGGTTCAGGAGCCCACAGAATTGGCCTCCAGGCTCCAATCTTCCTGCAACTTGGGGAGTATTTAGAGAAGAATGAGAAGTAGATTCTCTCCAAATGTGGTGAAGTTTAGTTGAAAATTGACTCCCCCAGACTCTAGAGTGATTTTCCCATAGAAAACAATGGCCAAATTTTTCAGAAATACCCAAACTGAATTGGAGAATCTATTAAGAATTCAGGGAATTCCATTTTTTCCCCTCAAATCCAGATTTACCAATTTTTGGGGGGGGGGGGGTCCACACCCCTAACCTGAACTCTGCAATGAATTGTGTTTTCAAATTATGACTCTAAAAAGTGAATAACATGAACATTTAGTTTGTAACTCAAAGAAAAACACTGTATTTCCTAGTTATTATCAACCTTTGTTTATGAAAACTTCTGGACATTTCCTTCATATCCTCAGAGGTGTACAGAGAAAGCCAAAAATATTTGTTTTCTCTATGAAAATACAATACAGACGTGCATCTAGAACACACACTTTTAGATTATGTTGTATGTGTGACCTATTTAGCTACAAATTAGTATGTTTTCAATTTGTTTTCATTGTTACAACTACTTAATATGCATGTTTGTTCTAAATTCAAAATGGCAAACAAGACAATGATTTAAACTGGACTTCTTTCTTTTGGGTAATTAAAAACTCCCTTGATTCAGTTCAATTCACCTTAGTTAGTAATAGGTTTAGGAAAGACAAATAGAAACAAAATTATTTATGCAGTTAACTCCTACAAGATGAGCTGCTGGCTTAGGGGTTCACGCCCCCCTCCCCCGAACTTGTACAAATGCATGTAGGAAGAATCTATCAACAGCTACTAGCCATAGCATCTAAACAGCAGCTACATGTTCAGAGGTAGGTTATGATTCAATTAAGCTTGCCAACTCAGGCTTGAGAAATTCCTGAAGATTGGGGTGGGGAATGGGGGACAGGGCTGGGAGCTCAGTAGGGCTGGTATGCCATGCAGCCTGCCTGTGAAGGTGTCATTTCTTTCAGGGAAACTGATCTCTGTAATCTAGGGATAAGTTGTAATTCCAGGAGTTCTCCAGGGCCTACTTTGAGGTTTGTCACCTAACATCCCCAGCAATTCTAGATGCTGAGGAACAAATAGGTAAAAGCTGTAACTTCCATAACCTTCCAAAGGTACTTGACTAGTAAATGTAGTGGAGGAACTCCAATAAATACTAAAATAATGGCCATCAAAACATCTAAATAATTATATTCATTTAAATTGATTTTATGTTGTGTAGTGGTTACAGTAGGAATCCCAGTGTGGTGTATATGGGTGTCACAGCAACCGCCAACACCTTTCCTGGTGACCATGAAATGTTTTTAGAAAATGAGTGGGGCCACATGGGGCTCTTACCAAGCAGGGCTTCTGACTGGTTACTGGAGATCTGATTGGCTGTGCAGATTAAAACAATGTTGTTTCAGATACTTGCCAACATAGTGTTGTTTTCATTGACCCCTGCCCATCCTGGCTGGTGAAGGCCAGCTCAGAGGGGCTACGGGACCATTTGGAGGCCATTGTTAACATCTCCCTGAGCTCTGGTGTTTTTCCAGGAGTGTTAAAGGAAGCGGTAGTGCGGCCCCTCCTGAAAAAAACATCTTTGGACCCCACCAACCTGTCCAGTTACCGCCCAGTGTCGAACCTCCCGTTCCTGGGCAAGGTGATTGAGCGGGCGGTGGCGGTACAACTGCAGGAATTCCTGAATGATGCTCTAGTCCTGGACCCATTCCAGTCTGGCTTCCGTCCTGGCCATGGGACGGAGACAGCCTTGGTTGCCCTCACAGACGACCTTCGCAGGCATCTGGATAGAGGCGGGTCAGCGCTGCTTGTGTTACTTGATCTCACAGCAGCGTTTGACATGGTTGACTATGATTTGTTGGCCAGCCGCCTTGCCGATGTGGGGATTAGGGGGACAGTCTTACAGTGGCTGGTCTCCTTTCTCCAGGGTCGGGGACAGAGGGTGGCGCTCGGGGGAGATCTATCGCCCCATCACCCTTTGGTGTGCGGGGTTCCCCAAGGGGCGATACTCTCCCCGATGTTATTTAACATCTATATGCGCCCCCTCGCACAGTTGGTGCGGAGGTTTGGGCTGGGTTGTCATCAATACGTGGATGACACCCAACTTTTTCTGTTGATGGATGGCCGGCCAGACACGGCCCCAGACAATCTGGCCAGAGCTTTGGAGGCTGTGACAGCATGGTTGAAACAGAGCAGGCTGAAATTGAACCCAGTCAAGACGGAGGTCCTGCAGCTGGGACGGGGGCTGCCAGATGTTGGGATCCAGCTCCCTGCCCTGGATGGGACACCACTGGCAACTTTGCCAGTGGTAAAGAGTCTGGGTGTGCTCCTGGATGCCTCCCTATCGATGGAGGCCCAGGTCACGGCAGATGCCAAGTCTGCATTTTTCCATCTTCGTCAGATCAGGCAACTTGCCCCCTACCTGACGCCCCAGGACCTGGCTACAGTGATCCATGCAACGGTCACCTCCAGGCTAGATTACTGTAACTCACTCTACGCTGGGCTACCCCTGGGCCTGATCCGGAAACTACAACTGGTCCAGAATGCGGCGGCACGGGTCCTGACTGGTATACCTTACCAGTCACACATCACACCTGTCCTGCGCCAGCTGCACTGGCTTCCGGTTGAATTCCGAATCAGGTTCAAAGTGTTGGTTCTTACCTTTAAAGCCCTGAGTGGGTTGGGACCGGCATATCTTCGGGACCGCCTCTCCCTGTACGTTCCCCGGAGATCGCTCCAATCAGCGAATAAATATTTACTTGTGGTTCCCGGCCCTAAGGAAGCCCGCCTCGCTTCAACCAGGGCCAGGGCCTTTTCAGTCCTGGCCCCAGCCTGGTGGAACGCTCTGTCAATGGAAACCCGGGCCCAGCAGGACATATTATCGTTCCGCCGGGCCTGTAAGACAGAGCTGTTCCGCCAGGCATTTGGTGATTGAAGGGGGCGGTGCCATGTCGGCCTCCCACCTTTGGGGTGGGGAAGGTTCTCCCCACCACTGCACCTTGTTAATTTGTTTTATTATTTGTATATTGATTTTAGTTTTTTGTTTTTATCGATTTTAACTGTTCACCGCCCAGAGCCCCTGGGGATGGGCGGTATATAAATTGAATAAATAAATAAATAAATAAATAAATAAACAAATTCTCTCTCACTTCTCCTTTTCCTCCCTCAGCCATTTTGTGGCTGTACCCACTAACCTGTGTCAGAATTTCAAAGGTGCCCACAGGCTGAAAAAGGCTAAGGACCCCTGGGTTAATGTGTTTGACTAGGATCTGGGCTACCCAGATTTGAATCCTCACTGTGCTATGGAAGCTTGCTGGGTGACTAGGGATCCCATTCTCCCAGTGGGGGCAGGGGATCTCCAGCTCCCAGCCTCTACTCCCCACCACCACTTACCTGACTGGTGGGGGAGAGGTGCGGGGAATGGGCTGGGAACTCTGGAGCATGTTCTGGAGGACTTCTTTGTCACCCTGGGAATGACGTCAACAAGCAACAAGGAAGTCCTCCAGAGTGCAGAGGTAAGTTCCCCCGTGCATCCCCCCGCCACGGGGACCTGGCAATGTTATGGGTGACCTTGGGCCAATCACACATTTCAAAGTATTATCTCTATCTTTATATTAAACACTCAGTCTTTGAACAAACTTTAAAATATTATGGTAATTATAGTAATAACATTTACAGAGCTTTCTCAGTCTTGGCCTTCTCTTCTTCTACAAAGGCCTCAACTGAGGAGATATAGAAAGTGGTGTTACACTTGCCTACTTTCTGGCTCCTCCCAGGAACTACAACTTAATCAGTTCTTTTCTACATTGCTACAACATACTCTCAACCTAACTTAAATTATGGGATTGTTGTAAGGATAAAATGGAGGCTGGGATAACAATGTAAGCTTTGTGGGGAGAAAGGCAGGGCATAACATCTACATGAGACCATTCTAGTTTTAATGATGTGCTGCTGTTCTTCTTGGAGGGTTTTAATAGTTTTAAACATGATTTTATTATGTATGTTTTAATTTGTCAGCTGCTTATCATATCCCAGCCACAGCAACAACAAATCAGACACATGTGAATCAGCGGAGTCCCTCTTTTATAGATTAAATTCCATTTAACACAGTGCCATGGTTTTAGCGATTAGAGTAGAGCAAGGATTCTTACTTTCAGTAGAAGTGCTTCTATTCTTGTTGTTTGTGAGGTCAGATCAGGCCAGCCCAACCCCACTCACACAGTTATCATAGCATCTGATCACCATCCCCTTGCTTCAGAGTTAGATGGTGAGAGAACTCCTCTTCTAATGTTCCCCAGGTGGACCAGAGATAACTACTCCACCTAGGACAATGTAAGGGGAGTTCTTTAAGGGCCCAAATCTGAAGCAAGGAAATCTCTTCCTTCTCCCTGACTGGAATGCCTTTCTCCTTTCCCTTAAGGATATGAAGCCTTCAAGCCTTGCCTAAAATCCTCTTTCCAGGCCTCTTGTTAGATCCATCTTACTAGTAATTTCCTCACTATCCTCCTATCTCTGCTTTTTAACTATTAATTTAATTTAATTTAATTTATTCAATTTATAGTCTGCCCTCTCCACACCGGTAGGCTCAGGGAGGATCACAACAAATCTTAAAAACACACTACACAATTAATCAGCATTACCATTAAAAACATAAAACAGTACATATCATTCATTTAAAAATATATTACATCTATATAAGTATAAAAACAAAAAAACATAGCAGCACATAGTTTAGATGCTCACCTTTCACCATCTATAGAGCATGTTTCAGCAAAATATGTGAGAGATGGGAGGTGACATTAAACAGGAGGGCATATAGTTTAACCCCTCACTGGGGGGGGCACCGCCTAGCATCAACCATATGCCTGGCGGAACAGCTCCGTCTTGCAGGCCCAGCGAAATGCTAACAGATCCTGCCGGGCCCTGGTCTCGTAAGACAGAGCATTCCACCAGGCTGGGGCCAGGGCCAAAGAAGCCCTGGCCCTGGTTGATGCCAGGCGGGCCTCCCTAGGGCCAGGGATCTTTAATAGATGTTTATTGCTCGAGCAAAGGGTCCTCTGGTGCTCATATGGGGAGAGGCGGTCCCACAAATACGACGGTCCCAGTCCACGTAGGGCTTTATAGGTTAATACCAAAACCTTGAACCTGATTCAGTACTCCACTGGTAACCAATGCAGCTGGTGCAATACCAGTGTTATGTGCCCCCATATTGGTATTCCAGCGATAACCCGCGCCACTGCATTCTGTACCAGCTGTAACCACCAGATCAGGTTCAGGGGAAGCCCAGCGTAGAGTGCGTTACAGTAGTCCAATCTAGAGGTGACCATTGCTTGGACCACTGTAGTCAAGTCACGGGATGACAGATAGGGGGCAAGTTGCCTGGCTTGTCAAAGATAATAAAAAGAAGACCTGGCAACCGCAGTAACTTGATCCTCCATTGTCAGGGAGGAATCAAGAATTACCCCCAGGCTCCTGACTCTCAGAGCCAGTGTAAGTACTGCCCCATCGAGTATAGGGAACCAGGGTCCCGAATCCATACTTCCAAGACTCAAGTACATGATCTCCTTCTTCGTAGGGTTCAGTTTCAGCCGACTTTCTCTCAACCATCCAGCCACGGCTTCAAAAGCACGCTCCAGGACATCTGGGGCCGATCCAGGAGGGCCATCCATCAACAGATAAAGCTGGGTGTCATCTGCTCTCTGGTGACACCCAAGCCCAAAACTCTGCACCAAGTGGACAAGGGACTGCATATAGATATTAAATAGTAATGGGGAGAGTATACTGTACTAGTGGCCTATGAGACGATAACCTCTCCCCTAGCGCCACCCTCTGTCCCCGATCGTGGAGAAAGGAGACTAGCCACTGCAGTGCTATCCCCTGAATCCCCACATCGGCTAGGCGGTGGGTCAAAAGATCATAGTCGACTGTATCAAACGCTGCTGAAAGATCCAATAAAATCAGCAGCACCGATCCGCCCCGAGATCGTCTGTGAGGGTGACTAGCAGTGTCTCCACCCCATGTCCTGGGCGGAAACCGGACTGGAAGGGATCTAGGGCTGAGGTCTCCTTCAGGAAATTTTGCAGTTGTTTCTTCACCGCTCGCTCAACCACCTTACCCAGAAATGGGAGGTTCGAGACCGGGCAGTAGCTGAGCAAATCAGTGGGATCTAATGATGAAGAGGCCGTACTTCAGAAGAAGCCGTACCACTGCCTCCTTTAACGCCCTAGGAAAAACGCCAGAACATAAGGACAAGTTTACAATCGCCTCCAAGGAATCTCATAGTCCATCGACACTGGCTTTTACCAGCCACGACGGACACGGGTCCAGGGGGCATGTGGTAGGCTGCACCACCTGCAGAATCCTGTCCACCTCCTCCCCGAAAAGGGGGCTGAAACTACCAAATATCCGCCCGGAAGACAGCCAAGGGGCCTCTAGTTCACGTACTGTATCAACTGTGGCCAGTAAGTCGTGGCAGAGAGAAAAGCTCTTATCAGCAAAAAAGCTCACAAAAGCCTCATAGCTTATCTCCAAATTCAAATTTCGGTGGTCTCTGCCTGATTGGGAGACCAATGAACGCACCACATTAAACAATTTATCCGGGTGTGAGCTAGCTGATGCAATGGAAGCTGCATAGTATTCCTTCTTCATAGCCTTCACTGCCATCTCATAGGATCTCATAAACAACCTATAAGATGTTCTTGCTTCCTCGTCACGAGATCGCCTCCACACGCGCTCAAGTCATCTTAGTTCCCGTTTTTGTTGCTGTAGCTCCTCTGTATACCAAGGAGCTCGGCGATTTCGGCAACAAAGAGGACGGGGGCGATTTCATCAATGGCCTCGGAGAGCTGGACCTGCCAGTCCTCCACCAGCTGATCCAATGAACCGCCGTGGAGCATCAGTTCCCACAGGGCATTCTGGAAACCAACTGGATCCATGAGTCTCTGTGGGCGAGCATAAATTTGCTCACCGCCCTTGAAAGGGGGGTGGCACATCCAGCCGAGCCTCCAGAACCACGTGGTCTGACCATGGCACTAACTCTATTTTGTCCAGAACCACATCCAGTCCCATCCCAAAAATCAAATCCAGCATGTGGCCCACTTTATGTGTGGGTGCCGATACAAACTGGGAAAGTCCCAGTGTTGCCATGGCTGACACCAGGTCCGCAGACTGCACAGAGGCGGCATCGTTAGCATGGACGTTGAAGTCCCCTGGCACCATCAGCTTGGGGTACACAAAGGCCCACCCCGCAACCACCTCCAACAGCACTAGACGATTGGTACACCAGACAGACAGCCAAACTTTCCTCGGCACTCCACACCAGTCCCATACAATCAATGCCAGAGATCTTCAGGATGGGGAGCGGCCTGAAGGAGAAACCCCCTTGGGTGAGGATTGCCACGCCTTCCCCCCGACACCTTGTTCGCGACTGATGAAGGACCGAATATCCCGGTGGGGGTCAGCTCACCTAAGGCGACTGTTTTGCCTTCCCTTACCCAAGTCTTGGTCATGCATACCAGGTCCATATTAGCTGCTGCAAAGATGTCACAGTGTTCTCGTCTTATTATTTATGGACCTGGCATTACACAACATCAGTGTTGATGGGGAGTTTTTCCTAGCTCCAACACCAGCATGTCTCGGGATGAGACATAGGCTAGAAGGGCACCGAGCCTTCCCATATCTCCGTGACCTTCTCCCTTTTAACCGAGTCCCACCGCCATACCTACCTCGTCCCCAGAGGACTGGGATCCCTGGCCCTATCTCAGTTGCCCTCCCCAGCCTATGGTTATCAGGTCCCCTTACCCTCCTAGCGAGAGCGGGCAACCAGTACTAACTGGGAAGATCTTCCTTGCATACTTTGTGTACTCCCAGCACCATGATGACATCACTTCCTGGAGTGACTTCATTGCACAGGCCCCAAATCAGCCCTGAACAAAGTGTGGGACCATACCTGTGGCCAGTGCAATGACATCACTCCTAGAAGTGATGTTGCACCCTGTTGTAAGTGCACCCACTGAAGGCTTGCCCGGGAGGTATTTTGCCTCTTGGGCCCATTCCCTGTGCCTTTTCTCCTCGCTGGCCAGGTAAGTTGTGGGGGGCAGAGGCTAGGAGCAGGGAATCCCCTGCCCCCACCAGGGGACTAGCAGTCGTATTTGAGCTACACCCACTTCCGTCCACTTTCAACCAACTCGTGAGATTACCGCTCTTAAAATGGTCCCTACCCGATCCCTGGAAAATTCGACTCTCCTTAATTTCTGCATCTGAGCCAACAGGAAAAGTGTGGAATAAATAAGTTTGAATCTTTCTTAATTTAGGTCTTATAAGTGGGGGACCCATAAGGACTCGCAAGGCAATCTCATTTTTTCTTGTACTCCTATATCACCATTTCCTCTTTCTATTCTCTGGTGGACCCCATAGGCTTTTCCCCTTTCCTGGTTACTTTTCTTCCCACCAACCACCCAATCTACCTTTATCTGTTCCCCATCTTCAACCTTCTCTCCCACGGCAGCCTCTGCCTGTAAAAAGTTATGCAGTGGCCACCACGGAGCAGAGCACAGTGAATCTCCAGTGGTTACCGCTGGGCCTGTTCTTCCTCCATCAGGGGACATGACAGGGGAAGGGGATGGGCCTGCTTCCAGAGCTGTTTTGGCCTTCAGGTTCACCTCTGTTCCCCTCCATGGCTTTGTTTTATAAAAACCATGGCATGGAAAGCTCAGCAATATTGTTGTGGTTGCCTAGCAACCTCCAAAATGGTAACAGAGCTCTGTGGCCTTTTTTCCTTAAAGCTACAGGCACTGTTCTTATTATTGTGAGGAGCTTTAATCCCCTGATGTATTTTTTTTTAAGATTTCAGGTATTCTGCAAACTTGGGACTTCCTTCCAGTTCGTAGAGGAACCCCCATCTGTCCCTAGACCCATTTAGCAGATCTAGTAATCCATACTCTATGGCTCAGTTAAATATATGATTAGGCTCAAAAACTAAGTCATAACACAATAGTCTGAAACTCTGCCATGCCTATATGTTTACTTGCCTTTCTGCTATGGTACTAAGCAATCCCTGGGAGATAATCAGAACTGAAGAATGCCACAATGTTAATCACAGCCAACACTGATCTCCGTCACTCATAGTGCTAGGAGCCAATGAGAAATCACAGTGCCGCCCATTTGAACTATGACCTAGATGTACATGCACCTCCATCCTGTACAAAGCTCCTTAAGTTCTTGTTAAGAACTTCTTGTATTCAGTTTTATAACATAATTACAGGTCTAACAAAGTGAAGCCTTAAGCAAGAAGTCTAATTAGTCAACCTGGAAAATTGCCAGGAGCTCCAAGACTCCAACCCTGCAAGGTCTTGCAACCCTTAGAGGCAGATTCCAACAGATCCCGAAGTCTTTTGTGCACATACCAGGTCTCTTCTACAATTTTTTTCCTTCCAAATGGAATTTCTCACAGCTCACTGGATGCTGACTTTGGAAACGTCCCCAGCTTTCGAGAACAGCTCTCCAAATGTAATGTGGTAGGTTGTACAAAGAAGTTCTCCCTGAGATTCTTTGGTTCCTGACCTTAGCAACAAACAACTTAGTGGGCAAAGAGCCTAAGCTGGCATATAAACCTAAAAATACAATTACACAGTAGATTCTATATAGGTTAGACAAGAACTTAGCCAATGTTCAAAATAACTGAACTACTGCTACAGAAGTCAATGTTTAACACAATTTTTAAAAAATACCCTTAAATCAATCACTGGTCATGAAAGCAACATCAATAATTCTACCATAGACTAAACAAAAGCAGAAGTTTTCAGTCTTTAGCTTTTTACTGTTTTTCTAGCTTCAGACAGGAAATAGGCTTTTTAAATATATAGAGCTCATTAAAGGGGCCCACTAAAACTGCTCCGTAATGGCAAAAGATTTTGCATTCAACATGCAACTATGAATTCAAAGTTTAATGGCCATGTCCATAACACAGTTGTCAGGATACTTTTAAATTTGATACTTTAAAGAAAACAACTGACATCATGAAGTTAATTATTAGAACCTTGCTTTGTCAAATCTTTACCAAGTTTCAGAGACACATTAATGGAAGAAAAAATATCCATTTATGAAGATAAATATTCTCCATGTGCATTTCAGAAAAAAATCGCTTCTTAGTGACAATACAGAAATAAAACAAGTAACCACATAAAATGGTCTCTTTCCTGTTCCCACCATTAAAATTAATGCACATGAACCATAAAGAAAGAATACTCTGCACAAGCTAGAATGCATCATCAATATACATTTCCCAGGCCCCAGTGAGATTTTTTTTCAAAAGGTCAAGAAGGAACAAGGGCTTCCTGGTGGCACTGGACTGGATCCTACATTGTCCTTGCCCAAGTGGAAGGCATTTCCACTCATAAACACATGTTTTACAATTTACCACTCAGTAGTCCATTTGAAAACAAGGATGGTAAGAAACAGCCCTCCTTAGGATCTTAGGATCCAAACTACAGTTTGTGAGGCAAATGAATTTTGGTCTAGCAACAACAACAGATCATGTCTATATATTGTAAAATAAATAAATACGTGAGTTTGATCCAGACTAAAAGTAGTAATCTCCACTAATTCTTCCTTTCTGTTGCAGTCCCACCTTATGTCACTCCACAGGTTCTCCTGTTTTCCTGGAACCGCATTTCATGCAGATCGGTGGGAGGAGGGGAAGCAGAAAAGTTCCATTCTGCTGAAAGAAAAATTTAGCCTGGATCCAACCCTTTGATTCTTGCCATGTGACAGGATATATATAGGAAAAGTAACTAATATTAGAATTAGCTGTGTAACAAAAAAAAACCCCAATCCCCTAAAAAAAATTTTGTAAGACAAGAGCAGGAACTGAGGCGCTTTAAGCAAGGGTCCCAGATATCTTGCCAAAGCTTCTGAGGTCAGTCCCTCCTTCCATCACAGTAGCTAATATGCCCATAAACAGCCTAGAAAGTCAGTGGGATCACTGTAACATCTTACAATGAAGTACAAGAGAGAAAGATGGAGATCCCCGGAGTGGGCACACAACCATTTGGCATATATCTCAGACTTTTTAGAGCCCAAAATATTTCACAATCTGGTAACTACAGGAAACTGGCAAAAACATGAATTTTCCTTTGCATATCATTAAGAGCTGTACAGCAATTGTTTTGAGCTCAAAAGAACCAATTATGAATGAGTTACTCAAATGATAATTAACAAAAGATTTTTATAATTTGTAATTTAAACAGCATCTGAATAAAAGTCTCTGAAGAGAAAATGAAATATAGAAAACAATATTAACCATGATAAATCAAAAGAAATTAGATTTAACAATGACTTGTCAGTTATTTACCATAACAAATAAATGCACATTGAGAAAAATAAGAGATGATGTCTGAAACAATACAAAAAGGGATGCCAGTTTAAGAAAAAAAGAGTTCTAAGCAGCAATTGTGAAATATCTTATTTGTAACATCTACCTAACTAGCCAGTATGCAAAAAATAAGTGACTTGAGAATCACAGCCAAAGTCTTCCTTCAGATTCAGTGTATCACTTGGCATTTCCTCAGTGATCCCTCCTCACTCCCCAAATTTTTACCTTTTTTTGGTATTTCTTTTAAGTTTTGAATTGTTTTAATGATATATTTATGGGTTGGTTTTAATGGCTTTTAAGATGAGGTTTTCATTTGTATGTTTTAATTTTGTTAGCCACCTTGATGGCTCTGTGAAAGGTGTGGTTAAAATCTTGTTAATAAAATAAATAATACATTCAATTTAAAAGAGGTACAAAACTATTTGCAGATTTAAGAGGAGCATTCGGAGCTGCTACTTTTCAATTTTGTATTTATGTACATTTTCTGTATCAAAACGCTCAAAATAGGACATTGTTGTAAATATTAATAAAGAGTAAGGCTCTTGGTTAAGATTCACCTGACTTTGAGTCAACTTCAAGCTGATGACGATCAAAGTACTGTACCAACAAAAAGGACAGGAGGATTTATAAAAAGGCATAATTTACAGCCTAATCCAAAAAATGTTTACATGAGAGTAATTCCCTTGGATTTGAAGGGGCATAATTCCTTGTAAGTAGGATTATGATCAAAGGGACTTCCTCCAAGAAAGCATGTATGGGACTGCAGCCTCAAATCTAATAAACATTCACAGGATATGCATGCTTACTGAACAAATGCTGTCATACATTTCAGAGATCACAGCTTATAACTTCAAATGCAATCTCTATTTCAAAATCTATTTCTTATCAAACAGTTTTAAAACTTATTTGTAAGTCATTTTTTCTTTTTTCTGCAAAAACTGTCAAAGATCACACCGGAGTTACATATAGTGATCCAATATATACCAGGGCCTTGTTGCCCTGTTTTTGTCTTCTTTTCCCTTGCACTCTTGGGAGAACCAATCCTGAGGGTCCACAGACCCTAACTTTGCATTCTGAACTGATGCTGCTCAATGGAAAATCGCACTCTATTTGTACAGGGGAAGGCTTTGTCTTTACACTGTGGGCTGAATGACAATGTTACCCAAGGCATAACTAATGTGAGAATGCAGCACTCCAGTGCAACTGCCAACTTGTTCACCTAATCCTGTGCTATAGGACTCTGCACAAAATTGCCAGTGCTCCTTCCCTCCTCGATCAGGATTCTACCCTGCTCTCCCATCTCTACCAGCTAGCAAATTTATTTGGCCAGGATTGACTTTAATCTCTACATTCTAGAAAGTTTTAAAAGGCATAACGTAGTAAACAAAAAAGCTCTCATCCGAGAGCACTTTGTCAGTCAAAAAGGTACATCTTTCATAGTTTTTAAAGTCAGCACATTATTAACATTTACGGAGATTTTCTAAAATAAACATACAAACTTAAATCAACTGTTTACTGATTAACAACGTATTAGATTTTTTAAAACAATAATGAACTGTTCTTTATTTGCTATATATTTTGAACAATGTTGATATTTAACATTTAACAATATGGCATTCTTCTTAAAAGGTGGTGTTCTGGTTTGGTTTTTGAGCTCAAATACTCCCTGATCTTTTTTGTACTTGCAGCACAGCATTCCAATAGCTTTCAAATGAAGATTAAAAATCACCGCTTTATATGTCAATAACATTTAGCAAACATACAAAGCATATAAAAACATAACTATAGAAGATCATCACCTTTAAGGTAACAATATTTTGATATAGTAGAATATTCTTTTATCATTGTAATACAAACTATTATCTTTCTTAAAATCAGAATCTGCATTTAAATGGAAATATTGTGGAAAGTATGGGACAAAAAAGCTGTGGAGAATATTCATCTTTATATATATTTTAAACAAAATATTTTTTTTAATCTATTTATGTATTTACGTTAATAAATATTTACTGTTTGTAACGATGTATCATCACAAGGTGGAACATCAGTTAATATAAATCGTTAAAAATACACTTACGAAGTGACAAAGTTCCATGCATAATATTGAGTTTGTCCCATATTTACCTTAGGGTTCCCAGCCCTGCACCAGCAAATGCCAGGAGATTTGGAGGTAGGGTTGCCATGCCCCTCAACCTCCTGGTGGGGGACAGGGGCCTGGCACATACCTTTGGGGAGAGGGGTGCGCGTGCGCACAGAGAATGCATGTGTGAGCCCCCACAGGCACAATGACACCATTTCAGGAGTGACATCATCGGGTGCCCCCTGGGCAGGCCCATTTTGGGGCGCTGTTCCTGCGCTCTGCAGTGCTGGAAACAGGCCGTTCTGCCGTGGATCGGGCCTGTTTTTGAGGCACTGTGGAGAGTTCCTGTGCTCCGCAGCAGCTCAAAAACCGGCCCAATCCATGCTGAAATGGGCCCGTTTCCAGTGCAGCGGAGTGCAGGAGCATTCCTGCACTCCGCAGTGCCTCAAAACAGGCCAGATCCACAGCAGAACGGGCCCATTTGGGGTGCTGCAGAGTGAAGGAGCGTTCCTGCGCTCCACAGCGCCAGAAACAGGCCTGATCCGTGCTGAAACGGGCCCATTTTGGGGCGCTGCGGAACGCAGGAGCACTCCTGTGCTCTAAAGCTGCTGAAAATGGGCCCATTTTGCCATGGATCAGGCCTGTTTTGAGCGCTGCAGAGCGCAGGAGCGCTCCCGCGCTCCACAGCGGCCCCAATCCGGGCCCAAACGGGCCCGATCCCAGTGGCTGCAGTGCATGGGAGCGTGCCATGCCGTGGGGGAGCACACAAGGAAGGTGCGCACCCCCCACTGCTCAGGTAAGTGGGGGTGGGGGGTGGGGAGCAGGGGTGGGGGCAAGGGATCCCCTGTCCCCTCCGGGGGTCTGGGATCCCTATTTGGAGGGCAGTACCTGAGAAGGCTATGATGGCCCTTCTGGCAATTTCCCCTAATCACCACAGTAAAAAGCATAAAATGGCAATGCTATTTCTGTTTACTGGCCAACCCTTTCCCACCCTTAACAGAAGTGCAAACGCCATTTCCATTAACATCAAATAAACGTTTATCTCAACATCAGCATAAAATCATGAAAAACAGAAGGCTTAAAAGCCTTCCTAAAATGAAACAATGGTAGGTTTGCCACATATCTCAGACAGGCCATTGAGAGACAAAAAAAAGGCCAATTTCTAGTGGAGGCTATAAAGAAGAAGAGAGGACAACTTCTTACTTGGATGGAGCACAAAAAGTGTGTTGTGCCACTGTCTGAACATGTCTCTTTGAGGGTGCAGGAACACCTGAGACTGATCAGACAAAAATAATCTTACATGATCGGAAACAGAAAAGTCAGTCCCCTCTAGAACATTAGATCTACCATTATCATTCCTAAACCTCCCTTAATGCCTTGCATCTCAAAAGCCAACAGGTTTGGACTTTTGGTCCGGTTTGTATCCCAGGGATCCAACCTTCTGAAGAGATGGATGCCCAGATTTCATCTGTAGTTCCTTTAACTAGTCGCAGCCCTTCTTTGAAAACTGTGACCTGGATACAGAGATCCAGCTTTTGACAATGCATGTTTTGACAACTGTAATGCATTCTGCATGGGACTACCACTAAAGATGGCTCAGAAGCTTCAATTAGTCCAAAATGGAGCAGCTATCCAGTGTGAATTATGGCAATATGACCACCAGAGTAACGATCTTCGATAATGGCTCATTTGCTTCCAGTTCTAATTCAAGATGCTGGTTTTAACGTATGAAAATCTACACAGCCTAGGACCAAATTACCTGAAGAACCTCATGTAATCCTGTCCATTCATCATGTTCAGCATAACAGGCCCTTTCTCATGTTCCCCTTTCAGAATTCAGAATGGACTCAGTGGATAAGCCTTGTGGGTTCCCTGAATATTCAGTGGTTCCCATATCTGAATATTTCTATCAGCAAATAATAAGCTAAGGCTTTTTTATTATTTAAACTCTTGTTTAGCGGACCAATTGTCTACTGTTCCTGTGATGAGCTTTTGGAGGCTTCATTATAGCTTTAGTAGCATTATTTGCTTTGAGATGCTGCTCCCAACTTAGTTTCATTAAGTTGTGAATCTCCTTGGGAAAACTGAAAAAACAGGATACAAGTATTTGAAATTAATTAAATTAATTCTTGCTTAGAATTCCATGTTTCATAACTACAATTAGCTGGTTAATTTAACCAACCTTATATTTGTAGCACTAATAAAACATTAATAAATTAATGCTTACTGTTAGGGTATATCAAAATGTCTACTATGTTTGCCTACTCTATATATTTACTATTTATTGTTTAATGTTCAAATTGTCAGTTGGTATAGAAAAAAAATTGTTCGTTTGTTTGTATTATAAAAGTATTTTGGAAAAATAAAATAAAATTGTAATTTTTTTAAAAAAATTAATGCTTTAAATCTTTGATCATTGCTGAACAATAAGGATTGATCAAGTAACTAAGTACCTTTGGCCAGTCAAATGCCAGCAGTAATATCTCTCAACAGGTGCTGGGGAAAAAAGCTCTACTGACCACTACAGTAATCTGGAATTTCAATTACAGTGATATTCACAAAATCACCAGATTGTAAACCTGTGTTTTATACAAAATTAATAAAAGGTCCAATTCATGCAAAAGCTGCTGAAGGATTGCTGAGTAACTGAGGCATTTGTGTCCACAGTGCACTATGCAAATCTGCCAATTTCACAATTCCAGTTGTAAACTGCTAATGAGGACCCTGCAGAATCTAGAAAGACCATTTCTTTGATAATTAGGACCTATCACTCATTACCCTAGTCTGTGACAAATTTAGGGGAGTTGAGTTACTGTTTTAATCTGATACTTATGTAATTAACCTTGGTTCAGCTAGAGGCTTCTGTGGCAGGACATTTCATATTCTAAAAAATAATGAGAAGCTCAACTCAGGGATAATTTTAAAGTTAAATCCAAATGAATCCAAACAAATATGTTAATCTTTCAAAGCAAAACTGAGAAGAGTTATATATTTAAACACACCTTCGACACAAGGCACACATTGTTTTGTCATCTAATTAAATAATAAATAGAATTTCTTTTCCATTCCAAAAACTTTAAAAATTGCCAAAAAGAGAGTATTGAAAAAGACAGGAGACAGTGTTTGAGTAGAACCTTAATTTCAAGCTTGATGACTGCATCTTTCTGGGGATAATGGGGAAAAACTTTATGAAATGTAGGTGGAAGAGGCTTCAATAATAATGTTTTTGTTCAAGTTCCTAGCAAGATCAGACAATTAAGACAAAGCTGGTATATAAATACATCTAAGATTCGCTGTTGCTTCTGGTGGGTATTACATATTAAAATATCCAACTCTAATGTCTCTAAATGACTACCTAGTGTTTCTTAAGGTGTTTTGTGAACTTGGCACCAAGAAGACACCAAGTTCACCAAGGGTGTGCACCAAGAAAATTTCCATTTCAGTTTTGGTGGATTTGGACTAATTACATTCCATTATTGGTTTGTTCTGGGTGGGCCAGTGCTGGCTCAAATTTGATCCTTTTTTTTTCCATTTTCATGAGTGTGGGACTGTTGTATGTACGCAAGGCAGGTGTTAGCTGCACATGCACAGATACATGCTGTTCTTTTCAACTGGGCTGGGAAAACAAGGCTCTGGGGCAGCTGTTTTTCACTTAACAGCATTAAAATTGCTTGGAACACACTCCTGCCTCCAAATCACTGATTGATCCACCGAGTTTGCACACACACATGACAACAATGGGGTTCCGTTACGGACCCTGAAGAACGCTTGGTGATGGGAAAGGCATCAAGATGAGTGTTGGGCTGTGCACACATACACATACTATTATTATCAAGGGAAGGGAGTTAGGGAAACAAGGCTTTATTCATGCTTAATAAAGCAAAAGCCACAAATTCGCCCCCCCCAATCCAAGTTTGGTGTAGTGGTGTAGTGGTTAAGAGCACGGGACTCTAATCTGGAGAGCCGGGTTTGATTCCCCACTCCTCCACAAAGCCAGCTGGGTGACCTTGGGCGAGTCACAGTTCTCTTGAGCTCTCTTAGCCCCACCCACCTCACAGGGTGATTGTTGTGGGGTAATAATAACACTTTGTAAACCGCTCTGAGTGGGCATTAAGTTGTCCTGAAGGGCGGTATATAAATCGAATGTTATTATTATTATGTTATTAAAAACCCATCGAACCAACATGTTTCTCCTCCAACACAAAACAAACACACAACAATGGACCCCGAATAGTGTACAAAATGGCAGGAAACTGTATGGCAAAGCAGTGGCAGTGGCCTAGCACTCAAGCAGGAGAGCTTCACTGCCAACTATCACAGTGAAATTTTTAAAAATCCTGCTTTATGACAGTGGCAATAAATTATCTTTGTATCCTACTGCTGCCATGTTTCCCTACACTTTGCAGCTGCATTCCTACAATAGACACCCCCCCACTAAGATCCACAGCACCTTTCCCCCTCCTCTCCAATGGAGTTGGGCAGGGGGAGGGGCCAGTGCTTCTCTCCTTTTAATGACCCAATTGGCAGGGAGGCTGCTCAGGAAAAATGCACCCATGAGCACTACACATATTCCCCTTTGCACTAACGTGGTTAATGCTAAGATCAGCTCAGTTTCTCCCCTTGGGATGGTTGCATGCAGACTTGCCATTAAGGAAGACAAAATGCTGCAGGCCTAAATGGCCTGTCTGCCTGTTCCACTGCTGCACAAGAAAGAACCAAAACTAAACACATGAATTTGGCAGGGGTGGAGAATCATTAGAATCTCATTTCCCGATTTTGTTGGGAATCCAGTTGGATCGGGCTGCTGTGGAGCATGGCAACAGTCCCACACTCTGCAGTGGCCTAATCCAGCCCCAATTCAAGCCGATTCATGCCCAAATCGGGCTGGACTCAGGCCGGATCGGGCTACTGCAGAGCGCAGCAGTGCTCCTGCACTCCACAACAGCCTGATTTGGGCTGAATTGGCCCAAATCTGGCTTGATTTGGGCCCAGTTTGGCCCGATTCAGCCACCTGCAGTGTGAGAGCCCCACTGGGAGTGGCTGCGGCCCACACAACGATGTCACTTCGGCCTGTGTGATGATACTTGTGCACACAAGGAAGAAGGGGAGAAGGTAAGTGCCAGGTCTCCCACCTCCTGCCAGGAGGGCAGGGGGACATGGCAACCCTACGGTTGAGTCAAGATTAGCCAGCCAACCCCCACCCCTCAAAATTCAGTGCTATTCTCCCACTACTTTAAATTAGACAATTCAGGGGTATTGATGTATTAGATAAATAACAAAGATTAAAAATGAAGAGCAGAGAGGGCTCATCTTGGGATAGAATGAAACGGAGGAGAATCTCAAGGGAAAATCACTTCTGGCAATGGGAAAATATCTAGAAATGAAATAAATTTGAGGGAATTAACTAAATGGACATTAAATTACGTGGAGAGGTGTGCATTGTTATACTATTTATCCTTTATGTTTGGAATGGGAGCTATACCCGCCACCATCAAATTACCAAGGACTCAGTAAAAGAGAAGAAACAACACGGGCAAGCTGGTCAAGTTGGAGTACATGGAGCTCTACCTTTCAAGCAATTATTTACAAAATTAAGATATGTACTGGAAATTAGGCTAATGTCTAACTCCACTGCCCTGAGAGGAAGAGATTAAATAATGCAGGCTCCATTGGTTAGGTGTTCACAAACACAACACAAAAAGTACCCTGCCTATATAGACAAAAGAAGGTCAGTTGTGTAAGCCACGGGAAGGTCCGTTTCCGGGTAAAGGCGGGGGGGGGGGCGGATTATATATACACACACACTCAGACATAGGACAGATGGCTAAGAATGCATTTTATTATTCCTTCACTAAAATGTTCAAAGCAAAGGGGTTCAATAAGTAGGGCTTACCTTTCATTTTTCTACATACCTCTCACCCTATATACAAACGCCCTACCATACCCCTATTGTCAGCATTTCTTTTTCAGCTACCTTCTACTTTGCATAGACTCTTTACTCTCCTGCTGCCCCAATAAATACATAAAAGTCCCTGTCTCAGCCACTGGAAACAGAGAGACTAGGTGTGATAATAGAATTTGTGCATGAACAGCTCCTTTTATTGACAATTTTCACATAAGCTTTTCCAGGTTTCGATGTCTTCAAATTCAGTGAACAGGGACCAAATGTCCATGGCTTATATTATATAGTATATCATCAATAACACACCATGCTGTAGTGCCATAAAGTAATGTAATTGAACTTGTGTCACCCCTTCTATTACATGGCACTATTTTCTGCGATTCCACACTTTGTTTACTAAGGATTTTTTCCCTTGTAGTAATCAAATTCTTGCTCTCTTGAAAAGCTTTCTCCACACGTTCATCCCCCCCCCCCCGCTTCAGTTCTTGTAAAGCTTGAGTATAAATTAATTTCCTTAAATTAAAAAACCAAATTGCTCAGGGCTGACAGGTGTTTTCTAATTGACTTCAATCTTCTGCGTGTTGAACCACACACACACACACAAAATGGCCTATGAAACCTTTCTGATTCCTACAGGTTTTTCATGTTATCTTACCCAATCAATTCTGTAAAAGATGTTGATCTCAACCGAAGACACAAAAATCCATTTAAAAATAGCCAGGGCCTCAATCCAAATTTCTGTCAGGTACAAATACATACACGACACTCAAAATACAAATGGAAAGGTATGTGTGTTCCCCCAATCCATATTGTACAGATGAGCAGCATACAGACCTGTGCACATACAGATACATTTCAATCCAGTACAGATACACACACTGGAGAGTAACTTCTGCATAAATGTAGTATCTATTCACAGTGGATTGAAATGTGTATAATTATTCACAATTTTTCTAGGAAATAGAAAATAACCATACATTTAGGTATCACTAAATCAGTAGCTTTTATAGAAATCGGTAATATTTTTATTAGAATAGCAGCTGTTGTTTGGTAACTCTGAGTGTCAGAGGAAATAATTTCCCTCATGCCTACAACATATGCAATACGGATTTATACATCCAGAAATCCACAGGATTTGGTGAGGTAAGTGAATATGCAAATCGTCCAGAGCAGAAATCAAAAGGTAAGCAAGCTGACTTAAGATATGGCAGAGCTCCATTTGCCACCAGAAGGGCTACACAAGTATGGAATACCACCTGTGAGAAATCAGCTACCTCGCCATTAGCAAGGAACAGCTGTAGTGTCCGTCCACTACCACAGTGACAGAGGAGCTGAGCCTTTAAAGCTACATCTAGCCATTCTGGGTCACAATATGGTAATATTCCCTCTAATTGCAAACCAAACCAAACCAACAGAAAGCTATCATATATGCATATGAAAAATTAACAAGGCAATACACAGCCAGCACAACACAACACAACACAACACAACACAACCAGCAAATACTAGAAACAATTAACCAACTGGACAGCACCACAACATAAACAGAAGTACAGTAATACAAGATACTGTATGTAACATTTCTAGTCATTCTGTGTTCCATACACAACCATTTTCGTTAATTTAAAAAAAAACTTGTTGTTCAACACAACAGACAGAATTGGACACTTCAGCCTTCAGAATATGGAAAAAATACTACTCAAGAACATTAAAGAATTGGCTTTAAAGGCAATCAAGAGTGTATAGCTGACAAGTGACACTGATTCCTACTTTAATTTGGCCCATAGGTGAATTATTGCTTTAAAAAAACCAAATGAGGAGCCTCATTGTCTAAGTCTTCATCTTGTCTCACCTCATTTTTGTAAACACAGCTACAAGTTAAAACCCTGATCTCATAAGCCCCAGGCACTGTAGCGATAAGCATCTGTGTGAACTTTATGCATGTGGTGGAATGTACAAGAGAATTTTTTTAAAACACACATTTGTGTACTCTGCACGTTTTTAAAGCTTTTAAAATGTTCTCTAGCACATTCTACAAGTGCACAACCCTTGCCATACTTTTCCACACACACCCCACAGTATTGTAGTTTAATCACCTGGCCAGAATCTAGACAAAATACCTATTGCAGTTTTACACGATAGTCAATCAACTTCAGTTAAACTTGGCCAAAGCTTATAGTTAGCTCTCCAGATCTAAACAAATGTTTTGTGCAAATCACTTATACATAATATTTTTTTCTCTGTCTTAATTACATTAAACTCACCTTTTAGCACAACACACACATGAAGGAACAAAGATGAGTCTCAGGGCAAATGTTGCTCTGAAAGCATTTATTGATCCTTTTTCTGAAACATAATTCACCATTCTGTTAAGCAGTACTTTGGGGGATGATGATTCAGGCAATGAATAAGTCAACCAGGCAATTGGGTAATAAATAATGACTGACCCACTTTTCCCAACAATACCTCTCACATCCCCATCAGTATAACATGAAGGATGATGTTGACAAACCAGAAACTCCTAGAACCAAAATGTATTTAATATGGAGTAAACCAGCAGTTGGGGGGGGGGGGTAATGTAAAATATTTCGTATGTCAAATTTAAAGGCCTGTTCATGCCTGTGTTTGGAATTATTCAAACACAGGCATGAACTATTCATCTATAGTTTTGGAAAATTGCAGGTTAGGAATGGGATGGATGCAAATGTTTTGGAGACTATAAGCCATCCCACCCTTCTGGCAGATTTTTTTTTAAATCTGTTTTTTTTTTAGTCAAACTAAGGAATGGCAAATGTTGAAAAGGCATTTTTCCTCATAGCAATGTCTATCAAGGTTAGAGAAACACAAGCCAACCAAAAATTACTCTTACACATCTGCATAGCTGCAGCAACAATAAATGAAGCTCACAACCCCCAAATAGTAAGGGCCATCCAGTTCTACTCAACACACTAGGTAACTGCAAACAGAAAGCTGGGTAGGGCTTGCATTAACTCATTGTTTATCACTAGAATTAAGTTTTTTAAGATACAGGGTAGGAGTGCTCCTTTGGTACCATGAGATAATTGGGGGGGGGGGGGGAATGGAAAGAGGATTAGTTTAATTGCTTTTGTGTATGGGTGTTTATATGTAACTCATAGCACAAGTTCAAAACTAAAGCTAGCTATGGTGTCACACTTCATGAACAGCACCTCAAAACACTGAACAGATGCAAAAGTAAAGCCTGATGAAACTCAGCACAATAAACTGCAGTTACTATTCATAGATATTTGAATAAGCAAAACAGCTTTTGTTGCCTTGAAACAGCACAAATGGTCAGATAGAACACATAAATCTGTAGAATTCTAATCACTGGCACTATGACTGAATAGCAGAAGAGAGGCCAATATCATATGTGAAAATGCTCAGAGGTATTCAGGTCCCATTAAGCGAAAGATTCAAATTTCTGACAGGCAGAGGAACACCAGGCTTGAAATCAGGTGATGGGGGGTGTTGGGGAGGCACACCAGTAGGACTTACCTTGCATGCACACTCCAGAGGACTTCCTTGTCACAGTCCTACTCGTTACATAGGGAACAGAAAAAGGATTTGGGAGCTTCTTGGAAGATAATGGGACACTTTGGTCACTTCTTATGCTTTGTTACTTACCTCTTTCCCAGTCCAATGCAATAGGAACAGAGGCTTCAGCCTTCCCTCCCTTACACCCCATGCCTTTTCAATGACTAAAAAACAGAAGGAGGGGGGGCACTCTGTGTGTCTGTGGCAATAGGCCACTCAGTAGGGTTGCCAGGTCCCCTTATCCTCTGGGTGGGAGGTGGGAGACCTGGCACTCACCTTTTCTGATGTCTTTACATGCACACTTAATCCAAGGCTGCATAATGATGTCACTTCCAGGAAGTGATGTCATTACGCAGGCCTCTTGCCAACCCTGGGAGCACCCCTGGGAGTACTCCCGCACTCCACAGTAGGCCGTTTTGGGCCCGTTTAGGGATGAATCGGGCCAATTTGGGGGTGAAATCCCCCACTCTCACCCTCCACACCCCACCACCGCTTACCTGGCTGATGGGGGGAAGGCTGGGGAATGCATCTCCCGGGACATGTTCCTGTACACCGTGGCAGAACAACAGGCCCTGGAGTGCTTCTGCGCTCCACAGTGAGCTGATTTTGGCCTGTTTGGGGCCAAAATCAGCCTGCTGCAGCGCACGAGAGTGCTGCCAGGGCAGCACAATCAGCCCTGGAGTGCTCCTATGCTTCTCAGCAAACCTATTTCAGCCCCAAATGGACCCAATTTGGTCCATGGCAGAGTGCAGGAGCATTGCTGGGAGGGCCCTGGCGAACTTCTGTGCTTCACAGTGAACCAATTTAGGCCCCAAATGGGCCCACTTTCCCAGCCTTTTCTCCCACCAGCCAAGTAAGTGGTGGTGGTGGTGGAGAGTGAAAGTGGTGGACCCCCCACCTCCAGCAGGTGACTGGCAACCCTACCACTCAGGCACACCTCCAGCCATGTTTTACTTACAGAAAGGAGGAGGATGAAAGGACGGGAAGGCTGAAGCTTCCCCTCCCACTGCACTAAGCTGTGGAGCATAACGTGTAAGCAGTTGGTCCCAGTCTCAGCATATTTAATAGCTGTTTGATAGCTGCCTGTGATATAAAAATCACAAGGCTCCTGGATTAATGCAGCCTGGTCTGCAGCAGGGGAATTTCAGACGTCATTGCTGAGTCCTGCCTAAGGCATGAAAGGAATGTTCATGCTAATACAGAAGACTGAGGTGATTTGATTTATTGCTTCCCCGGCTGCGGGTGTGAGCTGTGATAAGAAAGGGTCTTGTGTCACCCCACTTAGCAGATTCCGATACCCTCCTTCTGTGATGGAATCCCCACCCTAACATCAAGGATCAATCAACCAGCACTGATAAGTTTAATTTGTTGCTGGGAATGTGCCTCTTCATATCTAAATTCATCAACCCAGCTCCAGAGAGCTTCATTAACAAACTGCCCCTTTGTGAAGCAGCAGGAGAGACTTTGCATTTCCTTTCACACACCCTGGCAGCAAGTAATCAAGGTAATCCCAGAGACAACTTTACAGTCTTTGTTCCAACGGCTGAGGGGGCTTCCCAGCCTCAGGACACATTTTGCCCCATAGGAACCAGGGGTCTTGCCCCATTCAAACTGTGCACGTTTACTGGATCCAAGCGCTGCTCCTTTGGAGCCACTTCCCTAAGTCTCTCTCTGGCCGAGAATGCTGGACGTTTGAAGCTATCTTCCTCCGTGGACTACTCTACTCTCCGAGATTGGTAAATATACTTCCCCCTCCCTCACTCTATTCCAATTTCTGGCTAGCTTCCTAGAACTTTGTGTGTGTGTCTACCAACCATTTTTAATTGCCTCTTGTGTGTATGTTGGTTTTTCCTCTTTAAATAAAAATACTCTTTGACCTTAAAAGCACCAAGTCTCGTCTGCTACCTTGGGGAAAGGACCCCATAAATACTGGTGGAGTTATCCCGTAGTTATCCCTCTTGCATAGCCTTGCTCCTTGACACTAATTCCCTCCACTTACTCGCAAGGAGCCCTATTTCAGGTAACAAATGCAGGCAGAAAGTTCCTTTAAAGGTGAGTCATCAGTCAAATGCCTGACACAAGTCAGGCTGAGGTTTTCCCCAATCTGACTCATGTCAGACATGTTGGGCAATAAGACCTTAAATCACAACCTTTATCTGCAGCAGCGGCCAAAGCTCCTGAGTGAGCTCCCCACTCAGGTTCCTAAAGTTAATGTGAGTTTAGGAACACAACTTGGCTCCTTTTAACCTATGCTGGTACCAGTCACACAAAATATGCTATGCGAGAGGGAGGGAGAGGGAAAGAGAAAGCTGTGCGTGCCCTTGTGGCCTGCTTTCGATAAAGAGCAAAAAATGGAGTGAGGATGTCACCTGCTATTGCTATAACAATAGGGAATGAGAAAATAAGAATAATAAGAAATAGACAGGTTGCAGGAACTGCCAGAAGAAAGGGAAAGGGTCAAGATACAGATTAAGTAAGACTTCCGCGTGCATTAATTTTATTCAGTCATACCTCAAAAAAGTTTCAAAAGGACAAGAAGACATTTTGGAGATAAATAGAAAGGTCTTTCTTCATCATTCCAAGCAGAACAGAACAAAATCCTGACTAGTCCCATCCTGTCAGTGGTCTTATTTATGTTTTACTTATTTATTTCTGTTATTCATAGTCCGCCTTTCTTGTGAGACTGAAGGAGGGTTACATTATTTTCGTCAGTACAGCCTTGATCCCTTAAAAACTCTCTGGGTCTTTAAAGGAGCCCTACTGGGAAAGCAGCCTGAACAGCCCAGATGTTAAAGCTTGGAAAGTAAGCAAGGTCAGCCATGGTTATACCTGGACTGGAGATCACCAAGGAAGACCAGGATTGCTATGGAGAGGAAAGGAATAATAAACCACCTGTGCTCATCTCTTGTCTTGAAAACCACTAAAAGGCTCACCATAAGTTGGTCGTAACCAGGCGGCACTTAATTATTAATGATTGTACAGAAGTATGACAGAGCCAAACTGCATAGGTTATTTTCATTTGTGAGTCAAAGGTTGAATTCAGATGCCGCAAAGAAGCCTATTTGATTTCTAAGGATTGTACATTCCTTTTATCCACCTCCCACAGAGCTGAGACAGTTTGCTACAACATCTGCATTAGGGCTCTTTAGGAAATTCCAGTGTGTTTCTTGCCTACAAACCATGATTCTAAACTGTGGTTTAAATTCAACAAACTGCTGTACCAAACTTTCAAACCAGCAAATTGTGCCTCTCAGATCTCACTTGCACATGCTGTACCACTTGAGGCAAACTAGTTCATCAGGGAGAAAGGTTCTGAACTAGACATGGGCACGAAATGGAAAAAAAATGAAACAAGAAGTTCGTGTTTCATCATGTTTCACGAATTACAAACAAAGAATTTTCACGAAATTGACCCATTTCACAAAACAATTTGTTAGTTTCGTGATTCATCAAAACTAGGGGCATTTCAATGGTCCCCTTCACCCAGAGAGATGCCAAACTCGCAGAGAGACTTCAGCAGGTTCTCCTCCACCACCCTCCAGTTTGGCCAAGATTGCAATATGTTGACCGGGAGGCAAGTGCTACCAGATTGCTTGACTGAAACAGGGACCAGGAGTTGCTGGATAAGACTCAGGAGGACAACGAAGGATTACTGGCTGTGGTGTGGAGCTGGGCTGGGAAGACAGAGTGATGGGTGGACTCAATTGCAGGCAGGGACAGTCCCAAGAGTTTGAGATGTGGACCGGAGGAGGAAAAAAAAGCACCCTCACCCAAAGACCTTCCCACAGCAAGGCCAAGAGCTTCTTTCAGTCTCTTTTAAAGCAGCAGCAGCCAAAAGCACAATTCCATATCCACACTCTCTCTCACTCCAATTCCAGAAACAGGTCCTCCCTCTGCCTCTGTCTACTGGGACTGAAACACAAAGCAGAGAGAGGTGCCTTTTATTAAAAAAAAAAACGCTGACATAGAGCAGAACACGAGGTCTGTGGTTGGCTGACAGACCGGCCTAACAGGGTTTGGAGGGGTGAGATTGGTGTGCCCATGGCTACAGAAGGCCCACCTACTTGGTTGCTTAGGGAATTAACCCCCTGCTCCTGGCTGTATATGGCAGAATGGAAGCTCTCCAGATGGGTAGGAGAGCTGCCAATCAAGGGTAAGTGGACTCTGATTGGGGTGTCCAATGGCAACAAAAGATCTGGGCCCATTGCTGCCTAGGGAATCAATAGATCAGCTCCAGCCTGTCTGAAATTAGGAATTGTTCACGAAGCGAACGAAACAGGGCCGTGACAGACGTGAATTTCATGATAACCGCAGCCCCACAAAACGCGGTTTCTCGACAGAAAATAGTCTGTTTCATGACAAAATTTGCTTTGTATTTCGATTCATGCCCGTGTCTATTCTGTACCTTCACTTAACTTGAAGTGCTTCTTTTCCAACTTCAGGGAGCTTTAATATAGGAGAGCATTTCAAAACATGGTTCTTCAGGTGGAGTCGCAAATGATACAGTTCATTCTAGCATCTCATTTGAATGCATGTATAAACAAGGTCATAACTCCGTATGCACTTCAGTAAAGAAAAACATTAGTTTCCCCCTTTTGCTTTGGAATCCTGCAAAGTAGTGAGGAATGTTTTAGAGCGAAAGTTAAGAACCAGGAAAAATATAAAACTTACTGCAAGAACCACCCCTGTATTAATAATGTTTTAAATGCCTTCCAAGTAGAGATGGGCACGAACTGGGGAAAATCCAAACCTTGTGGTTCATGGTTTGTCACATTTCACAAAGCATGAACTACCACGAACTTGCATCACATTTCACAAACCACGAACTATCACGAACTTCACAAACTGGTTCATTTGGTTCCTGAAAACATCACTTCCAGGGCAGCAGAAGGTCTGCAGAATAGGGGTTTGCACTTTCAGTTTCCCCCTTTTAAATGCCTGCTGCTTTTCAGCTGATGGGAGGGGGATCCCCCATCAGCTGAAAAAAGCTGCTGGCTTGGAAGCAGCAATACTTTTCTTGCACTGCAAGAAGTGTTGCTGCTTTCAAATGCCCACTGCTTTTTTCAGCTGAGGGGAGGAGTATCCCCCTCCTATCAACTGAGGTTCTTTTCATACTGAGATTTTAAAGGGTTTCAATATCAGTTCTGCTTCCCATGTTTGCAGGAGTTTGCTTATTCCCTGCTGGCTTTAAAAGCCAGGAAAGGTTTAAATGGCTGTTTTTTTTCCTTCCTCCTTTGGGGTATGCACACACTCACTCTTTTTTTTCAAAGGCAAGAAAGGGTTGTAACATTGCAACATTGTAATGTTACTGCACATTCCTCCTGGCTTTAAAATCCAGGAAAGGATTAAATGGCTCCTTTTCCCTCCCTCCCAGGCATGTTTCAGGCTTTGAAAAAGAGAAAAAAAACCCAAGCATTTTGCACAGCCCTTTGGAAACAAAGTAGCTGGGAAGCTGGGAGGGGATGAAGCAGCAGCTTCCCTGCCACTTTGTTTAATCCTTTCCTGGCTTTTAAAGCCAGGAGGAATGTGCAGTGACATTACAATGTTGCAATGTTACAATGTTACAACGTTACAACCCTTTCTTGCCTGTGAAAAAAAAGAGTGTGCAGACCCAAGGGAGGAAGGGAAAGACCAGCCATTTAACCATTTCCTGGCTTTTAAAGCCAGCAGGGAATAAGCAAACTCCTGCAAACATAGGAAGCAGAACACATAAGTTCCAGTGCAAAAGGACCTCAGCTGATGGGAGGGGGATGCCCCTCCTCTCAGCTGAAAAAAGCAGCAGGCCCTTTGAAAGCAGCAACACTTTTCTTGCATGTAAGAAAAGTATTGCTGCTTTCAAATGCCTCCTATCAGCTGAAAAGCGGCAGGTGAACTTCTCTACTGCAGAAAACCCATCTCCAGTTGCCTAGGAAATGGATTGATGGTGCCAGGCTGTCTGCAATGACTAAACGAAAAACGAACCGGCCTGAAGTTCGTCATGGTTTGTCAGAAATGGGCTCTGATAGCTTTTGTTAACGAGATTGCCCTATCAAGATATCCTAGATATGGAAATGTGGGGTTTGTGGTAGTCTTACCCAGATAAAGTTCAATTTAATATTGCTTTTGCTAAATTAACATTTTACTTGTTAATTTAATGTAAGTTAATAACTCATGATATGGTTACAATGAACTGTTTTAAACATCTGTTGAAGTTTGTTAATGTTGTTTTGTGAGTTATATGTTGTAAACTAATTCAAAATTAATAATAATAATTTTAAAAAGAAAAGAAATGGGCTCTGATGAACCACCAGTTTGTGAATCACGAACCAGCCCTGTTTGTGACGAACTTTGGTTCATATTTCGGTTCGTGCCCATCTCTACTTCCAAGGTAAAAGTAGCACAACAAACCTCTTCAGCTCAGTACTTACATGGCACACACCCTTTCCTTTATCAAACTGTCTTTGCAGCTCCTTTACTGAAGCAATGGTTTGGATCACTTTCAATTTCACTAGGACCTCTGTATAATTTAGCAATTTTTTTCTCAAATACATTACAGTATGGGTACAAGAAAACTCCAAATTTGTGTGAGAAGAGTAGTTTTAAAGCTCTGACACATGGATGGATATTCCAGAAGAAGTTGGTCTTTGGGATGTCCTCTTTTACCAGCATTTTGCTACATTCCAGCTGCCTATGTAAGCCTCCTCTAGCTGGAAATCACTTCAAAGAAATTCACAGTACCTGTTTTGAAGTTACTGAATTGCTGAAAGAAAAAATTCTCATCTGTTTTCCAACTTTCCCCCACTGTGTCACAAGACATGCTGTGCCTCAAGATATATGTAACATGGGCAGGGCTAGATCAAGCACCTGCCACATCTGACACGGGAAAGAGTGAACTAGATTACTGCTGCATCAAGCTTGACTGAAAAAAGCACCATCTTTCTCTTTGTAAGTGGTAGATCCTCTCTTTTTATTTTCATGGTAACAATCATAAATCGAGTAGCAGGCTTTGTAAATGAACTTATAAAAAAGATTTAATAGAGATCTTTACCAATTTGTTAAAATCAAGCATTAAACAGCAAACAAAATTAAAATGCACACTAACTAAATTCATTTTCTTCCTGAAACATTTCTTTCAGTCAAAAAAACCACCAGAATTTTCTTTCATAACACACTGAAGATGAAAATCAAAGAAGGCTGTTACTATTTTGGGGTGGAGCGATATAAAATTATCACTGACATTTTAATTAAAAAGAAAGAAATGTATGTAAAATAAACACGAGATTTCCCGTAACATTCTGCAGTGGGTGCTCTGTCACTCCTTTGTACAGTCTTAGTAAATTACACAAGCTCTCACTAGGTATAGCAAGTGTAATTCATTGTTGCCAGTAATGTAATCTACATTTATCATTATTTTAATTAAACTGAATCTTAATTTGCTATCTTCACTTCCAAGAAAATATACCTAGCTCATTTTATCACCATCATAGACAGCATGTTGTCTTAGATATCAGAGTTTTAAATTTAAAATATTTCTTCTTCAATTGAAATTATTTAAATATTGAATGCAATATATGTTTAGTTTACTACATTGCTGTGGTCAAATTCAGCTACAGTTATTTATGCAGTCAAAACTTTTACTTGGAACTAAATCCCTTTCAGTTCAACAGGTCACTGATAACAACCCAGTAATGCTTAAGCTTGGAGGCTGATACTGTGCAAGCCTGCCCACAGACTCTCCCTGTGACACTTAGGGGCAAACAAGACATGCCAGTGTCTTAATGGCCACCACACGGATGCTGCCTGCTATTTTAAAATTATTTTAAAATGCTGTGAGGGCCTCAGCCCATTCCTGATTAGGCCTGCAGCGCAGCTGGCTGAGGAGCTCTTCTTCCCCCTCCGCACCTCATCAAGTGCTGAAGCACCCACCCCACAGCTGTTTTGGTACTTGAAAAGGCATAGAGATGGGGAAACTAGAGTGCCTTGCTATGTCACAGCTTTTAAAAATGACTTTAAAATGGCAGCGGCATCCTTAGGGTGGCCATTAGTATGCCATCACTTCTACATTGGCCCTTACTCCCAAGAAAATGTTTGCAGGATTGCAGCCACAACACCTGTCAAAGGAAGTTACAGTGCTATGATGAGAGTGATTAGCTTGTTTTGTGATAACGACTTATTCAACAAATTCATCATAACTGCCATTACAGAGTTACGTGAACTGTTCCTAACCCCTGCTATCCAGATTAGTGGTGGGAACCCACCCAACCCCAGCATGAGCTCAGCAAATGTAAGCAATTTCCCCAAAGAATTAGAAAATAGCTCAGTTTCCTTCCAAGCCCAAATGTAAAATTCAAACAAGCCTAATTCCTAGCCCCTCCACATGCCCCCACCTCCAATCCCGTACTACTTTGGCAGACCTAGCAACTTCCCTCTCTGGCACCTAGAACAACAGAACTATGAACTCACATGGCTGGGAAAATTACATTCCTTAGGACCTTGGTGCCTGGGATATAAGCGCTCCAGAATTCCAGGTTGTTCTTCAACTCTGATTACAATCTGAGCCAGAGGAAAAAAACTCTTGGAGAATGGCACTCAATTCTGCAACATCACTCATATGGATTTATGAATGAGGAAGACACAAATATGGCAGGAAAAGGGCATAAGGAAGGACTATTTACCTGTAGCTGACAAGAGAATTCTGAGAATGATGTTAGAAAGATTTCTGTAGGAGTTAATCAGAATCTCTTCCATGTTATCATGGAAGTTCCATGTTTTTCGTATGTAATATTAACGTACAGGAGAACCACAAGCTTCCGCTTTTAGTGCTCAACAGAACCATTGCTTCTGGAAGGCGGGAGGTATGTTTTTGGTAGAAGCATGTGTATAGAGCTTCAACATC
Organism: Eublepharis macularius; assembly: GCF_028583425.1. Taxonomy (NCBI): domain Eukaryota; kingdom Metazoa; phylum Chordata; class Lepidosauria; order Squamata; family Eublepharidae; genus Eublepharis; species Eublepharis macularius. The sequence continues at coordinate 59,057,798 of NC_072791.1, forward strand.
TTGAAAGACAATCAAAATAGACTTTTCTTTAGTGTATCAGTAAATACTGGAATTGTAACTGAAAAATGGTAAAATAATTCCCAAACAACCATTAACTACATATGGAAATTGTGCATCAAGGACGCTTTATTGTAATGGGTCAACTGACCTCCACTGTCCAATAACTTTTGTACTTTTCCAGGCTATATAGTCCTCCTGGGGCCTTGCTTTCTGCAGCCTATAGAATTATTGCTGTAGAATCTGAAATGTATCTTATCCAGTTCAAGTTTTTGGTTATTTAAACCTATGTTTTGTTAATGGACTGTGATTGGATGATCCTTATATACAGCCATATATATCTACTCACCCAGACTCAAAATGAGTTTAGAGTGTCACCAGTGGAGCTGCATGGTGCAGTTGGACAGCAGAAGGCAAGCCAGGCAAGGCCAATGCCTCCCTTGCAGGCACAGCTGCAGCCAGGACCAATAAGGGCAGACCAGCTGGCATGGCAGGTCCAATGCCAAGCTGGCTGTTGGGCCAACAGAGCAAATCTGGAATACTTTGGCTGGTAGTAAGGCAAGTAGGCAGGGTACCTGGAGCTAGAGAGCCCAGCTTTTGCCCCTTGGGGAAGTGGCCCTGGCTTGTAAGGCAGGGAAAGGAAAAGGCAGCATGGGAGGAGCAGGGAGGTGGGGCTGAGGTAAGCCCAAGCATAAAGCCTCAGAAATGGGACTCCAAAGGGGTTCTCACCTGTCTTAAACTCTCATCCTCCTGGTACAGAGAGGGGAAAGATCCAAGGAACAGAGGGCTTGAACACAAGAGATTGCCGAGAAAGCCTGAGGGGGAGAAGGAGCAGAGAAAGAGACCTTGAGAGAGAGAAGGGGCAGAAAAGGAGACCCAGGAGCTGTAACCATGAGCTCTCACCAGCTATATACTACCCACTGCTAAAAATAAAAGGCCACTGTAACTGGCATCTCTCAGTCTAGAGGTGGGGCTGGGTGAAGGAGAGAGTGTAATAAAATAAATATATACATAAATAAAGCCCCAATCCTAAAGAACTGATCAGAAATAAATTTTGAGAACAAGAACCCTAAGAGAGAGAGAGAGGAAAGGCTGGATCCTAAAGAATGCACACAATGGCTTCCCTTTGTACACAATGGTACAATGAAATCTCCACTCAAGGAGGGAGAAAAGAATTCTTCAGACTCCATAGTGATAGCTTTCATGGGCACACAAGCACCTGTAAAGGGCTGGACCAAGCATCCAATCAACAATAATAGTTACCTTCAGAGGCTTTATTCAACCTCTGATCAAGGTGTTACACATGGATTGTGTTAAAACAGCAAACCCCTCCTTGTAGGTTCACAGACAGTCCTTTAAAAATAATAATGAAGAAGAGGAAGGGACACAAAAGGAAGGGGGCAGAAGAGGCAGATAGAAGGTTTGGAAGAAGAGGTATATTTTTAGATTTTATTTGAACAGTTAAAAGAAGGGGTGTAGATGTTGGAAGGCACTGAATTCCATTAAAAGTTATTTAAACACATTAAGTTATTTATATTGAAAGGAAATCTTATTTATAAATAAGTGTGGGAGACAATTTAATGTCAATGCTATTTAGCCTGCACAAGTATAGATATTGATGGACAGGTTTTTTTTCAGGCTTCAGCTTAGAAAATGCAGCAATTGGGTACAAATTACATGATTCACCAAAAAGCATCTTACGTTCAAGCCGTGATGGTATGAATCAGAGCTGGACCGTTTGCTTTTGTGCAGATTTATTTATATCTGTGTGGGGGAGCGTCTTTGTGTACTTCTTCCTTTAAGAACTTAACGTTTTATTTGTTAAGACAGCCTTCAGAAAGAAATTCCAGGAAGAATCAGCAATTCCATTAACTTAAATTAGGTGTACCTACTAATAACATTTGAATATTTGCTCTTAAATGGTACCAAGAGGCATCTAAACAATTTTTATTCTCTGAAAGGCAAAGCAGCCATTGAAAACCAAAACATTTACTTAAGAAAAGGAGCTTCTGACCAAGCTAAAAATCAGTCTAATAACCTGCTGTTTTGCCACAGCTGTTAAAACTAACAGCTGTGGCAAAACTCCACTAACTCAAGAAACTGCATACAGGCAGACTACAGAGGGCACTGTTGTATCAGCTTTGGAAGTTTTCTGGGGCTACGCTAACACATAAAGAGAACTGCAAAGAGTGCAACATGGATTCAAATGTACTAAACCTTGCACATTTATGAGCCCAAAACACTGAAGCAAAGTTTCTGAAGGCAACTGGACCTGCTTTTGGGGGGGGGGGGCTCCTTGTAACAGAATGTCAGCCCAAGAGGATTACTGCAGTACATACATAAGTCAGTCCCCTTTGTAGTCTTGCCCAGGGGAAAAAAAGGTAACTAATCATAGTACTTTCCTTGTCTTTAGCAAAAAGCATCTTGTTAGGAGAACCTTACTATCTGAATGAAGAACAAGTATGAAGGGCTTACACAGTTCTACCACATTAATATCATAAGAAAGGTATATTCTCACAATACAGTTTTGTTTAAAAGATCAATTCCATTATTCCATCTCTGTTATTTCCACCTTCAACTTCTGCTAGGATATAAAAATACAAACCTCAGCTTAAGGATTTTACTCTTCCAATTTAAAAATATTGCTCAGCAGAGCTTTAGCAACAACTTCTGACCATCTTCTAATCATGGAGGATATAACAACATGATCTAATTGGTATTTTCTTCTGCTAAATTCAATGGTTTTCTGGTTTTCTGATACAAAAATGCTGATCCATGGACAGAATTATTGTCTACAGAAAATAATTTTTCTTTGTTGCTGTATTAGCCTTATATATGTCATTAATCATTGGTGATGCGCTCCTAAGGAAGCTGGATACCATTTTATTTTTATATAAGCCACTGTTCCTAATATGCAATTCAGCACATGATTAGAAGCACTAATATCCCACTTATTTCAACAGGACTTAAGCGTGCATAGCAACTGTGTTCTGTAATGGAGCAGTACAGAATTACAAAGGACAGTATGTGTGTGTGAGTGTGTGTATTGTTCTTTATAATTCTATACTTTTAATATATTAAGAAGCACACAACACTTCTACTTTTCAGTAAAATATATTTCTGATTGCTGATAAAGGCAGCATATATATTATGAAATATTCAGTAAAAGACTTGGGTTTTTTCCTCTTAAATTATTTCTTGCTTTCAACATCTTTATCAATTTGTCCCCCTGCCCCTTGCCAACTATAAAGGACAATTCATATTGGGAATTGTTCAGTCAGTGGACCCAAGTAGACTTCACTATGTAGCAAAGTAGTCATGTAACTGTTTCCACACACCGCCTACCTGCACCCAAACCATATTTACCACCGATGCTGCAAGAGGTGAGCAATTGATTTATCAGCATATTTACTTCCTGTGTTGAAACATATATCATGTTTCGTGATGCTTCATTGGATTCCAAGTTCATTTAATCAATTGTCATTCCTTACTTGCTGGCAAAGCAAATCTTGTGAAGAGGAAGAAAGACAGAATATCACCCATTCTATCCATCACCAAAAAGAGAAAAAACAAAACAAAACAAAAAGTTTATTTTGTCCTCTGGCCTACTTATTTTTACCTTTAGTCATCATATTATGTGCATTTATAGAGTTCATGACTACAAAGGAAATCATTAACTTGGAATATTACATACTAAGCATCCTATTTCAAAGTGAAAATGTTAGTTCCATTTTTTCTTGCTAAAAATGAAACGCAAGTGTTCTCAGAGGTCTTATTTAAGAATACATTCCTCAAACCCCCTTTTTTAAAAAAAAACTGAGGTTGCCCCAAAGCATACACACATCAAATTCTAGATAAAGCAAAAAAAAATGTTTTAATAAATCTCACAAAATTGATCTTAAATTATTGTAATATCCTATTAATGACATGTAAATACTAAAAAGATATAAATTAACAAGATTATTTTCTGAAGATATTAACAAAATCTATTATTATGCATGTTGCAACGCAACATTTTAAAACTAATTTATGCAAGCTAATTTACTGAAATCCTGATTGGGAGCAAAGGAGCTCGTAGCAAGTCATACAGTATTGTTTATTCATATACAAGCATTTCACTTAAGGATAATGGCAGTGCTCCTAAAGGAATATAAAAGCAAAGTGATTAGCAATCATTATCGTTAATTAGTGTTCACTTTGCATTTAGAAGGATGAGACTCCCTTCTTAATAAATGGAAAGTTTCTTTCTGAAGCACTGCCAAACCTACACTAGGTAAGCACTGGACTTAACTACAGATAAGCAGACTTTTAAAAAAATCTAGAGACAGTTCCAGCTAGTGAAGTTCAATTTTTAAACAGGAAAAGGTTTGAAAGGAATGAGCATGACTGGAAACTTATACTTCACATTGTGTATTCTCCCTGATAAAAGGAGGAAATGTGTGTTTATCAATGTGCTCTGAGTGCACAGTTCATTTGGCATCCTGTAAACAATGCCTGGTTGCCCATTTCCGAATACATGTGAGATTCTTGCAAATCCAGAGCACCATATTCAGCAGGCAAGGTCAACCTAGTAGTGCCCTGGAAATGGAAAATTAGGGAAAGCTGGCAATCAGAGGTTTAAGGCTGACCAGAAAAAAAACAAGAGGCTTTTTAGCCATCTTTCAGCACAAGCATTGCAGTCTCTGCTTATTCAGTATTAACACAACAGAACTGGAGGGAATGAAAACAATTCCACACACCTAACAGGGACATATTCATTGGAAATGTTGTTTACCTAAAGGTGCAAATTTCTCATGGTCAGAAGCCACCTACGGCAGAAAAACTGTTGCAAACCCTGGTCTAGGAAGAACATGCTGACTATTTTTCAGATTAACCACAGAAAAATACAGGCATCCAGAAAATAGTTCTAGATACAGGAGTAAAATATCTGCATCTGATGTTTGCAGATCAGTCCTGACTATGTTTACTTGGAAGTAACCTACACTGATTCCACTGCACTGACTGCCAAGCCCTAATGTTTTTGGAAGTTGTTCAGTGCTAGATCTTTTAACCTTTTTTTGGCTGCCAGTGTTTTCCATGCTATTTTGTTTATGTACACTTTCAGCATAATCCCATCTCTCTGGAATAATCTTCCCTGCCTGCCTTCAAAAAAAGCCAGAAAGGATGTATAATTTAGAAAGGTTTTTTTTGTAGCCAAGGCTGAATATGGTTAACAGAGCTTTTTTGGCTGCTGGTGGCTTGGAAACCACAGAAAATTTCCAGTAATAGAATTTCCAGTGACACCATTTTCACCAACTCCTCTGTCATACTCATACCATCTTTGAGGGTCTCCTGCGCTTCAAGCTGGAGCAGGATTTGGGTCTGCAGAAGGAGGAAGTGCCATTCCACCAAGGAAAATCCTCTCAAGTTGTGGAGATTGACTACAAAATCCAAAGTTATATGTATATCTTGTTCATAATGTTGTATCTGAATTTAGTGTATTTGTATGGCCTGATTTTCTCTTTCTCATGGTATATTTGGCTTTGAACCACTTTGGGCCCTTTTTAAGGGAAGGGCAAATAAAAATATTTAAGTGAAAAATATTTAAATGAATAAACACTGAAATCATAAGAGTTTTTAATTATGATGACCTTGACTCAAATATTTAAACATACTATGAAACTGTGAATTCTCACAATTTATAAAAACTATGAAGTTGCCAAGCCAAACAGGTTAATCATTTAAGATCTTCCTCCTGCCATTGAAAAATACCAAAAGCCACTGGCTTCTGACCACATAAGTCATCTTTTTTTCTTAGTCCCCCCAAATTCTTTAGGTAACTGGCTAAGTGCTCTGTTCCCAACAGTTCTTTATAGTGAACATTTCCTGCAGCTTATGATGTCTCTTACTTCATATAATATTGTACAATACGTTCATTTCTGCTTTGCCATATTCAGTTGGATTTATTTTTTTTACTCATCAAGTTGCAGCTAATTTAGGTCAACCCCATACAGTTTTCAAGGAAAGAGATATTCAAAGTTGGTTTGCCATTATCTGCCTCTGCGTAGCAACTGTAGGTTTCCTTGGTGGTCTCCCATCCAAATACTAATTTGTGCTGACCCTGCTTAATTTCCAGAAGCTAACAACATCGGGCTTGTGCTAGTATACTGCATTGGTGCTAAATGTATACTGTATTGTCAGGGCAGCTGGATCTTTAGGTAACCAATTATGCTGTTTACTCTCTATTGTGGTATGCACACTTCAAGAAAGATGGGGAAAGCACATTTTGTAGAAGAAGCGGCTGCTTAAAGGATACATGAATAGCAAAGGCAGCGACATAGAAATATAGAAAGTAGGGGGATGAATTTGATAGGAGTTGCATACAAGGCAAAGTCGGGCACTCTGGTAGGTTCCAACAAGTGTTAAAGACAGAGGGAGTCCGAAAGTTCTAGAAGGTGGAAGAAAAGTGCTTGAACAACTAACTAGAATATATACAAGATGTGTTTACAAAGATGGCAAGTTGGGGCATTTTCTGTGCCTCTGAGTCTCAGAAAAGTATCCTGCTGCCCCAACAGTTCCATCACTCTTACTTTGATGGAGCAATCAGGAAAGTCAGAGATTTTGGGGCAAATTCAGTTTACTTTCTCCAGTTTTTGCAGTCTTCAAAAATTCTGGTGCTGGTGCTAAATGTATACTGTATTATCTCACAGTACCAGTGAAAGGCAGTGATTAGACATGCAAGTTACAGTCTGGAAAATGAACAGTTCAAATAAACTCAGTCAGGAACCGATGAGATGGGTCTTAAACAAGCTGCTCTCTCTCAGTCTCAGTTTTCTACCTGTTCAATGGGGCAAAGTTGCTGTACCTCATACAGATTACTGAGATGTGAAGCAATGTCATCACTTATTATTTACTTTAAACTTTTGTTCAGTATTGTTAACAGGAAGGTGATAAAAAGACAAAACTTCATCTTGGCAGAGAAATTTATTCTCTGGAATGTATACTCTGCAAAACAGACCACTGAAACTGGACAGTCTACACATTCTGCCGCCATGTGGAGTCTGCTTTAAATCTCTTCATGTGGCGGCTATTATCACAAGTCATTCATATGCAACAGCTCACCACAGAGAGCAATTTTCTCAAAGCCAGTGCAAACAACTGAAAAGAAAGGCCTGCGCTGGCATAGAGGACTGGGGGGGGGGGGGGGACTAACATGCATAGTGAACCATTGCACACAAACTGCTGACCATGTGACATCAGCTGCTGCACAGAGCGATTCACAGTGACCTCCGCAGGACAGTCACAGTATACAGACCACTCCAGAATCAAGAGACATAAAACCACAATTCTATCAAGCTGAACATACGTTTGTAGGGATAGTTTTGATTTATACATAAATACAGTATAACAATAGCACCAATTGTTACTTTTCAGGTCCTCACGCACATGCGTTCATATTAAGTTCAGAAACATGGATGGGACATAAAGCTTCTAGTCTTGCCATCATTTCTCAAATTAACTATTTTTATGCAAAATGTACATGGCTTCTCAGCATATGGAATAAAATCAGGCTCTAGTAAGATGATGCTCTAGTTAAAATGAGCATTTCCTCTCAACACAGTTTACATATCTTGCTATAGATAGAATTTGTGAAGAAATGAAAGAAACAAATCCTCAATTAGCCAGATATATTATCTACAGTAAAACCGTTTTGTAAACTCTAAAGGCCACAGGCTCTCTCCAGGCTATAGGCTCTATTACTTTCCATATTTCTCTACTAATCATGTTGCTTTGGCACTCAATGCTTTTTGCATAGCCCCACCTCTACCTCTGCATTCAGTTTTCAGTTGCGATCACAGTATGATTTAAGGACCTTGAGTGAGAGGGTTTACTGACAGAAAAACATGGTAATAGCAGCCACCACAACAGTAGCTGTTTTGCCAGTGGATTGCTTCATGTGTACAGGAGTAGTAGCTTCATTGGAGGGAGGGGAGGTCTCAACTTCTGCTTAAAGATATTTACCATGTAAATTTCTACAGATGTAGAACTACCTATGGACTGAAAATAATGTTGCAAGTAGTTTATTCGCTCTTTAAACAGAATCAAATAAAATAAGTATTTGGTATCATTAAGAGTATTTGTATACTATCATCTTGATGGGTGGGATTCAGACTGGCAATTTCCACCATTCCTGCTGCAGACCACCCACCCACCCCAATATCATTCCTCATGGTCCCCTATCTGCCTGGAGCAGCATTTCAGGGAGATCAGTGGACTGCATTGGGAAGGAGAAGACAGCAAAGTTCCATGCCACTGATGGTTCAAAGATCATGCCATTTTAACGGCAAGTATATGTCTGCATGAAAAACAAACAGCAACTTCTATAAATAGTTTTATAGGCTGAAAAAACACATTAAAAGTTTAACACACAAGATACAGAGTGGTTATACACTGGCTTCCGACAGAAAATTTATAAACAGGCAGACAAAGGTTAACTGTTTAGGGTATCTGGGAACTGCACTTCAGCACAGAATGGAACATAAAACGAATGCTTCAACATAAAAATTCACAATTATTGTAACCAAAACATATGTAGTCATAAAATATCAGTTTTTTCACCATTTGCCCACTCACCCCCCTCACACACACACACACACACACACACAAACACACACACATTCATGTGTTTGAAAAATGTTTCTATAAGAGCTCTATCCAGTTCACAACAAAAACTGATCTAAAATAACTATTCAGGAAACACCAAAAGCTTGGAACCATCTAAGCCCAGTTTGACTAAAGGCTTAACATTGATTTAAAATGTTAACTATGTGATTATAGCTGCAATCCTAACCATGCTTACTGGGAAGGAAGTCCCACTGAATATAGCACAACTTGCTTCTGTGTAAACAGGCACAGAATTGCACTGTATGTTGCCAGTGCAAAGTCAAAGGTTCCAGACTTACAAACTTATTTCAGATCAGTGCCTAACTTCATTGCTCAAATATACACAGAACAAACTTTTAAAAACCACATTATTAATCACCAATCATGCAAGAAGAGATCAAGCATATAATTGATCTATTAATATGATATTAAGAATCAAAGTTATGCATGTACTATATTAGAAGTGGGGAGGGCTGGAAACAAGACACAAATTTTTTCTTCTAAACTGTCTAATTTCTGAGCAGAACTACACCTTTATGTGTACCATAAGGATGTTGTCACCAAAACAACATCCAGCATTCTCCATTATTTCCATGACACAAAGGAATGTTCTTTGTGTTGTTGTGATGTCATCCGTCATTCCTGCCAGCCATAGCCAATGACATGGGGCTGGAGCAGAGGAGTCCATAACTAATTCACTTCCTTTGAGCTCTTCCATTTTCATAAAACTGAATTCATTGATATATTTAACTATATTTTTAAAAATATTACATGCAACATTTTTAATCAAATTTGAACCTCGGTATCTTCTTGGATATCAGGGAAATCTATGTCTAAGCTACCCTGCTGGTGGCAGCATGACTTTCGACATGTGTACATAGAAGGAAGCTACCCTACGCTGGGCTACAAGAGCTCTTTCTGCATCACAACTTTACATGCTCACTCCAATCTAGTCTCTTCCAACTTGTGCCTCTTGAAGAACAAACAGAAAGTTGTTAGCTGAAGGATTATTACAGCTCTTTGACAAAGTGCACATCTAGCCCAGCATTCTGTTTCACACTACAGCCAACCAGATGACCCCTGGAAGGCTTAGAAGCAGAGCATGGAGATCCAAGTGTTCATCTCTGTTGTCCCCACCCTACTCCCACTGCCCCAGTATTTCATAGGCTGACTGCTTCTGAACATGGAGATTTTATTTAGTTGTTGTGACTAACTGACCGAACTATCATGCCCTATGAAGTTGTCTATTCCTTTTCTGAAACCAGCTCAGAGGCGGTCACTGCATCCTATAGCAGCAACATTCACATTAATTCGTTTTTGCTTGTAGAAATCCTTCTTCTTGTTTGTCCCAGATCTACTGATCAACTGGGAAAGCTTTATAAAGCTCTTCTTCAGAAGGAAACCAATGCCTTAATCTGAAGTGCAGGCATTACAAGAGATTCCTTTCACTGGCTCCCATTATTTTATGACTAGATGCAGTCGCTGAAAATCTTCCAACGGATTATCTGAAACAATAGTTCAGAAAAGTAAAAGAGAATCACTGGAGGTTTTTGGCTCCTGCAGAGTGGTCTCTATATAGGGGCCTATGCATATTGGACTGGCAACAACTACTTCATTAGGGCAGAAGAAGAATGACCTTAACTCTAGTAACTGACTCTTCCAAGGGATATCAAGGAATATTTCTCTTTTTATTCTGAAATTATATTTTCCACCTCGCTCACAAGGCTTCAGAAGCATATGTATGACACTGCAAGGCCTGTGAAGTAAAGTTAACATTAAAAGATAAATATCATGCCCCAAGCCCACGTACAGAAGCAATCTGCTTAGATAGCGTGACTGTCTACATAGATAATGTGAGTACAGAGATACAGACGGAAGCACATTTTCATTCATACTGCAAAGCTCATGCAAGACCACTGAACTGGCTGTGTATTTGGATGGTAAGTAGGTTACATATCCACTGCCAGTACCACCAACATGCAACAAGAGCAGGACCAGGATCTCCATTCTTTTCCTAAGAAAATCAAAAACTAACATGAAACATTCCCTCTTTTCTACACTTTTTCCTATAAATTACCCAATTATTTATTGGCATATGCAAGTCTTCAAGTGCAATTTTAGAACCAGCTTCTAAATGAATTCAGCTGTAAAAGCATGGTTGTATGATGTCTATCATTAATGCAATTGAATCCATATATTTATATCTTTAAATTCTTCTGCAGTGGAATTAATATCTGCACAGAACAAAAAAAAAAAGCCAAAAAACCACCCCTCACTTATTTAGTCCAAGACAACTTGATAACATCTCTTTCAACTATAGTTATAAATATCGTGCACAAACTTCCAAAGCAGAAGTTGTCAAGATTTAACATTAGCATTAATTTATGTCATAACTGACTGTTATTCTCAAGATAATAACAAAGTATTCAGTCCGTGCTGTCTGAAAGAAAATGAAAAGAAACTTTGTCCTGTCACTAATCATTTAATTAAACTGATCAATAATACATTCTCTTTATGCTTCTTACAGCCTGATCCTAAGATTTGCTGCACCAATATGGAAAAATTTAGAATAAGGTACCAACAATGATGCTACCACATTGTCACAAAGCTTGATTGTACACAAGCATTGCAAGCAAATGCCTCAATACAAATGTGCAGTGTTGGGCGGAGGGGGAGGGAACCTGCCTGAAGTATTTTCCACTAGTAAAAGCAAATGGTACAACTTGATTCAAACTGACCAATCGATGCAGTGCTCAATGAAGTCTTTTCTCTCAAAATACAGTAATACTGTTAATACTTCACCAAGGTCACCTTAAGATTACAAGGCAAATGTCTTTATCTAGCGCTCCTTGTAGGAATGGAAAGATTGTGCTTTCCAACCACCCAGGTACTTAACAATCTCATATTCTAGGTTATAAATTTTGAATAATGTTCTAGTCCCTTCCCCCTAAAGGAAGTAGCTTCAAACATTGACCCTCCAAGGTTCACTTCCCATGCTGATTCATCTCTCAAGGAACTAGTGGGCACTGTCAAATATTATGGGGGCCTGTTCAAAGCTGTACAAGTCCATGCTCACAGAATGCAGGAGAGGCAATTTGGGCTTTGTTGTTGTTCTGTGTGAGCTGAAAGTGCACCAAATGACACACTTCTGCAGCACTGCTCTGGAGTGAAGGACTGTAGTGGTAGGAAAGCTATCTGGAAAAGTTTTCTGCCATTACTGAGCTCTTTCATAGTTGAAGAACTGCTGCTATCGACTATAGGTAGTTTGTTCGTTCTATAACTGAAGTTAATTTAAATTACTTGTTTAGTCACACAGCACAGCAACCTTTATTGGCATAGATACTTGTTTAGTCACAGTTCTCTCAGAGCTCTCTCAGTCCCACCCACCTCACAGGGTGTTTATTGTGGGGATAATAATAACATACTTTGTAAACCGCTCTGAGTGGGCATTAAGTTGTCCTGAAGGGCGGTATATAAATCGAATGTTATTGTTATTATTATTATAGGTCACTTATGACTGGGAAATTGACTAATTCGAAAACTAAATAGGATCAGCTGTTTGCATACCTTACTATTTTCAGTATCAATGCAGACAAAATGGCAACAAGAATTTGAATAAAATAATCACTCAATTTAGCTGACTGCCATAGAGAGTATATCGCAGTTAATGTCAAAAGATGACTTGAAGTTGTCATTAATGAGAGAAGGATCCTCCCCATTCAACCACTGAGTTCATACTCTTCCAGTATTACATAAGAACAGCAAAAAGTTATATTTATTTATTTAACAGTTTTATTAGAATATGTAAATTCGGCCTTTTTCAATAAGCTTACAAGTATATAAAATGTTAACAAAACAGTAACAGATCAAAACAAAATTGCACAGCAACAGAAGGTCAAATCCACCATTTCAAATGTGGTGGAGAGTGCCATCAAGTCATAGCTGACTTCCAGCAGCCCCTGGTGGGGTTTTCAAAGCAAGAGACTAACAGAGTTAGTTTGCCATTGCCTGCCTCTGCAATCCTGGTCTTCACTGGAGGTCTCCCATCCAATTACTAACCAAGGCTGACCCTGCTTAGCTTCCAAGATCTGACGAGACTGGGCTTGCCTGGGTTATACAGGTCAGGGTACCATTTCAAATATTAAGGTCCAAAAAGAAATTTTAAGGGGGGGTCCAATAGTCTGAAAACTAATCAAAAGGAGCCCCAAGCAAAATTCCTGCAGGAAAAAGTTCTACATTCTGCAGCTATTGCCCTGTCATGGATAGCCACCCAGGCATTTCAGATGGTGGGAATACACACAGCAGAGCTTCCAAGAAAGCTTTCAAACTCATGCAGGTGGGTTCACACAAGATGAGTCAAAACTTGATGTGCACTGGATCCAACTCTTTAAAAGTCTAAACCAGCACTTCAATTTGCACTCCAAAACCAACTGGAAGCCAATGAAGTTTTTATCATTTCAGTGTGTATATGTTCTGATATTCAGCCAAGCAGCACATTCTGAACCAACTGCAATTTCTCACCACTTTTCCAAACGCAGCCCATGTGTAAAATCTGTTTTAAAAGTCTAATCTAAAAGTTACCAGAACATGAATTACCTTGGTTACATTCTTCTCCTTTAAAAAAAAAGGTGCAGCTGGCAAAGCAGCTTTAGCTGATAAAAGATGCTCCTACCCCAAGTGGCAGGTCCAAGGGAACCCAAAACCTGGTGGGTCTTGAATGCAAATAAATGTTCCATACAATAAACACCTCTGCAGAATCATATGGATTTCTGCCCAACAGTACTCCTTTCTATTGGTATAAACTCCCTGTCTTTGCATTCATGGAGTTTTGAATGTCAGAGGAAAGACTTTTAGTTGAAACTGGTATAAGGGGCAAAATTGCTATTGAATCCTGCATCAGTTAAGTGAAAGACAGGATTCAACAGGAACAGAATGAACACACTACACCTTTGTTTTCTTTATTGCCTTTCAGAAGTGCTACTGTATATTTCCTTGAAGCTGTGCGCGTACTAAAATTATTCTGCCAAACCCATCACAGATCTCTCTGTAGTGGAGTGCAGGCATTGTTCTACAAAGGAAATCCAAGTTTAGAAGCAACATAAAGATTACTATATTCCATCTGATAGAAAGTATATTTCTTTTGTTGATAATCTTTTCTGATAGAACAATACCAATAAGTATCCTGTTGAAAATAAGTATCCTGCTCAGCCATCAGTACAATTGTGACTTTAGCCTTGTTTCAAGTGTATAAATTTGGACCAAGAAAAAAGCAGTAACGCTGAACATCACAAAAAAAGCAAAAAATGCTGTTATCTTCTCAGTAAAATCATTCCTATCCAGACCATAATGATGAAATAACAAAAACAAAATCGTTTTCAGACTGTTCAATAATTTTATTATTGTTCCATTTGTCAGAGTTCTCATATCTAGCAAAGTATACCAAATCAATGACCCTTCACTCAAAGAAGGCCTCCAATGCTTACATTGATTTTCTGCATACATGGGCTTTCCCATTCACACAGATTACTATATCAGACTACTGACTACCCTTGTTCAAATTCTCACTTGGGCCAACCATATTTCCCAGTCTAACCTACCACACAGGGCTTTTACAGTGATACAATGGGGAGAGAAGAGCTGCATACATTGGCCATTTCCACACACGTTGAATAATGCACTTTCAATGCACTTTCGCAATCCTTTTGAAGTGGATTTTTTGTTCCACACATGGAAAATCAGTTTCAAATGTTCACTAAAGAGTATTGAAAGTGGATTATCCAACGTATGTGGAAGCAGCCATTGTCCTAAGCTTTTTGGAGAAAGGATGGAATAAAATTAGACAGAAAGAAGAGGTAGTCACACACATGCAGCTACACCTTTCACTAAAGTAAATGGGAAGCTGTATATGAGTACCAGAGTGCACACAAAGCTTGGATCAAGTTATGTTCACTTTCCAAAGGGTTACAGCTTTTAAAAAAAGAAAAGAAAAACTGGCCGTTTCCGCACTGCCTTAAAATAGCAGCAGGCTCCTGGAACGCTGGCAGCTTCTTTGCGCGATATGAGCTGAAAAAACGCCCCACATCCATTTTAAAGAAAACGTCACGCGAAGAAGCTGCCAGTGTTTCGGGAGCCTGCTGCTTTTTTAAGGTAGTATGGAAACTGCCCCTGTGAAACTATCATTGACAATTCACAACATCACCACTAAGCTGCAACTGAAAACGTACCATGTAGTACTCTGAATAAGGAACATAATATAGACAATGAATTCCATCATCTTTAATTTGGCTTTAAAATGGATGAACTTCGTGGAGAATACATGTATACAGTCAAGCAGAGAAACAAAAGATATAAAACAGAAGGAAAGAAACTTGAAGTAACAAAACATAATGTATCCTCTGAATAAACGTGAGTAAACCCTTCTTATGTATATATTTTGCATTTCATAGAATAAATCAGTTTTTAATACTATAATGAGGTCATTAGCTTGATATTAGGAAGCAACAAAAACTGTAGAATAAGTTACAAATTAAGACCCATTTCAACCACATTTATAGTTTGGTATGAGATGGTGGGATATACAGCAAAAACATAGATGAATACAGTTAGAGTTGCAAGTAGACTTCAGGTCTACAACTCTATTTAACTAACCATTTCACATTTTAACTTAATTTGAGCTTTTGGGCAACGTACCTTAACGTGTTTTAGAAGATGATAAAGGTCCTCAACCTCGTCGCCTTCACACCTGGTATACGTTCTGCCAGTGTAAATGCTAGTACCCTTAATAGTGTGACGATAAAGAGGCAAACCCATGGCTTCAGCATAAAGTTCTATGGCATGATGCCCTACTGTCTGATACATGTAACTGTCCAGCTCATCTTTGCCCTCTGAAACAGAGAGAAACAGAAGGTTATAATGATATTTGATGTTACATATCCAGCCAAATTTTTCATTTAATCTCACCTACCTCCCCTCCTTGCTACAGCCCCCATCACACATGCCTTTTGTCCATGCCAGTCCCATAAGCCTCAACGTAGCCTTTTTTGATAGTCAAAGGGAATCCCTTGCTCCCATTTTCACCAATGGAAAAGCCAGATGGTCTAATCCCTAGTAAATAAACTAGACCTGAGTTTGTTAGAATGTCCTTTGTCTACTTCAAACAAACAAACTTCAAAAGGAGAGGTTTTTTGCGTATACTATTTTGTTTCTATTACTTACAGCTGCAAGTTATGTCCTGATTAACTTCATCAATATGCAATGGGACCATTTTATACTATCATGATGCCACTGCAGAAATCACCACAAAATCCGTAAGAATACAGATTGGTAGTACACATCAAAACAATAGCTACACAATGTGTAAAATTCAATTATAAGCAAAATAATCAGTTTCTGCTTTGCACCTTCCAGTCAGCCTCCTTCAATACAAGCCATACCCAAGTGCTGCTTTCAAGAGACACATCTCATATGCTAATCCTACCATTCAGTAGGATACCACACAATATCAGAGCATGATGTAGAATCCACTGATTAGCAGCTGATTTGTATCAACAGGAATCAAGAGCTCTGAACCAAAATATGAAGGTCACTTGGAGTTATTCCAGACTAAGCCCTCTATGCTTAGAAAAGAGCAACTACATAGGGTCACACTATCAATTTTGGAAATATACCAGTTCTATAAGAACCTTCGTAATGAACATTTCATAGATCAGGATGCTCAAGACATTCATTATTTAATAGGACTATATAAAGCTTCCTTACAATTTTATTTCATAGGTCTAGGTAGCCCAGTATTGTCCACTCCAGCTGGCAACAGTTCTCCAAAGCCTGTGGCAGGAGGAGACTTTCCCAGCCTTACTCTTACCACTAGAAATGTCTGCAATTGAACCTAGAACCTTTGGCAGGCAAAGCGTCGACCACTCATTTCCCCCCTTCCTTTCTGAATTAGGGATCTTCAGCAATAAATGTTTTTCTGCTAGTAACTTTTAATTACCATTTTTTCATACCATTTCTACCAAATACATACAAGTTTATCAGCAAGGGATATTTGTTTGTTTTTCTGTACAGCACCTAGTTCTTTGGGAGAGAAGGTGGCATGGTATAACCGATCTTGACGGATCTCAGAAGCAAAGTAGGGTCAGTAATTGGATAGGCGACCACCAAGGAAAACTCCGCAGAGGAAGGTAATGACAGACCACCTTTGCTTCTCACTTGCCTTGAAAACCGTTTGCTGGGGTTGCTATATTTTTTTTAAAAAGACAATTTTATTGGATGGGTTCCCAAACATACACAGAAATCAATAACATTATCTACCCCATAACATTTTCCCCATCCTTCCCCCCCCCCCTTTTCTGGTGACTCCCAGCAGTTTGCCATACCCATCTAAATCTAAAATCTAAATCTAATCTAAATCTAAAATCTAAATCTAAAATCTAATCTAATCTAAAAAGTATATCATATAGATTCTTAAAGTCTATACTATATATCTATGTTATGCATACTAATCAAATCTCTTTACTCGTCTTAACTATCTACACTTACTATATTACTTATCTTAATTAAAAATATAAAAATTATATAAGTACATAAGTACTACTAAATATACTAACTAAAAAAAAGATACATATATATGTGTAACATTCTATTCCTTAAGTACCTATTACTATAACACTATAACTCCATACTAATCCAATAAAATACAATAAAATAAAATATACCCCTTTTTGACCTTAAGTAAGTTTCTATCTCCCCTTTAATTCTCCAAAGACCACAGTTTCCCCTTCATGTCCCACTTTTTCTCCACATATTTCTTGAATTTTTCCCAACTTAATGTATAATCCAATTCTTCTTGTTCTTTCAATTTCCTTGTTAATTTGTCCATTTCTGCCATATTCAAAACTTTCAAAATCCAATCTTCCATAGATGGTATCTCCTGAGTCTTCCACAACTGTGCATAACACATTCTGGCCACTGTGTTCATATAAAACACCATAACTCTGTCCATTTTATCAAAATCTTCTAGGTTCATACATAATAACAGCAATTCCGGGGTTTTATTTATATTCCTTTGTAAAATATCTGACATAACTTTTACTATATCCCCCCAGAACTGCTTAGCCTTATCACAAGTCCACCACATATGATAGAATGAACCTTCATGCTGCTTACATTTCCAACATTTATCAGACATCTGGCTATTACCATTGGCCAACTTCTTCGGTGTTAAATACCATCTATACAACATTTTATATACATTTTCACGCACAGTGGAACATGCTGAAATTTTAACTACATTTTTCCACACCTTTTCCCAAGCTTCCATTGAAATTTCCTTATTACAATTTATTGCCCATTTGACCATCTGAACTTTAACAACTTCTTCCTCCGTAAACCATTTCAGTAATATCTTATATATTTTAGAAATTATTTTCTCCCCCCCCCTGAAGCAAGCAGTTCTCAATCTCAGAATTTTGTAATCTAAAACCATTTTTCCTTTTGTCTTTCTCATATAAGTCTTTTATCTGCATATATTGAAACCATCCATATTGGAATGGCAATTCATCATTACCTTTAAGCAAATAATTGTTCTGCTTTATCTCAAGAATCTCTTTATATGTCAACCAATCTTCCCCCGCATATTCTGTTCTTGGATTTACTACTTCCGCAAGGATAATCCACATTGGTATAGACTCTTCCATATATCTCTTATATTTGTTCCATACAGCAAACAAACTTCTTCTTACGTAATGATGTAAAAACATAGAGTCTGCTTTTACTTTGTCATACCATAGATATGCATGCCATCCAAATAGTTTATTGTATCCTTCCAGTGCTAATAACTTCAAATGCTTCAATGACAACCATTCCCTTAACCAGTCCAAACATACCGCATCGTGGTATAATTTAAAATTTGGTAATTGTAGACCTCCTCTTTCTTTTGCATCATAAAGTACTTTCATTTTAACTCTGGGGGTTTTTCCAGCCCAAACAAAATTTAAAATCATTCTCTGCCACTTTTCAAATTGTTTACTATCCTTGACAACAGGTATTGTCTGTACTAAAAACATCATTCTTGGAAGAACATTCATCTTAATTACTGCAATGCGACCTAACCATGACAAGTTCATTTTGTTCCATCTGATCATATCTTTATCTATTTGTTGCCATAACTTGTCATCATTATTCTTATATAAATCAATATTTTCCCAGTAACTTCCACTCCCAAGCATTTGACTTTGTTCACTACTTCACATTCCACCTTATCCATCAGCTCCTTTTGTTGTTGTTTGGTCATATTTTTACACAGTATTTTGGACTTCACCTTATTTATTACAAATCCCACTAAATCTCCAAAGTCTTTCATTTTCTTCATCAATTTTGGCATGCACTCTATTGGATCCTCCACTATCACCATTATATCATCAGCAAAAGCTCTCACTTTATATTCAAATCCTTTTGTCCTCAATCCTCTTATTGAATTATCTTCTCTTATTTGCCTAAGTAAGATCTCCAATACCATTACAAACAGAAGTGGGGAAAGCGGACAGCCTTGTCTTGTTCCTTTCCTTATTTCCAACTTTTTCGTCACAACTGAATTGACAACTATATTTGCAGATTGGTTTTAATATATTGCCTTTATTGCTTGTATAAACTTCTCTCCCATCTGCATCTTCTCCATTGTTACAAACATAAAATCCCAGTTCAAATTGTCAAACGCTTTCTCCGCATCCACAAAGAAAAAGCCAACCTGCTTCCCTGGATTTTTATCATAATACTCAATGGCATTCAGTAACACTCGTAGGTTATTTTTTATTTGTCTTTCCGGTAAAAAGCCAGCTTGGTCTTCATCTATGAATTCCACTAACCAAGCCTTAAGTCTTTCCACTAATATCTTTGCAAATATTTTATAGTTATTATTAGTTAGAGATATTGGTCTGTAATTCTTAACGTTACTTAAGTCTAATGTCTCCTTTGGTATCAATGTAATATTAGCCTCATTCCATGTATCTGGCATCTCAACCCCTTCCAATATCTCATTCATTACTTTTTGCATCATTTGTTTCAAATCCTCCACCATCACTTTATAAAATTTTGCTGTAATTCCATCTGGTCCCGGAGCTTTGCCAACTGTAGTAGCTTGTATTGCTTGTAACACTTCCATTATTGTTATCTCAGCACTAAGCTTCTCTTTCAGCTTCTCCGGCACCTTTGGTAAATCAATCATATCAAAGTAGTCCAAATGGGTCATCATTTCCTCCTCTGTTTGTCCCAAAAATTTTGCCAATATTTCAGCTACTTGTTTAAGAGCAGATCCATCAATTTTTTCCGGAACCGATCTCATACGAATTTGTCTATCCATTGCTTTGCATTCCATCATCACCATTCTTTCACCCATAGCCACAGCGTCTGTCTGTATAGCCTCCGTTTTTTTCTCCCTATCCTGCACCATCTGTTGCGTTTCTTGCACCTTTTGTTGGGTATTCTGTAAATCTGTTTTATTGCTTCCATCTTTTTTAACTTCCGTAATCTCAGACTTAATCACTTCTTTCATTTCCATCATTAAGTTTTGCTGTAATTGTTGTATCATCTCCCGAATCTCTTTATTTCCCTCTGTTATTTTCTTATCCAAATTCTCAATGGCAACCTGCCAGTCCTTTTCTTTTTTGGAGGCCATCGGACTTGCCTTGGGTCCCCACGAATCAGCTCTCTTTCTTAACTCCGTCTTCTTTTTAATTCAAGTCTCTATTTTTATATATCAAAATATATATCAAAATTTTTAAATGTTTGCCCTCAATTAAAATGGCGATTGAGGCTTCCCTTACCCTTAAAATGTCGGGCAATGTTTCTCTATGATATAAAATGTCGGGCGATCTTTCTCTGTGGTAATACTGTCACATCAATGGTCTTCCCTTACTTTCAATGGTGAATCCTTTGCTTCCGGTTCCTTTCCCTTACTTCCAATGGTGGGTACTTCACTTCTTCTTCCAACTTTATTTTTTTTCCGGGTCTTCCTGGTCTTCCTGACCTCCCTCGTTGCGCTCTATCTCCTCTCCTCTACTTCCTGTCTCGCATCCCGCCTTCCGATTCCCACAATCCGCCCACCGCGTCGCTATCTCCCCAACCACAGGTATGCAAAACAATATTCTTCTTAGCTCTTTTTAACTTTTTCTCACTGTCACAACTCAAATTAAACTGCTCAGTCTTTTAGTATACTTTTTCAGCTTGGTAACTCAGTCTTTTGTTCTTTTAAAAGTTTGGTCTTTATTCAGTAAAACAGTCCGTTGGGGGAGATAGTAATCTTAACTTAACATAAACTTCTTGGGATGTGCTCACTGCTTCAAACATCCAATTCTGTTCAAATCCGTTCCCGAGGCTTGGGGAACAACGAGCCTATGTCAATTTAATGACTCCCAAAGCTGCTGCAGAGATTTTGGCCGCCCTTCTCCGATGAGGATCTCAAGGCTTGGGAGGAAAGCCCTTAATTCAGAGCCTCCCACCCGCCGAGACACTTCACTCTCAGGGCTACAAGCATTCCTGCCGGGTTTCTAACTGAAATCCGGAGGCTGTGGGCGATCTGGGTGCCCCACCAGCCCGAAAAACAGCACCTCGGTTGATCCGGAATTCCGAATCACGTCGGTCTCGCCATTACCCCAACCGGAAGTTCCCCGTTTGCTGGGGTTGCTATAAGTCAATCATGACTTGACAGCACTTTACACACACACAACCCTAGTTCTTTAAGGCACTTTAAAAATAATAAACAAGTAGTTAGTATCCAACCATGTCCTTAAATTTTCTTAATAGTCAGTGATTATTATGAATTCCCCCTCCCCAGGAATAGCACTACAGTAGGAGAGAAATCAGGAGAAATCATCATCCTCTCATATGAAAATTTGTGCCCTTAAGTATCTGAAATGTGTCTGGATACAGGCCATTATTAATATTAGCACTTGGATAACCAATCTTGCCAGCCCGTCAGCATGTATGATCCGTAGTATATTTAACTATCTTGATTAAGAATGCTATACTTAAAACAAGATGTCAATGAAATATTAACACTAACCACATTTTAATGAATTATATTAAAACAGATATAAACAGCCAAAGGTAACGCCTTACTAATTCTAAAGATACAGCACTTTAATATATATAAATAGCTAGACGTTTACCTCATTGAAGCTAAACATTTACTTGTAGCAAGCCCTACAGAGGTTTCTGCAGTCTTAAGCAATTAATCAGAAGTAGAAATATATATGAATGTAAACATTTATTACAAAAATCTTTCCAAATGCCCTTCAATATTTCTGATTCTTAAAATAGCACTTGTTTATTAACTAATAAATTAATTAAGTAGGTCTAAGTAACAAGACAAAATAAATAAAGATACTGGGAGCATCTCTTGCTACAAAGATCTCTTTAGAAATATTTCAAGGTGGCTATTTTGTGGTTTTAGCAACAACATTTCATACTTTGGAAGGCAATTAATTTGCGTGAACGCAAACTAATGAACGGGATTATAGGTTTTCCCAGGCTGCCAATGAAATAAATCATCTTAGCCTATTCCTTTCCAACTATTCTACCAGTGAAGAACTGGCAAAGTAAACTCAATGCAGTCATGCAATAGAGAACAAATGTACATGTTACAAAGAACATGGCCAAGCCAGACATGACACTGGAGGAGCTCCTAGCATTTTTTGTTTGTTTGTTTTTCTTGACAGCAGGCCCAAGCAAGTACAGATTGGGACTATTTTCCCACCCTGAACCAAGCTCACAGAACTGCTATTTTCCTTGCTGAAACAAGCATACTGGTAACTGTAGATGAAAACTAACTTTAGACATTGCATACAATATTCTGACAAAGTCTTTGAGCAAGCCCTTAGGTACATAGTACATCAGGTATGATGGAAGAGCGCGAGGGTTGTCCTACAAGCAATGAAGACTTCTCACCTTTGTTTTCAGCAGGCCTTAAATTGGCTAAGGCAACAATCTCATGCCCAGCAGCAACACAGTGCATCATATTGTAACAGCTATCTTTCCCACCACTAGAAAGAAAAAAAAGCAATCAGATGTATTATTTGATAATTCAGCAAGATCACTAAGAAAACCACTGTGATCATGTTATGATACTTATTTCAAAGCTATGAAATACACAGATGTGATTTAATAAATAGACTGTTTTTTTAAAAAAAAACTGTTAAAAATATTTCTGAAACTGAAAGTTCAAAATTGGGATATGCATCCCAATCTATACGCTGAAATAAACACTCCAGAGCTCCAGTGTTCGACACCAGCAAGAAAGAGCATATCCTGTTTAATACAGAGAAAGTTTGGAGTACAGAGCCCTCACTTTACGCACACAGTAATTTCTCATACAGAACAGACTGGAAAGTCCATGGTGGCTAGGAGTCCTATTTGCATGCAAAAGAACCCATGGAGCACAGGATCATGAGCAAGGTTCCTATTATTAACTCTCTGGAGCAAACAAACAACATTTTTAATGCTTCAAAAATCAGGTCACTACTTTAGCAGAATTTCCTTCAGAGTCTTTAATTTATACTGTAACAAACAAGCAGCAATATACAGAACATTGGTTAAAGATTTTTAAAGGGCTGCTGTATAGCAACGAGAAGGAAAAGGCTTAGAATTTTGTAATCTTAAATTTTATGCAAAAATGAGCCAGCGTAGTGTCATTCTGCTAGAACGCAACTATTAAAAACAAGCCTTGAACATAAGGTAGTTTTCCAGAAACCAAACAGCAAGCTTGAAAAGCACTTATTGTTAAAGCTCAGTTCTTAGTGACTTCACATGGGGTGAATCTCAAATGCGAAACACAGTTGTGTGGGTGCAAGATTGCCATCAGAGACAATTTAGCTGCTAAGGACATTAGGCAGAATGAAAGCTGCTAAATACCAAAGTACTTGTGATGCACAAATGCTTGATTCTTTACAGATAATTTTCCGGGCTTTAAAAAGAAAATGCTCAATTTGCTATTATTTTTTCCAAGCATCAATATGGATTTGTACTTTAAAGAAAAAAGTAAGCACATATAAAGTGAAAGGGGAAAAAAACTTAACACAAGAATCAAAAAGTACTAATAAAGAATGTATGTAGAAGGCCATTGAAACAGTAGCAGTTCACAAACTATTTAAATTGCCTTGGACTCATTGAATTGATCAAACAAGTCATTTAAACTTTTTTAAAATCATATATTCAGTGGTGCATATATTGAATGTTACATGAGACTTATTCAGCTCACTAGTAAAGAAAAATCAAGCAAACACTACACAGATTGTACAATAAGTTCACTGTCACTTGCAGGATCTTAGTAGAGGTCTTTCACGTAACCTGCTGGAGATGCCAAGGATTGAACCAAGAACCCTCTGCATGCAAAGCAGATGCTCTACCACTGAGCCCTGCCTCCCCATTAATCCTCCAGCTCTGTGCATGGTCAGGGTCAATGCTCATATGCTATCCTTTACTGCCTAATTGACTCCTGATGGCAGAGGGAAGTGCACTTTACCACCAATGGCTCAGTGCCCCCTCACACATCTTTGTTTAGCCAGGGGAGTTGCTTTAACACTTAAATATTTTCTTGCAAGTGAAGAGAGTCTCTACTAGCACATCTGCATGTGGAGTTCCTCATTTAGCAATAGATAGCTAGTACATTGGAGGAGAGCTATGTCAGATGTTTGAAATATTAGGTGGAAATGAAAGAAACAACTAAAGAAAATAAACACCTCCAAGAACCAGCTGCATCAGCTATCCCACAATTGAGGCCATTCAAATTTCTGATGGCATTTTTCCCTTGAGTACAGGCATTTTCTCTTGTTCCCTGAAACACTGAAAGCAACAGTCACAACATTAAAAAAATAAAGAAGTTGTTTGAGATTGCCATCAACAAGTCCTTTCGTCCTTCACACAAAAGGGGGAGGGCACCCTGTGGTTGACTGGTTGAATTGACTTAACGGACTTCAAAGATGTTTAGAATCTATGGAAGAAAAGCAGATGCTGAATGCTTAAAAGAGTGTCAAATTTAGATGGGGTTTAGGACCAACCCCTCCCTGACGCAGATATCGAGGGGTTACACCCATTATATTTTCACCAAAATGCGTCAACTATTTGAATTCACAAACATCACCACTGAAATAATAAAGTAATTGAACTCAGTGAACTACATTCCACTTTCCTATTCTTGACACCAGCTTCTAAATTAGAGGTAATTAGGGATAATTTGAGGGGGGGGGGGGGCGGTTAGTAGGCTGATATTAAGACATATGGTTCCTGTCCCTGGAGACTGTTGCATAACTACATGGAATGCTGAAAGAATGCCACAGGCCATATTAGAGACCCTTTAAAGGATCTGATAAATCCCTTGGGTTTTATTTTTGACAGGTCCCAATTAAAACAGTAAGGCACTATATCCAATCCTCATTTTAAAAAAGCACTATAAGTTATGCCCGGGATGATCCCTAAATAAAAGTAATGTTAATAAGGCCTGGGTCTCAGCATATTAATGAATGATATTGACAAGGAATTTTTCCCCCTTCTTTTGGCTTCTTATATTACTGGTTTGACAGTAAGGAACCATAGCAGATGTGTACTTGCAAATATTCCTTTATTGTTTCACGTTAAAGGTCAGAAAATTAATATAAGATTGCTTCTACTGATTGCCGTGGATCCAGGATGTTAAGATCAGGAATTCCTCTTACTCAAAGAAGACTCACAGATTACTTTTTCTAGTTACACAATTGCTCCTGGTGGGTAGCTGTGTTCGTCTGTAGTAGAAACACAGCTACCTAACTGAAACTATCTTCATGGAAAGCACCATTTCAGTTGCCAGGATTGCTCCTGAGCAACTCATACGGCTAGAAATGTAACTGTGAGTTTCATGTACCCTATCAACTCCAGAAGTGGACCGAGAAACCTGCATTAGGTTATGATCCTCAGTGTTAACTGGAATAGTTCTTCCTGCAAGATGTTCTAAAGAAAATGCAACTCGTGTGTGGCTTTTCTCATACCACAAATGCAAGTATAGATTTTCACAAATATACATGCATTTGGAAGCAGCTGTATTGGACTGAAAAATGAAATGCTCTCATTTTCACATGACATGAATATACATCCACATTCAGTGGCATTTACTGATGTTTATGAAAATACGATGTGAGAAATGCCATCAAAGCTCAAGTGCATCATAAGGCATTCAAGTGCAGGCATATTGGCAACAGAGGCCAATCATGATCTCTCTTTCATGTCCATCATACCTTGGAGATAAATCTGTTTCAAATCTAAAATTACCCCAGAATGACTTCTCAGATCACAATCCATGTCAAACATTCCTATTCTTTTGGATTTGCCTGCCTGGAAATATCAGTCTTCCCATATAAAACAACCTGCTCTCCCAATACCACTTCCAGTCCTTCAAAATAATCCTTCTATATAAATCTTCTTAATCAACTCCTGCTCCCCCCCCCCGACAAGTTCCACATGCTCTTATAGCTTCCAAGATAGCGCATGAATGCAAGGAAATACTTCAAAACATTCTTGATCTGTACATTAAACGCCACTGGCCTCACTAATGTCCCATAGAACAGATTCAGTCAGGAAGCAAGTCCACAAGATCCAAAGTCCATCCAAAGACTTTATTTTCACACAAATGTATGTACAAGTCATGCTTTACTGCATTAATTCCTGAACGTTTGATGTTGGCCACCTTAAAAAAGAAACCAATGAAAAGCTTGATACTAAGATGGTCAGTGCTTCCTTCAAGTAGTCTACTGATCATACCACTGCAGGTCCTCAAACTTTAATCAGTCCTATACATCCCTCCTCCAATCCACAGGCTTAAAACAGACTGGGTTTATAATGGCTAGCTGTTAGTGAGATTAAATTGTTGCTTCTCAAACTGTAGGCAGAATCCCCTGCTCAAATGAAAAGCAGTATAAAAATGTCTCTAAAGAAAGAAAAGTGTGGCACAAACTGTTTTTTGCTCTTACTGCTAACAAGACTGTTAAACAGTCAGGCTCAAGATCTAGCCCCACAGAGACAGATGGAAGAAAAGAGATGTGAAGTAATCTGGCGGACAAGTGAAGCAGCTTAACATGTAGAAAATGAGTGTGCATATCTCAAGGTCTGTGGGTCAGGAGGCATGGGACACTTAGTAAATATATCTGGAAAGGGAATGCTTTCATGCAGTTTTGAACATCCCAAGAGCACTATCCTAAGTGCAGGAATAAATTCCCACAAAAATAAATCAAAATGCTGGGTGAATTATTCTGGTGCCAGCCTTGCTCAATTCCCTCTTTAGACTTCCCATCACGGTCCGTTCCCAATTACCCACCCCACACACTGCAGACAGAGCAGTGAGGGCTGAGGAAGATGTTGTATACATTTGCATGTGCACAGTAAGAAAATCTGAACCCCTCTCAAAATGCACGTGCATGCGGACCTTTAAAGTAGGGTCTTCCCCCCCTACCCCTCACACACACTCATGTACTGGCCTGGAAGAGTGAGGCATGTAAAAACAACAGTGATGCCCAGCAAAGCAATGACATCGCACTGCTTGACACCTGTCACTCTGCACGCTGAGCAAGGAAATTCGGAAACGTGAAGAAATCAGGGGAGCAGCCAGGCGAGGAAGGAGACTTCGGGTTACACCAGAAGAGATGGCTGGAGAGAGGAGACCGGCTGTTGGCTGCTCCGCACCTTTCCGTCTCCCTACTGCCCACACTTCCCCCCAATCCCGTGCAGATATTATTTGACTGAGGACAATATTTTTCCCTGCAGTTATTTTACCTGATTAAAGCCACTACTTTCATCGTGAACAACACGCCCTCTGGGCTGGCCTTAAGTATCTATGAGAGACCCGGGCTGTACAGCACCAGCCACAGCCACACACAGTCTCTACTCAACCACGTTGCTGTCCGGCTGTTGCTGTTTCAGGCTCCTTCCTTCTCTGGGAAGACCCCCATTGCCTGTGGCTGCCCTCGAAACTGCCTGAGCAAACAAAAGGCAGCCCGGCTGCGATACCGTTCTCTAATACGCACAGACTGCAAAATTATTCTCTTCTGTAAGCTCAGGAGAGCAGCTGCGGTTTACAATCGCAGTGAGAGCTGAGAAGCTCTACAGAAGAAATAGAGAGAGAAAAATATCAGGCAAACTTCTAGACACCTATGAAAGGGCATTGAGGCTGTTCGTAGTGAGGGCACGGATGTGTTTTTGCTTCTTCTGCAAAGCCGACTTGCGGTGATTCCCGAATACATGCCTAGTAATTCATTTGCCCTAAAGCTCCCTTGTTTTGGATGCCAGAATGCAGACCCAGCCAGCGAAATTTTTCATAATGCCTCTGAGTACGTGCAGAGAGGGGGTTTACCGTACAGCTCCTTTAAAAAGTAGGACAGAGGGATGCTTTTTTTGACTCTCAGCATCCCTCCCTCCCCATAGAGGCTCAATCCCTATGTGAGAAATTAGCACTGCAATCCTAAACAGAGTCACTCCACTCTAAACCCATTGCTTTCAATAGACTTAAAATGGAGTAACTCTCCTTAGGATTGCGTTGCAAATCGTGAGGTTTATAGCCTGAATCTAAACGTGATTAATGCAGAGAAAAGCCCAACGGAGCTCAATGGGTCTTACGCTGTTCGGATTGTAAGTATACAGCTCCATTCTATGCAAACGTACAGACTTGCTGCCTTATTGTGATCAGTCTGCAGGTGACAGACCGCAGAAAAATACTGAATGTAACGCTGATCCGGGTCAGGTTCGGTTTAGTTTCATCTCACTTGTTATGCCATAGGAAATGCCTCTGCCTTGTCAAAGAAGGAAAAACTACCTAATTCCCACATTCAGTCGGTGGATAGCCTGACCCGTTTCCCTTGCCAATATGGTGAGGGACGAAGGAGTTCTGGTCATTTCTGAGAATGAAAGAGTGAAATTTGTTTGTGTTGATCAGTAGATTTAAAGAGTTGGCTGCCACCGACCGGGGATTCTGAAGAAGTTGGAATGCCTCTCTCGTTACTAGAGGGAAGGGATGAATCCTGGAGAAAGGGCTGTAGGGAGCAATCTTGACAAGGTCTGCTTGGAAGAAAGCTGCATGTTAATCAATTGGACTCACTGCCGAGACAGTGGCCTTCTGTTTCTGCTCATATTGTTCCCCTTTGGATGATAGTGTTAGTACCAATCTTAATTTGCAAGGTGAGATGTGAAGTCTGTAATTATAAGGGGGTGTGAGAGGCTTCACCTGCCAATATGGTTTATTCCTATTTTTTAGTTCATGTTTTCTAGGTCTAAGCCTGGGTTTTGGTCCAGGCTATAATTGTCTAGACAGTTGTTCAGGGCTGTGGGCTGTGACTCTTTGACATGACTTTATTGGAGAACCACTGGTGCTGACATTTAAAGCTCAGTAATGGTTTAAAACCATCATACCTGAAGAACTACCTACTTCCTTATGAACCTGCCCAACCATTGCTGTCATCTTTGGAGGACCTGCTTTAGGTCCTCTGCCTTCTGAGTTTAGGACAGGTGGAAACCCAGGAGAGCACAGCCTTGTCATGACCAAAACTTTGGAATTCTGTCCCCAGGGAGATTTGCCCTGCCCCCTTCTGTTGCTGTTCTTTGCCTGTAGGTGAAGACTTTTGTTTTGTTTTGCTTGGCATTCCCTCACTGATCCCTCCCCAGTGTTTTAATTGTTGTTAATATCTTTTGTATTTATTTTAAGCCCTAGTTTTAAATTGTTTTAATGATGCATTTGTGTACTGGTTTTGATGGTTTTTAAGATGAGATTTTAATGTGTACGTTTTAATTTGTTAACCACCTTGGTAGCCCTATGAGAGCAGAAAGGAAAGGTTAAAAATCTTGTTAATGAATAAATAATGGATAGACTAGAGGTGTGAAAGCATAAAGAAAAAAGGAACACAGGTGTGAAGTAAATCTTTCAAAGTCGTAATTTCTTTAGAGGAATTGAAAAGCACATAAAACTGTTTATTCTGAAAACCGAACAAAATTAGATTCTGGAAGAGATGTAAATGGATCTTCCCAGAATTTTAAAATGAGAATAGGAGTTGAGTGGAGCCCCAATTCAAATATTCCCCCTGCACAAATTCACTGAGCAAAACCTTTGCCCCTTTGAAAGGGGGAAAAAATTAAGCGCCTTCCCTGTAACAGGATTTTATGATTCATGTTTGAAAGGCTTGCATTCTTAAAAACATCACTTTTTGAAAGTAAAAAAGTATATATTGCTTCTTTGGAAACTTCACTATTAATACTGTTGCCTAAAATAGTACCCATTAGAGCCAGTTATTTTCTGTCTTCTCGTTTGTTTGAATTCTATTGTACATCCGTTAACATCTTTTTAGGAGCAATGTATTCTGCATTTTTATTATATAGTAGCTCAGAGGAAACATAAGTTATTCAGCTTAGGATTTGTCTATGCTTTGACCGTGTGGGTTTGTCCTGAGGTGACAGCAACAGTGAAAGAAAATAGGGGTCTACTGCAATGCTGAACAGCTTACTAAGGAATAATTCCATTGAACTCAATGGGACAGATTTCTGAGTAAACATGCTTAGGATTGGCCGCAGACTAAAGAAGATGTTTTATACAAAGTATGTATTGCTGTTGTTACAAATTTGTTGAAAGGAGGACAAAACAACACCCTTCAAGGTGAAGCTTGTGTTCAGGAATATCATATTTTCAAAACATTTCAAGACTAGGAAAATATGCTACCACTTTAGTTCTGAGTTCTCCTTACTAGTTGGAGGTTCTAGGGGAAGGTCCTAGAGCACATACTTTGAATGCAGAAGAGCCCAGGCTCAGTTTCTGGGATCTCCAGATAGAGACTATTAGGTAACAAAGATGGAAAAGAATCCTGCATAGAACCCACAATGCCCCTTGAGGGTTCAGTAAATCATGCTTCACAAAGTGGACCAATGGTCTGTTTGTATAGGGCATAGTCATTTGGGTGTTGCAGGCGCCATCTGATAGTTGGTGTGATGTCCCGTTTGATGAACAAAACAAAATGTGACATTTAAAAAAATATTTACCAAGAATCACAAGAAGGAGTCCCACTCCTCCCTTTTGTGATTTCTATGCACACACAATCAGGTGTTCCTGGGGGTCTCGAGGTCCTTGGGAGTGGCATGGGATGCACCAAAACGGGTTGCAATAAAAATGGGAAAGTCAACTCTAGCATGCGTCTTTCACTTGGGCAAGGGCACCTTTTTATTTGTTGGTTCATAATACACACACCATAGCCGATTCCAGATGGGCACAAATAGAGCAAGTGCTTTCGCTTTTTCAGCGACCTCACTCGTAAAAACCCGCAATTTCCCGTCCCGGCTTACCTGCGGTCCATGGCACTCAGTTGCGCTCTATAAGCGGATGGTGTGAACGCGGTATTGCGGGTTTGCACACTTTTGGACGCTTCGTCGCCGCGGAGAGGCCCTCCCCTTTCCCTCCTTCCTTTGCCGGCCGGCCGGCAACAATATTCCCTTAATTTTTTTTTTAAAACCGGGCGCCATTTGCGCAGTCGCACGTTTGCACAAATGCACAAAAGCGCACAAAAGTCAATGCTGCATATTCGCATACCTGCACGTTTGCGCATTTGCGCATAACACGTAAAAAAAAATTAAAAAAAAACCCGAAATGCGAACCAATGAAGGCCCCTGACGTCAACTGTAATGGGGAGGAAACAACCAATCCCGGGTACCTCAGTTGGCCGTGCGAACATCCGAAAGCGGGACGGCACGGCACGCTGCGAGACAAAGCGGATGGAGACAAAAGTGAACGCATGGCCGGTAAGCTATTATTTCCGCAGAAAAACCACCATTTCTGGCCATCTGGAATCGGCCCATATCTTTTTGCCATTTCAGATCCTCCAAGGCAGCTTACAATCATATTTAAAACAGCAGTGAAATATTTAATTCTCCTGCAGGGAACTGTAAACTACCAATGGCTAGAATAAATAAAATACATATGTCCAACAATTGCACAAGGATATCTGTTCTGGCACTAAAGCTAAAGTATTGCAGAGGTCAAGAACATGATCAAGAATGGTGCAAAGAGCAGTGGCCAAAAGTGGGAGGCAGGTGCACATGACAGACAAAGCCATGTCGAGCTTCCAGAGGGCTCTTACCAGCCAATCACCACGCAGCAGTGAAGCAGCCAAACAGCAGCTTGTGGGGGAATGCAGGCAAACTGCCATACTATAAAAATCTAAAATTGTCCCATGGGATAAGATTTTTTCACTGGACACTTTACCACTTGAATGTTGGTGAAAAAGCACCTTGTGGTGATTCTTCCACTTCACATATAGGTGTTTTCTCTTAATTGGTGGGAAATTATGCAGAGACTCACAGGATTCATTGTTTGCTACATTCCAAAATTGCCAGGATACATGGATTAGATCCTGTGAAAAATTTCCACTCATAGAAGAGGGTGTGATTTGCTCCTATTCCTTCCCCCTACTAAAATCTCCTTGTGCTATTCCTCATTGTTCACTGTTTCCCAGGAGCAACATTTGGGAGATGAGCATTTTGTAGTGCAGCAGGAGGACAGAGGCACAGATGTCATGTTCTGCCAGTGCAGATCCCTTCCATCCATAGAGATTTATGATGGGATCCAAGTTCATATTTGCAGCTTCCATTTACAGTTAATTCAAGGAGTCTTGCAAGAGTTGCATCCATTACCGTAGATGGCATTATCCCATCCATTATCCTGGGTCCTTTTAGTCTAATAAAGCATTATATAGTTTTCTTTTTGTTCTTCACAGATCTGCTCTGGAGACTGGGAGCATCACCGTTCCCAAGTATTACTGAATGAAACAATATTCAGCATGCCAGCTGGATGGAAAACAAGGGGAGACAAAGTAGTCAAGGGTATTGACTGTACTGGCATCTGGGAAGGAATTCTGGGAGTGCATCTTCTGAATATAATTCTGATATGTCAACTCTCTTGTCAACATTAAGCTTTAATCAGTTCAGTCTTTTTTGTTGCCGGGTCTTCCACCTTGTAATTGAGCCTGACATATACAATTCATTCTTCCCGCTGGCTCTGGATATATAACTCCTGTCATGGTCAATTATTAGGTGATAGGGCCTGAAACCAAGAGACTGTTGCTTAAAAGCATCTAGTACAGACAGACAACACAAATGAGAGAAAATTCTAATTTGTCTGGAGAACATGAAATGATTTTTCATCACAGAAGCACTTTTAGCTGTAGTAGAGTGTTTCCATTAAACAGAAAGAAAAGAAACTGATTTTAAGTTGAACCAGTTTGCTGAATGAATAACTACATGGTAAAAAGTAGAAGTCCAACTAGTATTTATACATATCATTAACTTTGCCCATTAAAATGCTCTACTTAAGTAGAATTATGACCATTAATGTTCCTAAACCATTGGGTGTAATTGTTCTTTTCCAGAGATAAACTCAAGAATGCATGTAATATAACTCTGTACCTGCCGCATGACGCAAGACCTCTACTATTAACACACATGCAGAGGCATGAAGTGAACATATTGGCAATTATGTCTTTGCATTTAAGTGTGCGTTTGCATCAACCTGTTGGGGTAGTGTTTTGATATGTATAGTGATGAAAATGGATTTTATGTTCTATCAGATTTCTCATAACATTATACTAGCATTCTACATGATAAACTTTGGGTGATACTTTTTGTCTAAAATTCTATGTTGCTGTGCTAGTACAGTCTCATCACTTTCATGTACAGCCAGCATGTACCTTACATATGTACAGTCCACTGCTTTTCTAATCTGTCCTTTACAATAGATAGGGATGATTGCCAGAACAGGGCAATTTATGCATTCTGTCTGACTGTATTGGGTTGTCCAGGGTACCCAAGCCATTCAGATAGAAGCTCAGGTTTTTGTTTGAGTATTTGTACACAATTCTTCTTGTTTGTATAGGAAGCAAAGAAATAAGAGTACTCTGACAACTATTTCCTTCATGTGTTCATAGGTGTGCCCACTGATTTTCATAGTTGTTGCTGGCTCAGGCTGTGCAGCAGATTGACAGGGGATCAGCCGCAATGAACAGCTTGGAGTCCCTGGTGAATGTTTTCACTGCAGGAGCTAGATTTTTACTGATTGAACATCTGCCCTTCGAGACTACCATGTAGATGTTTTGCCATTTCACTGTTTTCCCCACACATCTGGATTTGCACAGTGGCAACAGGAGAGGAATCTGCTTTTGCAAGTGTACACTAATACAATCAGTATAGGAAAAGGATGGTAATTCTTTTTTAAAGACGTATTTAAATATTGTCATATATCTTTTAAGATGATTCTTGTAATATTACTTACACCACTCGTATTAGTGTGCAGCGGCAAAGCATTTAATTCTCCTATTGGCTTCATGCAAAACCAGATGTGGGGAAAGCATTCGTAGAAATGGCAAGAGGACATCCACATATTAGTCTCTGAAAACAGTTGTTGATCCAGTAAAAGTAATCTGATTAGGCTGAACATCAAGCCTTTTTTTTAGTTCTGCAGGTGAGTTAAGGCAGTAAAGATCAGTTCTATAGGGAAGTGAATTTTCATTTCACTTGGGAATTAACTTTTAATTCCTTTTGTGTTTACCTGAAAAATCGAGATGTTAATTCTTTGCAAACTATTCTGCAATCCATGGCTGTTTAGTTCTGTCCAAACTATTACAATTCTTCCTCTTGGAAACACACAGCAATTTAAGATTCTAGACATAGAAATCTCAGCCATGAATCTTCATGAAATAGATTTTACTTTAGAACAAGAAATGTATATGTATTTACATCTGCTTTATATTACATGACTTATTTATTTCTAATTCACTGTTTTTTCTGCAGATCACAGATAAACTACCAATATGTTGCCTTGGCTAGCAGTTAGGAATGAAATGTTCAAACAGAAGACAATTAAGGGAGGTAAAATGAAATCAGAGGCCAGAATTACACTTCCATAGGCAGAAAGTCTAAAATCTAATAATTTAGGAATAAGGAATTCCTTTTCTAACTTTCAACATTTAACCTCCTTCTTAAATAAAGCATAAAATATTGCTCAGAATGCAAGTGATGGAAAAAAAGGAAACTGAATAAAGTATATAGCTGAAGCTTTGACACAAATCCAAACTAAATACAATTAATACTTGATGTAAAAATGGCAAGTATTTGGACAATAAATTGTGTGTAACTAAGGTAGCTGTGAGGTCAGCTTGAGCTTTGGAAATGGTTTCATTACACAGAGTAATGATATGTAATAGGAGTCAGTTCAGTCTCTTGTTCTCCCTCTTGGGGAATCTCAACACGAAAGCATAACACTGACATTTGGTTTCTTCCACATCCTTCAATGGGCAGCCAGAGTTAAAAAACACTTAAAGGCAACAAACATGCAAATCCTGAGTCCATTTGTAACCCTCATTCTGGCTTGCATTACATCAGTGGCAGGAAGGTTTGATGTCACTTTATCCTTTCTGACCAATAATTCTCTGTATTTCCTGCAAGAAATTTGAGTGATGCAAATGACCTTATTTTTACAGCATGCTTTTATTAAATAGTTTATTATTTTGGCAGACTAATAAAGATTTTGGTATTTGCTTTTATTTGCAATAATATTACCACCACATAAAAAAGGATTTTATGTTCTTTTTGAGGAACAAGGAGGATAAAAGTGTTGATGGATAGCGCAACTGAGGCATCAGCAATGAGCTGGAAATGAGACACATAAATATGAAAGCAGAGCTAAGAAAATAGAACTGCACCCTTGGCCTTTCTTAAAAGAACATGTGCATGCCACGGCTCATTCACACTCGTAACAGAAACGCCTTTTGTTTCAGTGTGTTAGGGAAGGCATGCAAAGTCTGAGTCACTATTAATATTCCTGCTTCTTGGCATCTTTCTAATAATTAATAAAATCATGAAGTTACTCCAAGATTTTTCAGTCTATTTCTAATGAGCATTTTTAAAAGAATTTTTTTAAATGACATCTGTTTCATTCAGGATACAAGATACATATCTTTTCTTTCTTAGAACATTGCATCAACAAACTGAAGGCCATTGTCCTCATAGGTGGGTAATGATTTAAAGAGGAACGTTATTCTGGTTCATATCATTCTACAACATTTGCTTAAAAATCCTCACTTCAGTCTTGCTCATGATGACCCTGTAAGATATATGAAAATCACATATTTTACTGATAACGAATGTGAGAATGGGGGGAAAATAGCAACTTACGAAAAGCTACCCTATAGCTGAGCAAGAGTTGAAGTCACATTTCAACTGTGGCCTAGTGGGATTAAATCCATGGGAGGCATTTTCATACATGAAGCCTAAAACTGCCCCCTCAAACTATTTATGTTCCAATCAGATAGTTATTCATTCAGAAGAGGAAGCAGAGGAGAGCAACTTATAATGTGAATGGGTATTCTGGCTCTGGAAGGTTTTAAATTCACAGGTCACTTGCTTGTTTGGTTTTAAATATTTGTAGCTCTTTTTTTTTACTTCAGACAGGTCTACATTACGGTTAACTTTGATGCTAGTTGACATAAGAACAACTTTAAACCTCATGTACAAAAACGTACTTTATCTTAACTGATTTTTTTTAAAAAATAATTCTATGCTTGACCTTTGAAATCAGAGATACAAGCTATGTAAAGAGATACAAGAAAGTACATTGAGTTGTATGGTAATTCTTCAACTGAAGGAATGGAAAGTCAGCTAAGGAGAGGGTTTTTAGAGCAAGATTCGGGTCCAGTAGCACCTTAAAGACCAACTAGATTCCCAGGATATGAGCTTTCAAGAGTCAGAGCTTCCTTCATCGGATCCATGTATC
Source organism: Eublepharis macularius (assembly GCF_028583425.1). Classification (NCBI taxonomy): domain Eukaryota; kingdom Metazoa; phylum Chordata; class Lepidosauria; order Squamata; family Eublepharidae; genus Eublepharis; species Eublepharis macularius. The sequence goes on from NC_072791.1 coordinate 59,094,246, forward strand.
TGACAAAAGGAGCGTTGACTCCTAAAAACTCATACCTTGGAAATCTGTTTGGTCTTTAAGGTGCTACTGGACCTGAATCTTCTTGTTCTGCTGCAGACCAACATGGCTACTCACCTGGAACTAGGGGCTTTTTTAGCTATAGGAAGTGCAAGGCTACTTTGAAATTACTCCCTTAGTATGCAAATTGCTTTGCAATACTTATTACCTATTATCAATCTTGTGAGTTGAATTGCCACCAATATGTGGATAGCGCTCAGCTCTGTCTCATGCTTCCAGCAGACCCCAAGGACACTGTGGAAAGAGTGAACAGATGCCTGGAGGCAGTTTTGGGATGGACAAGGGCTAACAAGCTGAAACTTAATCCTGACAAACTGGAGGTGCTAGTAGGGCAGGGGAAAGGTTTGACCCAGGAATGAAGATATCTCCTGTTCTGGATGGGGTTGCACTCCCCATAAAAGAGCAGGTTCGTAGCTGTCTGGAAGCTGCAGTTGGTACAGAATAGGGATTGGACGGAGTCTTAGGGACCATATCACTCCAATATTCCAGCTACGCTGCTTCTGGGCCCAATCCAAGGACCTTTAAAGCTTTTACACAGCTTTGGATCAGCATACCTTAAGGACCATCTTCTTCCATATGAACCTACCTACCTATTCTCTCCAGTCATCTTAGGAGGCCTTTTCTTAGGGTGCCCCCACCATCTGTAGCTAAATGGTGGCAACCTAAGAAAGGGCCTTCTTGGTTGTGGCACCAAAACTTTGGAACTCCCTCCCCAGGGAGAGTCTCCTGTCTCCCTCTGTCTTTGTCTTCTGCTAGTGGGTGAAAACATTTTTTTTATTGTTTGACGTACTCCCAGTAAATGTTTATTGGTCCTCCTCCATGGTTTGTGTGCATGTTTATTGTATTTATATATAAACATTTTAGTATTTGTTGTTCATTGCCTTGGGAACCCATTTTGGATGGAAATGTGGCACATAAATGTTTCCAATACAAGTAAAATTAAAATTTCACCAAGTTGAGGCTAAGAAAGGAGATAGCATCTCCAAGGCCCCCAGGATCTGAATCTAATGGGGATTTGAAGCTAGGACATTACAGTCTCCCTCCACTTCTAACCATTATACCACACTTGACATAAGGTGACCATTTTTATTAAATGGGATCCTCACTGCAACAATTTACCATACCAAACCCATGTTGATTTCCTTCTTTCTCATTATGGAACACTAATGTTTACATGTGAAAACAGTTATGCTTGTTTCATGAAAGGGCATGTTTATTTAAACAACTGATTATACCAGCTTTTGTCATCTACAATATGGTTTTAAAGATATTGAGTATTACTTATTATCTACCTTTTAGTTGGAAAGGTAGAGTAAGTATTATTTGGAAAAGAAATCTGCTTGGTATTGTTTCATTCCTTTATATTGGAGTTTATCTAATTCTCAGAATGATCGTTTTTCAGAGTGATTTAAAAGGCAATCATAAGACAAGATTCACAAAAACTGTAGCTGGCAATAGAGTGCATTTAACAACCAGAGATATGCCAGGGCTTAAAACTGAAAGAGTTGCTTGTGCCCCATGCCAGTGACTCTCCGCCAGTAGTAGTCATATCTTTCCTGGGATGGCATCCAACTATCATGGCATCTAATGGATGGCAGGACAACATTTGTACAGTTGGAGGTGAAATTGAAAGTTGCTCTGTAAAGTGATGAATTTGCATCACTGAACGTTGCCTAGCAATAAGAGATGAAATGCTAATGCTGACTTTAAGCTATAAAAAGGGGGTTTGCATTCACACCCCAAACTGCATCCTTTTTTTAAAAAGGAAAAGAATAATATTGAACAGGAATAACAACAGCATTTAACTGTTGCCAGCAGCTTTTTCAATTGGAGATGCTCCAGTTAAAAGATGAGATTGTTAACTGGAATTCAATTCATTTTTTTAAAAAATCGCAATGACTTAGGAATTGTCAGTTTAGGCACCATGTTCAATATCTCATTTTTGTTTCCCCTTTTGTTGCCAATAAGAAATAAACAAAGAGGAAATCGTTCTTCAAAATATACTGAAGTTACAAGTGTTCAATGTATTCTTCAAAAGACTGTTATAGTTAATGAAAACATCCCCCAAACAGCATTTGTTGACTGGTCTTTCCCATCATTCCTGTAACCAGGTGTTCATGTGCAATGCAGAAAAGAGTTCCTGGAAGGCCAGTTGCTCTTTTGTATTTGTCAATCTCTGTTCTGCAGGTACCAACTTGGCAGGCTCGTACATTAGCGGATGCAGCCATGGAAGTCCACAGCAGCATATTTGGTTTTTCATTTATTGCCTGCAGAGCGTTGTTACAAATAAACATTTCCACCTGTTCCAACAGCCTGGCATATTATTTTCTTGATATGTGATGATACAATACCTCTCAGGTTTGCTAAGTAGCAAAGGGAAATGTAAGCAAAAGAAAAGGGTTACCCGCTTTCACAGGTTTTCAGTGCTTGGGGTTCCACTTGTCTGAGAACTGTAAGAATGGCAGCCATATTTTATGGTATTTCTTTGGCCTCTGCCATCTGGCGTAGGTTAGTTTTTCCACTGCCAACATTTCCCTGGAGCCTCAGATACCAAAATCATTCTCAAGTAAATGCCTGGACTGAATAAAGTGAGCTTGAAGACAGTAATTATTTTTTTGTATACTGCAGTTAACTGCTAATGATGCCATCACTATGTACACAGAAAGACGACTTGATGGACATAGCATATTTTAATTCTAGAATATATGACATCTTCAATCTTTTTTCTTTTTCTGTGTCTGTATTGCCACCAACACATTGATCCAATTAAAGCTGCTATCTTAACTTACCTTTAATCATTTCAGCAATAGGCCAGAGCTTGCACTCAAATAAATGAACAGCATAGTTCAAGGCAGTTCCGCTAACCAAATGGTTTCACAGTCAAGACAAGATTCAGAATTTGCTTGCTTATGCCAATGCCTTGCCTGCTCTAAATCCAGTGAAAATATGTGGCACATGGATTAACTTCAGTGTTTCCAGAAAGAACACTTTCTGCCCACAACAAACCCTTACGAAGGGAATGTTTACAGGCCCTATAAACACTTCTCAAAAGCAAGTGTTAGAGAGTGTACAGTAAACACCAAGGTCAAGTGAGCTATAAAAAACAGTGAGGTATATTTTGCAAACCTTGAACAACCTTTCAAAATGTCTCAGGGAGTTATGTATATGAAATTATTTATTTTTCCAAAACTAAGCACATCCACAGATTAGAAGCATAGCCAGATTGGAAATTCCCCACATTGAGCATACAAAGTTTGCTCACATGATCAGCAGAACCACAAGTGACAAAAGGCACGGATTGGACACTTGTCAGCTTCCCTTAAGTTTTGATGGGAAATGTAGGCAGCTTGGCGGAATGTTGGACAAGTGACAGTTGAAAAGTCCATTGGACAGCAGTCGGAGAGCAAAACTGCGAGACCAGGATGCCTACATTTCCCATCAAAACTTGAGGGAAGCTGACAAGTGTCCAGTCTGTGCCTTTTGTCACTTGTGGTTCTGCTCTTATTTTGGGGATGTTTTCAATGCAACATAAGGGTTAGCAGGACTCTCTGGTCTACTTCCTCTTGTTCCTTCCCTAATCTGGACTTGGTTAAAATGGTTTCATTCAAGGGAACTCTTCGTGGTCTCTACAGTCTGGTGCCTCCACAGCCAGAATACCAAAAGGAACGTTTTATCTGGAGAAGGTGAGCTGAAATATGCTAGTTTCTCATATGTCTTACTGTAATATTTTTAGACTTCATTTGAAAAGGCGAGTTAATCCATAGGATTATTTTATTTTACTTTCATAAAATTGCAGTGAAATACACAGAGAAACAATGACATGCCAAAGACCACCCAGTGAGTTTCATGGCTGAGGGCTGATTTCTGTTAAACTGAACAGCATGACAAATGTTAATTGCACCTTCATGAAACCTAGCTGTTCCTTAAGGGAACACATAAGTGACTTGCACTTGTATTCATTGTTATACCTGGTACTTCTTAAAACACACAAGTACAATTGCAATTCTCATTTGATGCACTCTCTGTTGCTGTGTCTGGCAATCAGTGGGAGGATTTAGGGCCAGGGACATTGGAGGGCAATGATGACTACTGTGTTGCTATGTCACTTCTAGAAAAGACAAGTTACTTATGGTAGATTTAGAAATCAGCAGAAATTCTATGGTAAAACTATAAAGTTTCTGGCAATTCCTTGAGCTATCCGATGTCACTTCTAGGTTTTTTCCTTGGAGCAGCAGCAGGCAACTAGGGCTATCAGTGGGAGACCTCCCTCCTGCCATAGCAAGAGGCCTGGCAGCCCTGTGTAGTAGAGTTGGTTCAAAAAGGTTTGCAATAATGGCTGTTTGTAGATGTGAACCTTAGTATATTATATCAAGACCCAGCACTCCAACTACTGTATAACCCTTCCTCTGTAGAATCTTTCCTGATCACTTCTAACATCTACTTCCCACAGCACCACTGCTAATGATCCTAGCATGTGTATCCCACTGTGTCGTGGGTTCATGCTCTGTTTCTAATTGTAGTCTCAAAAGCCTAATCCCCCCCGCTCCAAGATGCTTTATTGAATTTGTGTGTCAAGATCATGCTTCACAAATCACCTTTGTGTCATCTGTGTTTTCACATATTAATAATCCTCAAATAGTATCTGTGGACTGTAGAGAAGCCTATTTAGAAACTGCCAAAGTGTTCTATATTTAAAAAGACAATTACTATTCTGCATAACTGCATTCCACAATACTATAAATTCATATTAAATTCACTGTAGGGAAATAAGACCTATCTATGTTTAAATGTCTTTCAACAGAGACAGCTTGAAGTTCTTAAGCTATTGAAAGTAAAGAAGCAGTTTTAGGCCACATACTGGGAAAGGTACTAATGATATTCTTAAGAAATAGAGATAATGTAAACAAATACATATGCACAAAAAGCCATACCCATCCTCTTTCTCACTACAAACAACACATGTGCCAAACAATATTTAAATTTTGTATTATAAGAATTATATTTACGCTCCAATTAGAATTACAATTAAAATCACATATGACATATGTGATATGACATCACATATGACATATTACATAAAATCACATCTAAGTCATGTGTGTTTATAGTGTGCATACAGGTGTCGCACAAGCATAGTATAATAGGAAGAAGGGTTGCAACTTCCAGGTGGAGCCTGAAGATCTGACAGAGATCAGTTCTGCTGGAGAAAATGGCTGCTTGGAGTGTGGACTTTAGGGAATTATACTCTGGTGAGATTCCTCCCATCCCCAAACCCCACTCCCTAGGCTTCACCCCTAATTCCTAGTAGTAAGACTTTTTCATAGTATAGCATCGATAAGAAGTTCCTTTATTAATGTCTGAAATGATAAAGTTTTCAGTCTGTGACAGCAAGTTTATTTCATTGTTAGGGCAGGGCAGAGCTGAGTAGCCCTCTCTAAATCTTGATCTGAATGGTATGTTTTGGGTCTCTTAGATCAACATCTGCATCTGGAGAACTTGGATCCTACAATGCAGTAGATAGAATGTGTTGGTCTGCAAGGGCAGAAGGTAGGGGTGCCATTCCCTAAGGTGGGGGATCCCCTGCCCCCAACTTCTCCCCTGCCCCCACTTGCCTGGCTGGCAGGGGATTGTGCTTCCCAGGATGCCCCCCAGGTGCCCACAGCAGCCCAATCCAGGTTGAATCGTGCCCCGCAGGACAATTTGCACCGCGCAGTTGGCCAATTGCCCCCCCCCGGTGAGCACGGGAACACTCCTAGGCTGCCCTTTGACCCACGCAATGATGTCACTTCCCAAAAGTGATGTCATTGTGCAAGCTCGGGAGCACGTGTGCGCATAGCATGCACACAAACAGGAACACAAGAACGTTGCAAGGTGAGTGCCAGGCTCCTGATATTCCACCAGGGGAGTTGGGGGACCTGGCAACCCTAGCAGAAGGCCAGTCCCAGAATTTATAGCAGGCCTAGCTAGGGTTCTCAGGTGCCCACCATTTGCCCCATTGGCCACCAAATGCTGGTGAGCTGTGAGAGGTTGCAAGCTGGCCAGCAACAACCTGTCACTAGCTGGCAACCCGGACAAGCACACAGTGGGTGCTCTCCCAGCAGGCTGCAACAATGTCACTTCCTGAAGTGATGTCATCACACTTCATGTGGGAGTGCCCCCATGCTTCAGGGGGTGATGTTGGCCGCAAATGGGGCAAAGCACAGGAGCGAGAGAACCACAGGGATCACTGTTGCATATCCCCTTTCTCTATATCCTCTTCTGTAGCTGAAGAGGGATCATGATTCCTTTAGTCTGAACCACAGAAACTCTGACAAACAATGATTGGAAAGGTGATGAAGAAGACCCTTGTCTAGGGTCAATTACTTGGAACATATAATACCAGTTCTGCATGAACTGCATTCGTTGTCTGTTTCTGGGCCAAATGCAGATTCCTTCACGTTAGGTGCTGCTATTTTGCACAGTTGAGGATCATACCCAAAGTATATCATGAAAAAAATGATTATATGAAGAGATATCCAGCACAGGTTTACATGGGCAAGGCTAGTATTCTCTGCATCTTCTTAAATGTAACATTTGTATTCCTCTCCATTTTACCAATTTCATATTTTATTCAAAATATATGTACAAATGTTAAATAGGAAGTATTCTTCCTTAACTGGGGTGCCACAGGGATCAGGTTTGGGCCTGGTACTTTTCAATATTTTTATCAATTATCTTGATAAAGTAAACAGGCTACTCATTAAATTTGTTGATGATATCAAATTGGGAGGAGTGGCAAACACACAAGGAAATAGAGTTAAAATTCAACAAGACCTGAATACTCTGGAGAAGTGGGTGGTTATGAACAGGATGCAATTCAACATATATAAGTGCACAGTATTACATCTGGGCCACAAAAATGTGAAGCACAAATACAGGATGGGGGATACACTTCTGGGTAGTAATGTATGCGAAAGAGATCTTGGAGTAAGAGTGGACTGTAAACTAAATATGAGCAGTCAGTGTGATGTGGCAAAAAAGGCAAACTTAGTCTTGGGCTGTATCAAAAGGGCCATTGCATTGAAATCACAGAAGGTCATAGTCCCTCTCTATACTGCCTTGGTCAGGCCGCACCTGGAGTACAGTGTGCAGTTCTAGAGGCCACACTACAAAAAGAATGCGGAGAATATTGAGAGGGTGAAGAAGAGAGCAGGGCTGGATCTAGTGTTGTTGGCGCCCAGGGCATGGCCTCCCCCAGTGTGTGCGCACAGCGTGCGCACCCCCGGCACTGCATGATTATGTCACTTCCATGACAACATCACGCAGGGGCGGGGCGTGCCACCCGCACAGCAAGCCAACTGCCCCACCGTACAGTGTGCTGCAGAGCTGGCGGCAGCAGTGCGGGCTGCTGAGCGGAGGGCTGGAAGGCCACCCACGCCATTCACCTGCCCTGCCCCATTGGTGGGGCAGGGGAATGGCGCAGACGGCCTCCCAGCCCTCTGTGCAGCTGCCCGCGCTGCCGCTGCCAGCTCCTGTGCACTCCTGGTGGCTGGCAGCTGCGCCCGGTGCCTCCTCTTTGGCGGTGCTGGGGGCAGACTACCCCCCCTGCCCCGCCCTGTCGATCCGGCCTTGGAAAAGAGTGACAAGAATTATTAGGGATCTGGAGACTGAGCCCTACGAGGAAAAGCTGAGGGCCTTGGGAATGTTTAGTTTGGAGAAAAGGAGATTGAGGGGGGACATGATTGCTCTCTTTAAATATTTGAAAGGCTGTCATTTGGAGGAGGGCAAGGAGCTGTTCCAGTTGGCAAAAGAGGATAGGACCCAAAGCAAAGGGCTTAAATTAGATGCAGAAAAGTCCCGGCTGGATATTAAGAAAACGTTTTTCATGGTCAAAGTAGTTCAAAGGTGGAATCAGCTGCCTAGGGAGGTGGTGAGCTCCCCTTCACTGGCAGTTTGCAAGAAGAATCTAGAAGAATATTTGTCAGGGATGCTTTAGGCTCATCCTGCATTGGGCAGGGGGTTGGACTAGAAAATATCACCCCTTCCAACTCTGTGATTTTGTGATTCCAGTGTTGCTGTATTTAAACAGGAATAGCCAACATTTTAAAATAATTATGACTCTTTTACATTTAACTTATTAGAGAAATGAGCATATTTGTACAGATACAAGTATTAAAAATCTCTAAGGTACCTAAAAATACCCACCTTTTACCCTAACTCCCAATTCACGCACATAAGTCTGAAAGAGGGACATTTGTGCATTTTTCCTCAAAAGGCAGGTGGGGGGCATTGAGAGGCACACAAACTAGTAATGCTACTAGGGAGAAACCTGAAATTTTGTAAAAGCATCCCAGAAAGTAGGGGTACTACCCTTTTTGTTCAGTTCAGTTCAGTTTTCTACACAGTTTCTGCCTTTCAAGAACAGGGATAGGATTTTCAGTAGTAGCCATCAATATATTATGCTTGTAAATGCATATTTCATTTACTAATGCATGCTGGCCAAAGAAGCTCAAGCGTTGAATCCTAAATGTATAACAACAAAATACTCTATTGATTACAATAGGAAGTCTTTCTTTAAAGAACTATGTCTGTCTGGCCAACTGCTGAGCAACAGTTTTTTTTTTCTCCTGTTAAGAAGCTAAAAGCTTTAGTCTACATTTGTTTGACTAGACAACTGAAAATATTTTATCTCACTTTGAAGTAAAAGGAGTGGGAAGCATTTCATGTTATTTGCAGCAAGTTGGAACCTCCTGTTTGAAATTATATTCCAGCAATTGGTTTTCTTCCTGGAACTAGGTCGTAATTTTTCTGGCCTTGACAGAACTGGCACACTGTTTCCAGAACTTATGTGCCAGCCTTAAGTATATTTTCAGTAACAGAGTTGTCATTGCAGAAAATGAGGCCCTGTGTGGAATTCTAGAGGCAGATCAAGGCATCCAAGTGTCTCACTCTACCTTGGAAAGAGAAAAGAAAAAGAGAAAAGGGATCAGTCCATAATATGTCCTTTTAGAAAGGAGGATGTAACATTAGAATGACTTGATAAGACTATACCTGCGCAAACTTCAACCCTAATACATATACTTGTGTTGTGACAAGTATATAGGGTTGGATCCTATGACTGTGTGAATGGAAGGATCTTATGCAAGAAAATTTTCCCTGCCTTTCCTCTTTTCCCAGCAGCTGCCTGTGTAACCCCAAAACACTCTGCTGGTGGACCACAACGTGCCCTAAAGTACAGGGGCTGTAGTGAGGAGGAAGAATATGGCAAAAGTGTTCCCTTTCACTTCCACCAGTAGAACAAATCTTGTGGAAAAGTTTTTGATAGTCATTCCTCAGTGCAGCCTACTTTGCTGTGGGGCAAGAGCTCCCTAATCCACAGCAGAGAGGTTTGGGGGGCACAGAGGATTTTGGGGTGATAGGGAAAGTGGATAGGATCCTCTTGTACAAGATCCTTCCACTGTGTCCTCTGCTAGAGAACCTACTTAGAGAGAATAATTAGGCAAGTCTCCTGGTGAGTTTCCAGAGCCGGTATGCTGTAGTGAGAGTGTCATCCTAGGATTGGGGTGACCTAGGTTTGAATCCCCACTCTTCCATGAGCGACTTTGGGCCAGTTGCAACACTCAATCTAACCTACCTTACAGGGTTGTGTTGAGAATGAAAGAGAGAATAGGAGAATGATGTAAGCCACTTTGGGGCCACATTGGGGAGAAAGGCAGGGTATAAATGAAGTAAATAAATTACATAGTTGTAGGATCCAACACATAGCCTGCCATTTACGGCTGATCGGTACATCTACTTTAATTACCAAAAGTTTAGGGTATTCTGAATAAAATTTTGCAATATTTATGATTGCATGGACTTACACTTTATAATCCATCCCATCCTCAGTGAGAAATATAAATAAAATAATAAAGAATAAAAGAGCCAAATTTATATATATTCAATATTCAATTCAGTCACCTAGCTGGTGGGGGGAATGTGGGGGAACAGGCCTCCCAGGTGTGCTTGAAACAGGCGTTGGGGGCCCAAATCAGCTCACTGTGAGGCCCACACATCTCCCGGGCCTGCGCAATGATGTCATTTCATGAAAGTGATGTCAGAACACCACCCAAGGAGTACTCCTGTGCTTTGCACGAGGCTGATTTCGGCCCCAAATGGGGTGAATCAGGCTAGTTTGGGGCCTAAATCAGCCTTGCTTGGAGCACTTCCATGCTCCCAGGGCTGTGCGATGGTGTCATTCTTGGGCAGCATGATGACGTCACTTCTGGGAAATGATACCATCGCGCAATCCCAAGAGCACTTTTTATGGGGCTGATTTGGGTCCCAAATCAGCTTGAGGAACTTACCCTCATATTATTCATTTACATTACTGCTTCCCACTCCTTGGGTTAATTACTGTTAGTTTAACAATTATCATTTATCTGGTTTCCACATTTGTGTTTGGTAAACTATGGAGGACAATTACTTCATATATTTGTATTAAGACCATTATCCTTATATTGATCTAACAATCAGATCTGCGTGAGCAGAGACCTCAACAAAAATCTAGATATGGGTCAATCAACTTTTTGATAAATGAGACAGGGGAAATCCAGCTGTCTCCCTGATCTACCTGCTGACAGCTGATTTCAGGTTTCCATTAGAGATGGGCACGAAGCAGGGGAAAAAATGAACCATGCGTTCATGGTTCATCACGTTTCACGAACCATGAACTTCAAAGTGGGGCAGGTTCACAAACCGGTTCATTTGGTTCATGAAAACATCACTTCCGGGCCAGCAAATAGTTACTTCTGAGTCAGCAGAAGGTCACTTCCTGGTCAGCAGAAGGTCTGCAGAAAGCCCATGCCCCATTGCCTAGGAAACTAATTGATCGACTCCAAGCTGTCTGCAGTGACAAACCAAAAAACGAACCAAATGAACCAGCTTAAAGTTCATAGCGGTTCATCAGAAATGGGCTCTAACGAACTGCTGGTTCATGAACCATGAACTGGCTCGGTTTGTGCCAAACTTTGGTTCATATTTCGGTTCATACCCATCTCTAGTTTCCACTTGTGTGCATACAGCTCTGGAAGCTCGATTAGTGTGAGGAATTGTGTGTACTCTGTATGAGATGCTCAATCCAGTTGTAGTTATACATACAGAAAAAAGTGCTTTTCCATTTATATATCTAACTGGATCAGTATCAGTCTTAATGTTCATGATCACTATTTATTATTTTTGTAACCACAATTCTTCTGTGTCTTGCTGCCAAAAATCATGTGCAAAATATGAAGGGTAGGAAACAATTCTGCAGCCCTCTATAACCCCCAAATTATTCCACTCCTGTTTTCTTTTCCCTTTTGTGAAGCAAAAATTTGCAATGCTTTGGTTTTGATTCTATGATTTTCTTGTTGGTATTTCAGCATCAGAATCCCCAGGTGTCTATCCACTCTTGTTCACTTGAAATTCAGATACCAGATGGTACAAATAACTGAGTAATTTCTCCTCCAAATCAAATGCAGCAAGCAAGTAGACTGCTGCTAGTTTAGGCTGATGAATCTCAAGGTATCAAAGCCTGGTTAGGTGAGTGACAAATGCCTGACAATGATAAAGAATTTTCAGATATCACAGAGAAGGCTGTTTAAAGAAGGTGCATACTTTACTGATACTCTGTAGCAACTGTTTTTCATGATTAATTTATTGTGTTTATTGTAATCTACGAAGGCTATAAAAATAGAAACATATATACACACAAATACCTAGTTTAGATATTTTCCATAACTACTTCAAAAACTGGGTTGGATTGTATGAAGGATTTCTGAGGATGGAAGGGGGTGATTTTTGACAGTTCGTCCTGTCCATAGCAGACCTCTGCCCGTGCCCCCCCCCCGCTATTCATGGGGATCACTTTACCCCAAGGAACAGCATTTCAGGGGTTATTTTGGGCTCAGCCGGCAGAGTGAGGCAAGGAAGCCATACTCTATGGACAGAAATGTGTGTGTGTGTGTGTAGGGGGTAACATTGCCCCCCCCCCGCAGTTGGAAGATGGAGACAGACATGAGGTTTGGAACTAAGGGCCGCTTTATTAAACATAACAACAACTATTAATTGCAGCAAAAGCAAACTGGCAGTACAGGTCAAGCCACGGGGTCACCCCGGACCTCTGCCTTGACCTGTCTGGGTGACCCCCACTGCCCCAGGTGTGATCAATTCTTGGAATGGTTTCGACCCAGCCGGCCAGGCAAAGGGTTCCCCCCTTCAAGCTCCTAAAGTCTCAGCTGTACAGCATGAGGGAAGAACTTGCTCCTGGGGTTCCCTGGAGGTAGTCTGCCAGGTGGTGGTAGCGGTGAAGCAAACCCTCCACCCCTGGCTGACCCCATTTCCCCACCGATGGGGAATTGCCAAGGGGGTACTCACTGGCCCACTCCCTATTCCCAAACTCTCTCCTGCCTGTGACCACCTATCCAGCACCACCCTGGCCAATTACCTCAAACCTCTGCTGTAATCAAGGTAAAAAGATAAAACCCAAAACACTTGCACTACATTGGGCAACAACAACCATGAATGGCTGAGATAATATATATGAATTGTTTTCACTGGATATATGATATATTAGAATCATAGAATTCGAAGAGACCTCCAGGTTCATTTAATCCACCCCCCTGCACCATGCAGGAAATTCACAACTACTTCCCCCCACACCCCCAGTGACCTCTGCTCCATGCCCATATTAATGCTAATTATTATTTATTACCATATACTACAACTCACCAAAAACATCTTCTATCAAACTAACTTTTATTTCAGTGAGATTTATGTGAATCTTCAAAGTAAGTCCTAAAGTGTATGGAGGTTTGTTCAACGTATTGGTTGGAGCGTATGAAGTGCAAGCAGAAGGCACTTGCAGCCACAGATCATTCCCCACCCCCTCCTTTCTCCAGCAAAATTCTGAGACCTCCAAAAATCTGATGCTATTAATTGTGGAACCTGCATGGACAAAAAAAGTCCAGCCCAGGGGGCATAGGGAAAAGAAATACTGGTGAAAGGGGCAGAAAAAGGTAATTTCCCCTCACTATTCCAGCCATTGTTGGTCTTGCATTATCCATCATTTGCTTTTGGGAAGTTTTGGGAGAGGGGCAGAAAAGATCTGCTTCCATGAGCACTATTACAGTCAGGTTTTACACTATCTAACCTGATCTCTTTAGCCCTGGTGTTCATGGAAACATAGAATTCTGTGTCTAGAACCCCAGGATTCTTTCTGGCTGTTTGGACATGTGAGTGTGAGGGGTATTATTCTATGTTCTACTCAGTCCATGATTAAGGTATGAACTCAATTTTCAATCCAACAGTACCTTCACAGGTCTATATTATCCCTCAAGTGAGAAGCAGAGGTGTAAAAGATATTTTGGGAAGTCAAGTGTATGGATTCACTCATAAGGTAACAACAACAACAACAATAACATTTGATTTATATACCACCCTTCAGGACAACTTAACACCCACTCAGAGTGGTTTACAAAGTATGTCATATCCCCACAACAAACACCCTGTGAGGTGGGTGGGGCTGAGAGAGCTCCTAAAAGCTGTGACTGACCCAAGGTCACCCACCTGCCTTCAAGTGGAGGGGTGGAGAATCAAACCTGGTTCTCCAGATTAAAGAACCACATTCTTAACCACTATACCAAACTGGCTCTCAAGTCAGATCCCAAGTCAAATGAATATTTATATGTCAACATACAGGTATTGTACATATGAACTGCACATACAAACATACTCATTTCAGAGTGTGTACAAACACACTCATTTCATCTCTGCTTAAGTTAAGACCTTGGAAGTGGGAAAATGTGCACATATACTGGAACCTGTCCTTGGACAGCTAATCACTTGCAGATGTTTGCCTGTATATTTATAAACAGAACATACAGATAACATAGATTTGAAAGTTGCATAATAAAGAGAAGATTGCCTACTCTGATTTTTTGGATTAAAAACCTACGGGGCTCTCTGTCTTTTAAATATTTTGGAAAGTTCATTATGGGGTTAGTAACTAAAACGACGTTCACTGCTTACACTGGTGTTATCCCACAAAAAATATGATAGAAGATCTGCATATATTTGTGGGGCTGTAGGGCTCATTGTAGGATGCATTATTGTTATTTAGTGAAATGTCATGCCGTTCACACATTGTTCTCATTTATGAAAATATCAGACATCTAGACAGAAAAAAATGTTGATAGTAAAATGATATCAACTTGGGAAATAACCTTTGTAGGACATTATTCCTGTCCAGCTTTTGTGACTTTTAAAACAAGATTAGGCTTCAGGAAAGGATCCAGCTTTGGAAGGCAAAGGAATAGGTTTGACCTAACGGGTCAATTAACTCCCTAACTTGTATAAATCTGTGGGGGAAAATTCCTTTTCAACCCACGCTGGCAATCTGCTTAAGTTCTCAGGCATGATGATTGACATTCTGTTTAACCTAGAAAGGCACATATGTAAGTGTTATTCCTACATACAAAATATTTTTTTAAAAAAATTATAAACCTCTATCAGTTCAGGATCTGTATGTGCTAACAGAAATTTGTAGCCAACTTACAGAGAAGTTAAAAATGATCGGGAGCAATGAGAGATGTAAGCTCAAGAGTTATGTAAGCACTGATGTGGTCAGACATTTCTTCTATCTTACCATAGAGAAAGAAGAAAATTCCCCTCCCCTATTTTATCTTGCATTTTCAAAACTGGAATTTTGAAGACTGCAAAATAATTGTATTTTCAATGAGGACTTTATAGAAGACAAGCCAAGCTTGATATTCTTGCATGAGTAACAATTGAAGAGATGCTTGTCACTCTTTGTCATAGCCCACTCAGACTGTTACATAATACATTATGAACAGGACAGCACTGATATTCTCCAGTACTGATTTTCAAGTCAAAAATAGCAGTTTCAGTGAAATAGAGAGGTTTGCTGAGGAACACCTAAAATGTTCAAATATTCATATTTTCCAGTTCTGTTCCATGCCATTGCCTCACTTGCTTTTTTCATCCTTTGTGGTTTAGTCACATGATCAAGGGCTTATATACAGAAAAGGATGATGTCATGATGTCACCCAAGTCTTCTGAGATGAGGCCACATAATACTGTCAGTGACAGCGATTGACATTGAGAGCAAGAGAATGTAATGTGAATAAATTCAAAGGTTATGAAAAATTTGCCAAAATATTTGGGAAAATCTGTAAGAAGGGCTCAGCTTTAGTTATTAGAAAGCTTAGTTAATATAAATGCCTGAAACAGGTTGCAAGACACACTGGCAGAGTTGTAGGACATAGGGATAGCTGGCTCCTCTGGCAGTTTTTCTCTGAGGTAATGAGCAGAATGAGGGAGAATGGTATGCACTGTATGTATATGTCAGTGATACTCTGTGTCTTGGGAGTCACATGTGACTCTTTAATGTGTTACCTGTGGCTCTTCTGAGGACTGTTCCCCAATGTGGCATCTGGTTGGTGTTCCAGGAAAGTAGGTGGGGCCATTGCTTGTAGTTTCAAGGCAGTTCTCACCTGGAAACAGCTGCCATCAAAGGGACTGGAGGACAGGTAAACTGCAAATCTTCCTGAGCTCCAGGCATCATGCCAGGGATGGAAGGAATGGGATTGTTCTCTCCAGCAACCTCTCACTCTTCTCCACAGGTGCTGTGGTTTCATCCTAGCAACTAGGTGGCTGCTGGGACAAACAATTTGGCTGCAGAGAAGAGAGGGTAAACATACCACCACAGCAGACACCCAAGAAAAGAATACTCTGGCCTCAGTAAGTGATGGTGATTTTACTCTCCTTTCTCAATGGCTAGCTTGTTCTCCTCTCATTTTCTTGCCTGAGGCGCTGTGCCTCATGCCAGACTTGAAGAACTGGGAAGCGTGTTTTTAATATCTTTCCTAATTAAGAGATGGGCATGAACAGAAAAAAACAAACATGATGTTCGTTGCCATCCATGAACACGGACTTACGAACAGCCATGAACATGGCCCTGTTCATGAACAGGTTTGTGGTTGGCTGTTGGTGGGGGCCAGCGGGCTCTTCTCCAGCCGTCACCAAGTTTGGTCAAGATCCCTAATGCACCACTCCCAGAAACCTGACCTTAGCAGGCACCAGGAAAGGTACCGATAATAAATAGCTTGGCCCAGAGCCTGGCAGCAGCCCTGGAACTTGAAGGGGTAGATCCCTATCCCACCACACACAAAGAAAATTCAAGCTCCAATGCACTCTATCAAAATGCCAACAGCAACTCTCTCCCTCTCCACTGTCTGCAAACTAAGCCAGAGCTGGGAGCCCCCCTCCCCCCTGCTCTTTGCTCCCTTGTAACAAATTTGGAGCTCCACACTTGAAAGAAAGATCTGCCTATCAAGCTAAATTAGGCTTAGATTGAGGTTTCCAGGGCAACAGCAGGAGTTCAGACAGAGTTCAGACAATCTCTGCCTAAATTGCCAAGGGAATTGATTGCAGGTGCCAGACTGTCTGGCTTGATGAACAGCAACGAACAGCAATGAATGAGACTTGCAATGACCACCTGTTCATTTAGAATGGGGCCTCACAAACAGCTTGTTTGCGAACAGCAGATTGGGATGTTCATGGCTTTTTTTGTTCGAATTGCTGTTCGTGCCCGTCTCTAATTAAGAGTTCTGGAGCCCTCAAAAACTTGCATACTTTTTTGTGTCTGCAAGCCAGATACACAAAGACTGGCTAAGATTCAACAATTGTGGGGAGAGACAGCCCTACCTGCTCAGAGGTGTTCTGGTGATTAAAAGGGTTATAATTATTAACATATATTTAATAGTATTAGTTATTTCTTTAATGTTATTGTATGCTTTTGTTTGGTGGGGTGGTATACCAGGCATGCAGTGACCATGTGGCTCTTTTGGTTGATGGGGACTGTGGATGTGGCTCACTATGAGCTGAGTAGTAAATGCCAATGGTATATGCACTGCTATTCACTGTAAGCACAGTAGGCCCAATCCAGTTAAAGACAAGCATTTTTGTATCCCATTGATTTTCCTGGAATACATGAATGCATTGAGATGCCTTATAATGAGTGAGGCCTGTGGTCTACCAAGGTTGAGTATCACCTGCTCTGGCTGGCAGCAGCTCTGCAGGGTTTTAGAGGTCTTTCACATCACCTATTGGAGATGCCAGGGATTGAACCTGGGACCTTCTGAATGCAAAACAGATTTTCTTCCACTGAGTCACAGTTCCTTATGCTTAATTCTCTCCAGTGTGTGTGTGTGTGGGGGGGGGGGAATGTGACTTTAGGGTACATAATGGGCTGGGTTAATTTTTTGTATGCATTTGAAATTTCAATTGAACATAAGTGGCGGGGGGAGGAGAAAGCAGACTGCAAGATAGGTTGAAGATTTATCCTGAAAAGTGAATGAACATTGCTTCCACTAGACTGTTAATGCCTCATAGAATATCTTAAAATTATTTAACACAAATCATCTCAGTGTCAACAACCCATCATGGATAAACTATCTAATTAACAGAAGCCATCATAGTATTTGGGAATGGAGTCTCGGCTCAGTTGTTAGAGCAGAAGGGCAATCCTTGATATGCAAAAATTATCAAATCAGTTTTTAAAAATTGCTCTATGAAGTAGATTCCCTAGTTTTAAATTAACCCCTCTTCTTCTTGAAGTGTCATTTAGACTTTTGATAACATTTCCTGAAGTGTGACCTCAGAGTTTATACTGTCTTATGTTTTCAATTATATTTCTTTATCAATCAGTTCCTGCAGCTCAGCATAGATTATCAGGGGATTATATTATCAATTGCTAGAATATATTAATATTCTGTTTTAAGTATAATTGTAACCAGTTAGGGGGGAAATTAATATTTTTTTTCTTTACTTAATAGGACTTGGAAATTAGTTAGGTAATAATTTTTCACTTTTCTTCCCAAAAGGTTGAAAATATACTGGCTTGGCTTTCTAATACACGTTAGATAGCATAATCAAAACATACTTCCTCATGTCCCGAGTTTAGTGCATGTTGACCTCATTCAATCTAGTACATGTTGAATATATTTCAGTATACAGCTATAGATGTAGCAAGTGAAGTGTGTGTGTTAGAGGGCCAAAGTGATGTTTTTTTAAAAAATGCAGCATAATCTTTATCGCTTGTGCATCAGCCCATTAATATTCAACTCACTCCGCAAAAATTTACCTCAGGCCAACTCAGTATTGGGGCAATTCATCCCGAGTACTTTCCTGCACAAACTTCACAGGCTGAGTTAATTATATTTTTAGGCCTCAAAGAAAACTTTTCCAATCAGCCTTTTAAAAAGTTATATCTAATGTTGTATCAAAACACTGGCATGATGTTCTTTTTATGTCGACTCAGCAAATTGTGTGATCCAGATGATATACAGAACACTTTCCAGGGAGTAAACCCAATCAAATAGGCCTGTGTAGTCCAGACATGTTGAGGATTGCTTTCATATATTCATATCAGTCATTTGCAGGTGTTTTAAAATGCCACAAATCTGTCAGAGTTCTTGAAAGTTTTATGGCTGTACCACTCACCAAACTGATGATCTTTTACACTGAGTTCTTTTACATTAGGACAACATGTGTCTGTTCATCGGGTTGGATGCACAAACATTTACAGAAGAATCTGCTTACACCTATGTCATATATGATGTTGTATGGATGTGTTTTTAAATATGTTTCTAATATGTACTGTGAACTGTGAGGAGGGACCTGGTCATTAGTCATATTTTTTCATTCATAAACTTATCTGTATTTGAAAACAGCTGTACAGAAGTTCCGATGTACTATAAAACCCAACATTTAGAATGAAAAGTTTAAAAGAGAGTAAATTTCATATTATTATCATTGTATTTCTCCTTTTTACACAATGAATTAAAGTAATGCTAACATAATAGATTTCATATTAAACCAATTAACATACAAATTGTGACATGTAAAATTGATTGATTAGAAGTTGACCAGCATTAGGAACCATTTGAACCTTATTTTTGCAATATAAATTGGACTGGACCCAGGCCTTTAAAAGGTTTTTTTACCCCTCCAGTGAAATTCAGTTAAGAAGAATCCATCCGTGTCTCTCATTAATTGATATTGCTGTAGGTTGCTCACAAATGTTACTTCATTCCTCCAATGAGTCATTTAAATTTAAATTTTCCTCCCACTTGGTCGCAATCTTTCCCTGTAGACCATTATGTTTACCCAGTAGGAACTTATATAAATTAGAGTCTCTTTTGTAACAGGCTACATAACCATTAAACTGATATTACAATAGGTTGGGTTTCAGTACCATGAGAGAACTTGACTGTGTGATCTCCATGAGAATATTCTGGGATCTGAAATACATCTGAAAATGAGACTGTCGAGTAAAATAGTCAGGCCTAAGATTACGACAGTATAGGATTATTTGACTATTATACAAATCATAAAATCATACTATTTCCTAGTTATTCAGCTACACAAGCATAGTTAAATTTGAAAACTCTACCCACAGAGGGGGCAATTTCTGCAGAAAATTATATAGTTAAAATTCTATTTCAGATTAAATATGTTTTAAGCAGATTTCTATTTACTTAGATATGTTAGATCATGGTAATTGTTGCAGAATCAATCACTAACCTAGGACTTGCTCAGCACTATTATTATGTCATTTATAGTCCGCCTTTCTCACTGAGACTCAAGGCGGATTACACAGTGTGAGATTAGTACAGTCAATATCAAGGACATTTCCATAAACAATGCCATAGAGTAAATAAACACACGTTTACAAAGACATATCATTAGTAAGAATCCAATACAGATTTGAAGAAATGTTGAAACAGAACATAAGCAATTCTAGGGCTGACATTAGACAACATGAAGCACAAATAGCTCATAGAAGCACATATTTAAAACAACAGTATGTAAGGCAACTGAAGAGCCCTGTGGCGCAGAATGGTAAGCTGCAGTACAGCAGCCCAAGCTCTGCTCACAACATGAGTTTGATCCTGGTGGAAGCCAGGTTCAAGTAGCCAGCTCAAGGTTGACTCAGCCTTCCATCCTTCCAAGGTTGGTAAAATGAGTACCCAGTTTCCTGGGGGTATAGTGTAGATGACTGGGAAGGCAATGGCAAACTACCCTGTAAAAAAAAAGTCTGCCAAAAAACGACTCGTGATGCAACATCCTCCGTTGGGTCAGTAATGACTTGGTGCTTGCACAGGGGACTACCTTTACCTTTTTTAAATGTTAGGCAACATAGTGGTGGAGTCTATAGTCCCTAACTCATTAGCGAAGCATCTGAGACCCCCTCCCTACAATACAAAAGCCTTTTTGAATAATTCAGTTTTGCATTGTTTGCGGAAAGCCAGGAAAGTGAGGGCTCTCTTTACCTCTTCAGGCATGCCATTCCACAGGGTAGAGTCCACCACAGAGAAAGCCCGTGTAGGAGCTGCTGTTGATTTCACCCATGTGCAGGGTGGCACCTGCAGGAGTCCTTGTTCGGATGAGCAAAGCTGCTGTGGAGGAACATAGGGAGGGAGGCGGTCCCATAAGTATGCTGTACCAAGGCCGTAGGGGATCCACAGTTCAGGGAAGCATCCCTCTAAATGCCCCACTCAAGGCTGAGGTCTGGGAGTCAACAGGTGCTGGAGGCAGCAGTATCACATAGATGTTTTTCCAGAAAAGCCTGTGGGTGAACTGAGGCCTTAAATACTGCTGAAACAAGGTCCTTCTCCTCCAGCAACAGGCTACTGGTACCATGCCTGATTACAGAAGGTACCATGCCTGATTACAGAAGTGAGTACTGTGATGGGACTAAGGTAGTTCAGGGTTCAGATTTTGAGTCCAAAGGCAGAGCTGTATCCCAGGATAAGCACACTGGCTCAGACTCTTGGGGATTCTCCTATGCATCCAAGTGGGCTCCTGGAGGTGTCCTAGCTGCCCAATTCGGGGTAGTGTTAGGTATCCCCCCTCCTCTAAGGCTTCAGCCTCCTCATCTGGTTCATGACACCATGCAGGGTTGCCACTCCCTTATCTTCAAAGTAGAGGGTGGGGGGTGAGGTCAATTTTTTTCCTTGCATGTATGCATTGCACACATGCCCCCCAGAGGCCTCTGTATATGTCACTTGTGGTTTAAAACAGAAGTTATGGGGTTAAGGGGCCCAAATTTGCTTCAAGAATAGCTATTTTGCTATGTTTAGGGGGTGATTTGGTCCTGCTGAGTCCCCGTTGCTTCTGTTTTAAAGCAGAAGTAATGTCAGTGACCTCTGGTACATGCCCACACTATTTTTTACATGCTCTGGGGCCTCCAGCCAATCTCATGACAATCCCCCTTGCCAACCAGGTGAGTGGAGGGGGAGCAGCAAGAGAATGGCAACCTTAAGACCAGGTTGGATGTATCTGATGCTACACAGTCAAGTGTGTCTAATGACCAGTTGTTCATTGGATCTACTGTCCTACCTGGAAGTAGCTCCGAGACCCTCTGGAAGCTTAGATTTTCCACTAGTAGCTCAGAAGTTGCACATCTAGGGAAGATGAGGTCAGGCATCAAATATCAACAAGAACCAAAATCAAACACTATCAGGGTTGCAGCAATGATTTCTAAAATCAATACATTGTAGGCCAACTATCAAATAAATCAAATACCAAACAACATTTCATATCTGCCATCAAGTACTAAAGATCACTTTATGTCAATTATTATACCATCCAGTATTAATGACTGACACCATATATCAAAACCAGAATACAAATACTGCCATTAAATATCAAATAATACATTCAAATATTTTCAGATGTTAATTAGTCATTTTCAACAAATAGAAAATATTCAGCAAAGAGGTGGTGTTGCATAGTGGTTATTCGTGGGCCCCTAAGCAGACTTAACCCTTCTATGTCTGCTTAGGAATGTTCTGTGAGTTATGCCTCAATTTCAAATCTCACTCCCCACTTGTGCTGGGAACCAAGGGTGGAATGGCTAACTGGCTATCAGTCTCACCAGGACAATTGCCACTGGACCTCGGTCCTCAAGGGCTGGTAGCAAGGCCAAAAGGGCCATCAGTCACAGCAGCCAGCAGAGGCATCTAAAAAGAAGCAGTGTGCAAGAAGAGAAAAAAAGGCCAGCCAAAGGAATTGGGGAGGGGGGAAGCCCTGCCCTGCCCCCAAAGGGAAAGAAATACCCAAGATCCCCTTACCTGGCAGATTTCTCCATTTTCTCTGGGTTTCTCTGGCAACTCCAGCCCAGCCCAGGTTTGTTTGTCTGTGTGTTTGTTTAGGTGATCCCAAAGCTGCTACTTCTTTTGTGAGTATGCTGTGCTTAGGATTGCAGCCAGCATCTGATACAAATCTGCCTGGAAGTAATTCCCATTGAAGTAAAAACACATAAATCACCAAAACTGCCTCCAATGTGGAGAGAGAAGGCATGCTCTTTATTCCTAGTGCTGGGAAATTCAAAGTTTATGTAAACTGATACTAAATTCTAACAATCCAACATATTAGGGGTTTTAACCCCCCTGTATTTGTGTGTTTTTTATGTTCCACGTTTTTCTGCAAACCTAGAGCTTTTCTCAAGTTTGTAGAAAGATCAATCTTGTACGTCCGTGGCTCCATTATCTAGATTTAGGTACCCACAGATGAGTATGCATTTATAATTAGATATATTGATGATGATTTAATACAAATAATATAATCTGTGGCACAGGCTATTACTGTGTTAAACTTAAATACAGTCACCAATCATTTCTCTCGTGACTAGTCACTATGTGCATATCTTGGTCATATTTGAGTTTTAAATAGAATCTCATAGCCTGTTCCTGTATCTCACGGTCTTTTACAAGGTAGCCAGTTCTCCTCTCACCACACTCACACTAGGCATCCTTAGGCAAGCCATGCTCTTACAGTCCCCATCTAAAATATTTGGCAGTGTGATGTAGTGGTTAGAGTATTGGGCTAGGAGCTGTGAGATGTGGGGCAAATCACCTTTCAGCCATGAAATTTGCTTCAAGCCCTTTAGTCATTTGCTGTCTCTCTCTTCATAAAACTATCCTAGCTCACAAATTTGTTATGGGAATAAATGCCTTGAGCTCCTTGAGACAGAGTGAGATAAAAATCCAAGGTTGGGTTCTGCACAGGAGATGATGCAATCCTTCCCCCTCCTTTCCTGCCGCCTCTGGGCACTTTTTAGTTCTGTGCCCTTTGACTAGGCTACCATGCTCTGCTCAGAAGAATGCAAGTGGGCCACTCAGAAGCTTTTCTCCAGGGCTGTTGTTGCTCCCCCTGCTGAGGACAGTTCCTTCTCTGAAAGATAGTTTCAGCAAGATGCTAGTGTTAATATTCAGTATCAAAATTCCCAGAACAAGATTTTTGGGAAGAAGTTTATTTAAGCCTGAGGCTATCCTCTACAGGAACATCCTCTGCTTGAAAATAAGCACCAAATCTACCACTGCGATTTCTTGTTCTCTGAGGCCAGCTGAGCTTCATCTAGATCCCAATCCTTAGCCTGAGCACTCCTTTGCTGTATAGTACAGTTATTTGTTTGTTTGTTTGTTTTTAGGATCAGAGCTATTGAAATAATTAGGACCCAAAAGTAATAAAAAGATTAGCTTCACAAATTTTAAAAAAATTCAAAGAGCAGAGAGCCGCTTAGCTGTATGAAGTATGTCATATAAATTATGTCTCATTGATCTATACAATAAAAACCCTAATCTCCTTACAGCTTTATATGCCTTGTTTAATACAAGTTAACCCTTTTTGAGTTTTTTTCAATTATCACTGCCAAAATGGTTTTAATTAACAGGTTATGCTTTATTTTCAGGGTTTTTTAAAAAAAAATAGGTTACAACTAAATCAGGAAACATTAATGTGCAACAAAGGTTTATTTGTGTGCCTGTGAATGTGCTTCTTGCTCTATCTTATCCACTCTCCCACTGCTAAAAACATCATATTTCCCCCTTTGTATCCTACCCCTGAGCCAGTTGTTTGATATCACATGTCCAACTGGGGAAGGGTAGAAATAGCCACACTGTGTCCAGCATATTAGCATCTTTCTTTCTTTCTTTCTTTCTTTCTTTCTTTCTTTCTTTCTTTCTTTCTTTCTTTCTTTCTTTCTTTCTTTCTTTCTTTCTTTCTTTCTTTCTTTCTTTCTTTCTTTCTTTCTTGAAAGACATATGGTACTATGGTGGAGAAGAACATGCACAAATGCAAATAATGAAAACTCTGGTTGGGAAGGCATTGCTGGTGTTTGCCTAGTTTTTGCCATTTTCATGTTTTGTTCTTCCAGAACATAGGGATAGAAACTGGACATTTATTGTGGGCAAAGGTTTAAGTTGTTTACATGCTCTTTCCTTGTTTAAATTTCTGTTGTGTTTAAAGGTATTTTGTGATTTTCCTGGGATATGATAGATAAAAAATTAAAGTAATAACAAAATACAAATCTATGAATTCACAAAATTGGACTATAGACAGAAGATTCATTTCATAGTCATTGTCTTCTGTTCCAAAAAAGATATTTTCATTGGAGGCCTCTCTGGGAGTGTCACTCCAATTGTGTTTTTAATCATACTGCAAAAAAGACTAATTATAAATATAAGATAAAGAACTGGTCCCTCAAGTAATAAATAAAGATAAGCATGTTAGAATTATTTAGGGATTGCCCATTTATCTCCATGTGATTAGTGTGCTAAAAGAGGGAAGGAAACATATTGTTCAATACAACTCTACTTACAATTTAGGCTTCTCTGTTTCAGATGCACTTCCTTAAGTAAATGGTTTAGTCTCTTGATTTCCATGTCTTCTGGTATGCTTCCAAAACCTTGGGAAGTGAATTAGTGTGCAATTTGCATCCAAATCTCAGCCAAAGGGATGTGGTTATTATAATACATACTCCTCCTAATTATTGAAAAGCCCAAGAAAACTAGGCACAGTGTGCATCTGTTACTGCTTGACCACACTGCCAAACATGATTTGGCAAGCATAGAAATGTACATTGAACAGACCCTACAGTCTCATTTGCATTTGGTTTGTAGTAATTGTAGGGAGGTTATAACTGAACTGGCTTGCCCTCTGTTATTAGCTCACGTTATTCCTTTTAAAGGTGCACACTCAAAACAACAATTTAAAAAACACCACCTCAGAAATTCACTTTATCCATGTTTTTTAGTTGGAATGTTATTATTACTTAATGCTAATTTTTTTCTTTAGTGAATCAAACCTTTAAAAAGAATAGCTATTCCTCTTTTGCTCGTGTTCGCAGTTTGTCTTTGATCTGAATTCACTGATGCTTTTGCCATTAAATATTGTAACTTCTGGAATGTAAGCATGTTACTGATGGCTGTTAAAGTTCAGAGTGTTTATTAACCCCGTTATAGAAAGGAAAATTATTTACACCTGGCTTCTTTTCTGACTTGGGAAGAAAGCACTTTGATCTTTCACACTGCAAACATCATATTCAATGCAAGGAAAAGTGCTAAGTGTGATGGGTGTGGTGTAAGTAATTACTTCAGAGACAGGCATAGGGTATCAAATACCATTATTTAGGGCAAGGTTCTATTACTCATATTTCATAATAATTTATGAAGCATCTTCATTTCATAGTAAGAACAATGTTCAGAGTTACCAGTGGCAGAAAATATTTTAATGCGTGCTGCAAATGTAATAACATGACTATTTAACATTCTGATGCGGAACTGCTCTGCTTCTTTGGTAGATGGGAAAATAAGATATCCTCTGTCCTTGATACGTTTCCAAATTGGCCCAGGACTATTGCAAGTCCAACTTTTGTCCAGCATTCTGTTCTTTAATTATTCCTCAGGAGTATTTGATAAAAAACAAGCACAAAACTAATACCAACAACAATGAAACCCCTAGATTTTAGAGAAAGCAAAAGTCCCAAGGGACTGAAACTCTTGTTATTGTGGTTCCTTGTTATAAGCCTAAAGGTGCAGTGAAGTAGGAACATTTTAAATAAAAAACAATTTATTAGGGTTGTGCCTAATGGAATTTCTAAGCCGAAAATATATATGGAAATTGCTATTTCGAATCATTACTTTGATTTTCCAGAACAGTAAACCATATAGCATGAACATGAGTTTTTCAGGGGGGACTGTGTTTTCTTTTCAACTAACTTTCACCAAAATTGCAGTGGAGCTTCTTCTTTCTGTCCACCAAAGAACCCCCAAGTTTCAAGCAAATTAGACAAAGTGTTTGAATTCCTTGGGCCCCTGCACAATTCCAGGCTTTCTGTTTTCAGGGGGAAAGAAAACTCTTTTCTTCAACACACAAAAGAGGGGAGAAAGAGAATGGCAGCTCTCTGCAGATAGGGATTGTTTGGGAGTGCTCTGTGCTCCTCCCTTGGAAGATCTGATTAGAAGGGAGAAACTCCATTGTCCAGGAAATCAGAATAAAATAAAAATATATGTTCATACTGCATAACTGAATTCAAATCATTTGTCCAATTTGCTTGAAACCTGGGTGTTTGGTGGGCAGGCAGAAGAAGCTCCCCCATGATTTTGATAACATTCAGCTGAAAAACAATGATTCCAACTCTCTCATCCCCAAAGTGTCCCAGAGGAAATAATGACAGACAGAAAGGAGGAGTAGTTCTACACAGGAAATGTCCTTCACTGTGTGAAAAAAACAAACAAATGGAAGACTACAACAAAGAAGGATGCAAATGCAGTCACTGTTAAAGTAGGAAAATGAATTGAATGCAACAGGATTTTTTTTAATGCTAGTGGATGACTGAAGCTCTCCTGCTGGCTGCTGCTTGATGGCCCTTTTAGAAAACAGTAGAAAGAATTTAATGTGGCTTTGAAGAGAGGAACATAATTTGAGGGTCTGTAAAATCAACTCCCTGTCTCTGATTTGCTTGAAACATGGGGTTTCTTTGGTAGACAGGCAAAAGATGCTGCAATTTTGGTGTCATTTGGTAGAAAACCAGTGACTCCAGCCACCTGAAAAGTTCCCTATGGGAGACTGACAGGATGGAGGGTGAGGATTGCAAAGTGAACCCCTTTCATCACTTTCTGAAAGGGAACAAACAAACTAGAACAAGAATGACAAATGCTGAGTTTTTAGCGGAAAAGTAATTTTTTTGTCAGTCTCTGTAAGCATGGGGAAATGAAATGAATGCAGACAGAGTTTTGTTTTTATAAAATGCGGGTGGCAGGCTGGAGCCCTCCTGCTGGGTGCTGCTTGACAGTTATTTTAGAAATTAGTAGAGAGAACTTAGTGTACCTATGCGGAGAGAGACCTATTGGGGGGAGATTGTAAAATTGGGCAATCTGCTTGAAATTTAGGAGGGCTTTAAAGTAGAGGGAGGAGTGTGTTCAGTGCAAATTTGGTCCCATTATCTCTATAAACAGCTGCCCTAGACCCTTGTATACATTTCCCATTGAAAATAATGGTCCCAGAATTCCAGAAACCCTCTCCCACCAAACCTTACAGATTTGAATTCAAACTGGTAATGTCTTACCTGGAAATAAGCAATCATGGTAAAAATTCCACCCCCACCTGGCCTGGATCCAAAGTTATAACGAAAAATTTCTCACTACAATTTATTACAATAAGCAGGAGACCTGCAGAGTTACTCTTCTTTTAACATTTGGTGCAAAAGGCAGATCATTACATTAGCAGCTGCTTACTCCAACAACTGAAAAGAGCAAGAGCCCAGTAGCACCTGTAAGGCTAACAAAATTTGTGGTAGGGTATGAGCTTTTGTGAGTCACAACTCACTTCTTCAGTTAGCCTGCTGCTACAAACAAACTAACACGGCTACCCATCTTGACCCTCTTCAACAACTGTTATTGTAAACAACAGAGAGACTAGGAGAACAATATTTCATGGATGCTAGTTACCCTGGGTGCTTGTGGAGCCTGACAAGTCCTATGATTGGTTTTCACATGATATTTATGTTGGTTCTGGATGGTATGAAGGGGCCACAGGGAACCTTTGCCCAAATATCCATGGTGACCCTGAGCAGCCTTAAGTATTTACTCATTAACTTCATTTATAGTTCAACTTTTTCATACACACTTAAATCAGATAGCCCAGTGAACAATCTGTAGCATATAAGCCATACAAGGCATGGATAACCAAGTCTTGAAGGTCTTGCACTCCTGCCTGCACTCCAGGCCTCTGCGCTGGCTCTTATTCCCCAACTAAAATAATCAGAGGTATTACCACACCACTGCATGCAAGTGCTACAGAGGCACTTGAATGCATGGACATATGACAACGCTGCTTATACTTGTTCTGTTCACATTACAAAGAATGCATGTACAATCCATGTACAATTTGCCCTTAATTATTCTTTATACATGTGTTGTGTAATTCTAATGTTTCATTCAATGCATTCACTGTAATGTTTGTGTGAGCCCCTCCCCTGCCTGCTGCGCCGGTGCCACCCTCTGCCGTGTCGGTCTCCCCATGGGGGCCTTCCCTCAGCCTCAGATGTGGGTAGGGGCGGGGGTTAAGGCACCCCTCATCCACCTCCTACCCTGCTGGGCTCTGACTTCCTTGGCTCCTTCGGTCTCTCTCTGCCTTGCCAGGTGCTGCAGCCTTCTCCTCCCCGGCTTAATCAGGACAGCCTCTTTTATCCCATTTTCCCCACCACCTCCACCAATCACCCCAATCCCCTCCCTCCAGCAGGTGAAGCCTGTCTCCCTGCCGATCCTCCCTCCTCCCAGGCCAATCCTGGGCTTCTTCACGGCCATCAGGCCCTTTCCCCGCCTCCTTGCTCCTGGGAGCGGCCGCTTCTGGCCAGGTGCAATGGCGGCTGCCTGGCCTGCTGCTGAGCCCCTCCGAGGTTCCTCCAGCGGTGGGGCCATCACTGGGGGTGGTTGGGCGGCGGGTGCTGGTGGCAGGGTTCCCCTTGCCCACCCCTGGCTTTGCCGCCGGGGTGCGGCGGTGGTGGCAGCAATGGTGGCGGTGGCGGCCCGCTCCCCAGCTGGTTGGCGGGAGACATCTCTGCCTGGGCTGGTGTTGCCCAGCTTGGCAGCTGCGGGGCCAGGCAGTAGAGTGGCTGCGGGGCTAGTGCCGGATCCTCCGGCCAGGTAAGAACGTTGGAGGGGGTGGAGGCTGGGTGGGCCAGCGGCTCCCGGCGGGAGGTTGGTGCCCGCCGCTGCGGGGCTAAGTCCAGCTGGACCGGACAGTTTGAACAGGGCTATCAAGGTAAGCACTAGCCCTGTTCCTGTGTAACAGTGAACATATGTATATCCTGCTTGTAAGAAAGAGCCAGCATGAACTCTTTCTTATGAAACCAGCGACTAGTAACAGGATAAATGTGAGATTTGTATTACAGGTTTTGCTGTACATGCATTAACTGTAACGTGAGAATAGAAAGCTGAATGAAAATATTGATAGTGAGGGAATAGCTGGAAGAGGCCCCAAACACGAGCCAGTGAGGGCAGGCAGTTTTCTGGTTTGGTTGTATTCTTTATTGATAGATAACTAGTCTGATTACTCAAACTCTGCCACCCAACATTATTCTTGCTTAGAATTGAATGTACCGTGTTGCCTGAATGACATTATTGGATATAGACTGTGATTCTTTGATAAAGATTTATGTTGAAACATGAGTACATGGATCTAGATGACCCATTAAAGCAAGCTTTTCCTGCTTTGAGTAAAATGACCAGCTAAAGTTTTCTTCTTATGCTGTGGAACTACCATCACAGCAGGATAAGTATGCATGGACTTTGGAAGCTCTTTATTATATATGATGGATGTTTGAGCACTTTAAAATGGACTTGTGCAATATAACTGGAAGGGGGCAAAATACTATTTATTAATTGTGAATGTCACTCGTGAATCTATATAGGAGCACTCACACTTTATTTCAACCAACCAACCAACCAACCAACCAACCAACAAGTTTACATTGGGACCACACAGCGTAGCATCCAGACAAGAATAAAAGAACATGAAAGACACTGCAGACTTGGCCATCCGGAAAAATCAGCAGTGGCTGAACATAGCCTAACTCAAACAGGACACAGTATCCTATTCCAGGACACTAAAATACTGGACAACACTTCCAACTACTTCGTCAGATTGCACAGGGAAGCCATTGAAATTCATAAGCATAAGCACAATTTCAACAGGAAAGAAGAGACCTTAAGAATGAATAGAGCATGGTTTCCAGTCCTGAAAAACACCAGGCTAACAAAATACTCTATACCCGACAATAGCCCTGCAAAGAAGATTAGCATATCAAGCACCAATCCATATGCAAAAGAACCTCCTCAGGATACAGTGAAGCCTCCCTCCATTAGCATCCCACACCCTGGGAAACTCTTACAGGATGACTCAGCCCAACCCTACCTTCCTGAGTAGATATAAATTATCTGCCAACTTCTTTTCCACACTGTGACACTGAGAGATCTCTGTCTTTTGGTGCTACACCTCTGAAGATGCCAGCCACAGCTGCTGGTGAAACGTCAGGAACTACAAAGCCAAGACCACGGCTATACAGCCCGGAAAATCCACAACAACCAACCAACCAAGCAATCAGTCAATCAGTCAATCAAGACCTTTAATGGCATAATAGCATAGAGAGCAAGCTAATACAAATTGCAGGATTGTTACAAGAAAAGGATAAAAATGTGTACAGATAAAATTCAAATATAACATCTGATCATCACTGTGTCTTATCTTGATGGATCTTAATGGCATACAGGAGAAACAAAGCAACCTTCTCAGTTGTACCAGGAAAGGTGTCCTTCAAGATATATTGGGCTTTGATGTGATCAGACAGACCCATCTTATTTCCAAGAATAGGGTCAAGATACTTAGAACGAATGTTTGTGTAAAAAGGACAATAAAAGAGGATATATGGGACTGTTTCTATACATTTTAACTTGCACTGACAGAGTCTAGCAAAGTAGGCTACCTTTTGGAATCTGCCATATAATACTGCTGAAGGCATGACATTGAATCTAGCCAGAGAAAAGACTCTACGCTGTTGAGGGCTTTGCAAATTATAAAAGGAGCCATGTGTCCTATTTTAAATGAAATCCCTAACCTCAAGGGAGAACAAGTTTTGTTAGCAGCACTATAAAGTTCAATATCCAGAACTCTGCATTTGATCATTCTAAAAGCCTCTACTTGCAAAAGCATAGACAGTGAGTCTAAGGATAGGCCAATAGTACTGAGCTTTTTCTCAATGCAGGCTAGCGGGTTAGAAGATCTGGATTCCAAGAGCATCTGAAAAATAAGGCTATGGGGATTGGGATGATAGTGTATTTGCAGCCAGTACTTGATGGTTAAGAGCCATGCCCTAGGGTTACATTTATTACAATATACATTGCCCACTTCAGGAAGTAGTTTAATCCCAGTTTTGGCACATGCCACTTTATTATGAATTACCAGCACAGGCCACTTTAAGAAGAAAGTTCCTGGTTGCTATGTAAGCCGCATATTGTTAGTTCACACAGAAATATGTATGTCAGTGTATGAATTTATTCTTGTTGACTCCTGAGAAGACATGAGCACAAATGGAAAAAAAACCCCGAACACGTTCATAGTTCATTGCTGTCGATGAACACGAACAGACGAACAGTAACAAACATGTCCCATTAATGAACATGTTCGGTGTTTGTTGTTCATGGGGGACAGAACAGCCCCCGCTGGACTTAGAGAGGTCATATTCACAGGCAGTGTTCAGCAGGCTCCCCTCCAGGCGTCACCCAGGTTTGGTCAAGATTGCAATGTGGATCTTGAACTTATACATTCCCAAATCTGTCAACCCCAGGATACTCCCATTCAATACAATTGGAGCCATCAGTTGACTTTGGCCCCGTTTACAAGTGGAGGACTCGAAGGTGGGCCACCTCCCCTGTGTCAGTCTATGGATAGCAGGGTACTCTGATTTCATCTCCCACCCCTTGCAGCAAGAAATCCAAGGTCTATTGAGTCAAAGGTTGTTTATTGAGAGAATATATATTCAGAAAGTACAAGTGTCCATAGATAATCCAAAGGCTAAAAGAAGCTTGGCTGTACACAGATCTCTTGTTGAGAATGACGTGTTAAGTGCTTGCTACAGTATATCACCCTTTTCGTCCAGCCCCCACCCTCGGTGTCTACCCAACTAGTACAGAAGGTGGGAAAGCAAAAGGAGTTGTCTCTCAAGGTCTCTGTGGTGAGCCATCCTAGATAAGGCTGTCTCGGGAACCAGGCTGCTCCTGTGAACATAAACAGTACTGGAAAAATACATCAGGCAAGCAATATGGAAGAGCTGTGGGTAACAGACCTGACACCCTGTAGGGGGCGGGGGGTCTGGCTGCTCACTGGCAGCACCCCACATGTGCCCACCCGCCCACCAGGCCTCAGAGCACTGTTCTGTACTTTCCTGTGCAGACAGGGACGTGAGTGATAAGTGCGGCCACAGGGCCTGGTGGACTTGGGGAGGTGGCGGCGGGCTGCCTCCCCTCTAGGGGGTGTGGGGTCCCACCACTTGCCGGCGGCACCCCCTATGTGCCTGCCCACCCACCAGGCCTCAGAGTACTGCACTGTACTTTCCTGCACAGACTTGGACGTGGGTGATGAGTATGGTTGCTGGGCCTGGTGGGTTCAGGGAGATGGCAGCAGGCTGCCTCCCATCTATGGGGCAGGGGGTCTGGCCACTCGCTGGTGGCACCCCCCCATGTGCCCGCCCACCTGCCAGGCCTCAGAGTACTGCACTGTACTTTCCTTCGCAGACAGGGACATTGGTGATGAGTGCAGCCACTGGGCCTGGTGGGCTTGGGGAGGTGGTGGTGGGCCACCTCCCCTCTAGGGGGTGGGGGTGGGGTCTGGCCACTGATGGCTGACATCACCCCCCTCCTGCTTTCATGGAAAGGACAGGAGGGAGAGGAGATGTCAGAGGGGACAGAGTGTTCCAGAGAGGGAGAGGTCGAAAGAGAGACCAGGAACTGGGAAGATCCCAACAGTTGCGAGGCCTCATCCAAGGATCCCACTGAGGTACTCAGTAGTGGCAGCTAACATCACCCACCATCCTGCTTTCATGGAAAGGATGGGAGAGAGAGGAGATGTCATTTGGAGGGGTCAGGGTGTTCCAGAGAGGCAGAGGTTGAAAGAGGGAATGGGAACTGGGAAGAACCCAACAGTTGTGAGACCTCATCCAAGGATCCCACTGAGGTACTCAGCGGAGGCAGCTAACGTCACCTGCCTTCCTGCTTTTGCAGAAAGGACAGGAGGGAGAGGAGATGTCATTTGGAGGGGTCAGAGTGTTCCAGAGAGGGAGAAGTCGAAAGAGGGAACGGGAACCGGGAAGATCCTAACAGTTGTGAGGCCCCATCCGAGGATCCCACTGAGGTACTCAATGGAAGCAGCTAACATCACCCACCTTCCTGCCTTTGCAGAAAGGATGGGATGGACAGGAGAGGTCTTTGGGAGGTGCCGGAGAGGTTCCAAAGACGGCGAGGTTCAAAGAGGGATGGAGAACTTGTCAGGGAGAGAATGGAGCAGAGCAGGGCTGGAAAACACCCAAACATTTGTGAGCCTTCATTTTTGAAACCCACTGATCTTGTCAGTGGCAGAAGCAGCCATCACCCACCCTTCTGCTTTCATGGAAAGGATGGGATGGACAGGGCAGGAGAGGTCATTGGGAAGGGTCGGAGCGGTTCCAGAGCAGGCGAGGTTCAAAGAGGGATGGGGAGCTTGACAGGGAGAGGAGGACAAAGAGGACCCCAACATCCACTGTGTTGGATTATGCAGACAGGTCTGGCAGATGCTTGTCTGCCCCTCCTGTGTCACAGTGGAGGCTGTTGCCAGCATCACTCACCTTCCTGCCTTCATGGAAAGGATGGGATGGACAGGACAGGAGAGGTCCTTGGGAGGTGTCGGAGTGGTTCCAGAGAGGGAAAGGTCGAAAGAGGGACTGGGTACTTGTCTGAGAGAGGAAGACAGAGGCTTCCTGCCTGCATTGCACAGCAGGACTGGGATGGAGGACCCCACCATCCATCCTGAAGGACTGCGCAGACTGCTGCTGGTGACGCTTGTCCACCCCTCCTGTGTTGAACTGGAGGCTGCCACCAACATCACTTACCTTCCTGCCTTCACGGAAAGGAAGTGAGTCGTGGGACCCATTCCCCCCATGCACAGGGGCAACAGCAGATGCCCATGGATATGGGTGCACCGTGCAGCATAACCGTATCAGCAAAAGCTTTTGAGGTGCCCAAAATCAGCAGCAGCACAGTACCCACCTTCCTGCCTTCATGGAAAGGGTGGGAGGGACCCATTCCCCCCTGCTCAGAGGGGACAGCAGGTGCCATGGAAAGGGGGGTACCATGTGGTACAACCCTATACAACAGCAGCAGAGCTGTCCCTTGTGGCCAAAAGCGGCGGCAGCTGACATGACCTACCTTCCTGCCTTCGTGGAAAGGATGGATGGGCAGGACAGGAGAGGTTGTTGGGAGGGGTTGTACTGGTTCCATCCAGAGGGGAAGAGGTTGAAAGAGGGAATGTCCAGGACCTTGTTGGGGAGAGGATGACAAAGGGTTGTTTGTCACAGCCGCATTACAGAGCGGGACCGGGAAGGCCGAAAGGCGGTGGCAGTGCCGTGGTAGTTCCCTGTGCTCAAAGGCAGTGGCAGTTGACATGACCTACCTTCCTGCCTTCGCAGACAGGATGAGATGGGCAGGACAGGAGAGGTCGTTGTGAAGGGTCATTTCGGTTCCATCCACAGAGGGCGAAGATGTAAGAGGGACCATCCGGGAAATTGTCAGGGAGATGATGCGATGGCCAGGACAAGTTGTGGGGAAGGGTCGTATTGGTGCCATCCAGAGAGGGAGAGGTTGAAAGAGGGAGCGTCCGGGAACCTGTCTGAGAGAAGAGGACAATGGGTTACCAGCCACAGAAGCAGCCCTGAGAACCGAGGAGGGCTAGAGCCCGCTGCACAGGAGCTTGGCCTAGAACCACAGTAGACTTTGGGAGGCTCAGAGCCCAGGTAGGTCCAGGTCCAAGGAGGGATACCCAAAGAGGTTGAGGTTGACCTTGACGAAGGTCAAGATGTCTACCAGGTCTGGGTGCAGATATGCGCGGCCGGCACAGAGGAGGTCTCCCAGGTGGGAGAACACCCACTTACTCTGCATGCTGGTGGGAGGGCAGGACAGGATGTTGGTTGCCATGATGAACAAGTATGGCCATACGGCAGATTTACTCGCCCAATACTCCAACAGGTTGGAGTGGGGGGGCTTGGTGGGCTCCGCAAGGTACTCTAACACCATGGCCCCTGCCAAGTCCTCCACTGCGAGAAACGTGCCCACTGTCCTGCAGCCAACCACACAGCCCACAGACAAGGACCAGAGATTGGATGGTCCCATTTCGGTGGGTCTCTCCTGGCATGGCTCTCTTCCAACCTCCTCCCCCTCCTCCTCCTTTTCCGCCACCTGCCCCTCATCCCTGCCCGGTTTCCTCTGTCCTGCCTTCTCTGCCTGTAAATGGAGTGCTGCTTTGCGGAGCTCCTTTTCCAGCACTGCATCTCACCCCCCCGCATGACAATGTTGTCCTTAATATGGGGGTCACAGAGGGAGGCCATTTGGTACAGCACCTCATGGTGCAGAGGATGCAAGCGCTCGGCCACGCATGCCTGCATCCTCCTCACAAAGTCCCAGACCCTGGGGAGCAGCTCTTTCTCTTGCTCGAGCTCCTTGGCCAGGAACTGGTTGAGCCCATGGGTCAGGGGGATGACCTGACCCAGGCTGGCCTTATATGAGCACAAGAGCTTGGTGGCCTTCTTAAAGGGTTTCAACAACCAGGACATCTGGGCAAGGACTCTCCATTCCGTGGAGCTGAGGCTGAGCTCCTCTCCCTTCCTCAGAAAGTCTGGCGATGACAGGATGTCCTGCAACGGGCCCTTCTGCTCCACCAGATGACTTTTGTTGTTGGTGGAGTTCCAGAGGGTGGGCAGGTCCTGATAGAGGTGGTGCTCAGGGTCCTCCCCTCCCCCTGCCTCTGGAGCAGCTCATGGGAAGAGTTGATGCTGCGGGGGAAGTGGGAAGCAATGCGCCGGCAGCTGTCCAGCAGGTTGCGCGTCCACAATGTTCCCTCATCCCAGCTGTCCCTCAGCTTGCTTGCTAGCCCGAGAACATCCCTCATGACCAGGTACAGCTTGTGCGCCATGCACTCCAGGCCAGGGAGGGATGCCTCTTTCAGGGCTGCCAACATGTTGCTTTCCGCGTGCGTCACCATGAAGCCACGGACAAACCCTTCCCCCCTGGCCAGCCACTCCAGGCTACGGTGGTGGCGATGTTCTTCCCAGTATGGACCTCATCCATCCTCCGGGCCTGGAGAAGAACTGCCTTGTAGCCTGGTGTCAAGCACGGCACCTTTTTCCGTGTGCCAGTTCTTGGCCTGGGGTGGTGGAGGTCCTCTGGTTGCCACCAGTGGGCGGTGATGGCAAGGTAGCTGTGATGGCAGATGCTCCAGAGGTCGGTCATGAAGTGTACTGGTAGAGGGCAGGCAGGACTCGATGCCCAGTGGTGCTCCGTGACGGCATGGAGAACCATGGGGCAAAGTGCTGAAGCAGCCTTGGGAAGCCCACACCCTCCATGAAGGAGAGGGGGAATCCTTGCAGGGCAATCGTCTCTGCCACAACACGAATGCTCGCCTCCCGAGCCCTTGACCTCACTTTTTTCAATGGCAGTATCCCCAACGGAACAACCTCCCCCAAGGGCGGCCTGCCTGACTGTTCCACTCCCACCAGCAGCACCCTCGGGGCAAGGTTTCTTGCTTGGGGTGGATTCCGGTGACCCTTCTACTGATCAAAGCAGCTGGTAGCCCTCTGTCTCCCCCCGCTGGATGTTTCGCTGTCCGAGGACGGGTTTCCAGGGTGACAGAAAGAGTGCAGACAGAGTTCAGGCAGTCCCTGCTTCCGTTGCCAAGGGAATTGATTGAAGGTGCCTGACTGTCTGGCTTCATGAACAGCGGACGAATGCAATGAACCAGGCTTGCGATGACCACTTGTTCGTTTACAATGGTGCCTCATGAACGGCTTGTTGCAATCAGATGAACAGGCTGTTCGTGAGTTTTTAGGTTTTTACTTAACCAGTTGTCTCGCAGGCATACCCACATCTATTAAAGTCTATTAACTAGTAGGTTAAAATTATGGATAGTTTTCCAGCATGATTTGAGCATCAGCCAGCCACATTGCAAGTAAAGAATTGGCTTAAAAAGCTGTATCCTACAGAGGCTTAGGCACAGTCTACCAGGAGGTGGTTCAGAAAGTCCCTTTGAAATGAATAGGAACTGAACAACATACCTTTAAAGCTGTTGTGCAGCCCCCATTCATTTCTGTGGGTTTTAACCAGGACAATTTCCCAGGCAATTGTGCCGCTGTTGTTCTGACACAGAACTGATATGAACTGGTAATACCCTTGCAGCTTCCATTTCTCCAGTAAGGTTTCTTTGTTCTGTGGACACCAGGATACTTTTACAATGTTTTATTCATTCACAAGAATTTGGGTCCCACAGCTTTCTGGAAATTAATTGTGCTTTCTTATTCTCCTTAAGCAGTACAGGGCTTTGCAGCTTAAGGCAGAGATTCTGTTTGCTTCCTTTACTAGCTTCAATGTCTCTGGTTCCCAGGTTCTGCTTGTTGGCAACTTCCTTCCTGCCCAGGGGCTTTGTAAATTGCTGCCTGCTGTGCTCACTGCTTTGCTGACACTCTCCCTGTTGGTTGGCAGTCACAGCAGTACATCTCTCTGCTGCCATGAGCTATGCCACTCTCAATTACAGTAACTGCAGCAATTTTCTGCCTTTCTTTCCTTTGCTGGAGAGGTGTCCTTTCCTAACTTCCCAGATTCCAGGCCTCCTCCAACTGACTCTGAGTTGGAGCCAGGCTAAATTTTCCACTAACAAAGGAACGGAGTGATTTCCATCAGTTCCCTCCTTCTACCGCAGCCCTCTGATTTGCCTCACATGCGGTTCCTGAGGGTCCCATCCCCCAAGAGCAGCATTTGGAGGTGTGGGCTGCAGTGGGAGGGGGGCAGGGCAGAACATTTCTGTTCCACTGTAATAACTGCCTTTTGTGAGCGGACAATTTAGTCTGGATCCAACCCCCTGCTTTCGTCTTTGTCCAATACATTTCTGAAGACATTCAGTCTTAAAAGTATGCTGGAGAGCAGTCAACCAGGCTCAGTAGAGAGGAACAGGCCAAGTTGGTCAAGGAATTTGTTTTAAAGCAAAAAGAAGACCCCAGAAGAACAGGGGTCAAGGATGAGGAAGTGTTTAGGTCTTACTAGTAGAAAAGAGAAAGAGTCCAGTAGCACCTATAAGCAGGGCTTTTTTTCTGGGAAAAGAGGTGGTGGAATGCAGTGGGTTGCCCTCAGGAAAAAATGATCACATGGCTGGTGGCCCTGCCTTCTGATCTCCAGACAGAGGGGAGTTTAGATTGCCCTCCGCACCACTCAGCAGCATGGAGGGCAATCTCAACTCCCCTCTGTATGGAGATCAGGGGGCGGGGTCACCAGCCATGTGACCATTTTCTAGAGGTTCCGGAACTCTGTTCCACCATGTTCCAGCTGAAAAAAAGCCCTGCCTATAAGACTAACAAAATTTGTGGTAGGGTACGAACTTTTGTGAGTCACAGCTCACTTCTTCAGATACAGCTAGAATGTGAGTCCATCTGTCCTTATATCTTAGAGAGTGGAGTGATTTCAGATGCCGAATGACAATAGCAGGCGTGATTGGATAGGGTAGGATAGTGGGTGTGGAGAAATCAGCACTGGTATGAGACAGGAAGCCTAGGTCTCGATTCAGTCCAGGTTGATGCATAGTCTTGAGTTTCATTATCAGTTGCAATTTACCAGTCAGCCATTTGTCAGCTTAAAATTGCTCCCCCATTTGCCTTTCTCCCCTCTGATGGATCTTACATCTTTTTCCTGTGTAGAAAAGCAGCTTTGGGCTTAATTCTGAGCCAACATAAAACTGGCAGGAAAACCAGCCCAGCCTCAGTGGCTTCATTTTACTTTTTAAGGAGATACAGACAGCTCCACCAAAGAGTCCTATGACTGAACATCACATGTTGTTTGACCATATCTGGGGCTCACTTGACAGAGCTTCTTCATACATTTCAAAATTCATACCCAGAGATTATTTCTTCTTGGAGAATATTTTTATATATGAACTAGCAATGCAATATATATGTTGCTAAAAATTATTGCACACCTGTGCATTTTGCTACCTCTGGAGATAAGGAAAGTTATGGAAAAATGGATACTTTGTGTGATTGTACCTTCGTTTAATTCCTGTTCAGAAATCCTGCTTGAATATGAATTTTGTTTTAATAATCACACAACTTGATGTTTGTTAATCTCTGTATTAATCCATTTGTTTGTTGGAAAAAGCGTAGGTGAGATGCAGTATGCTCTTAAGGATACTTCCTCAGGATTAAAGCCCATTGAATATACCTAAGTAAGATTCTGAATAGACCTATTTAGGATTGTTCTCTCAAGATATGTAATAGAATTGTATGTTCAAAGGCACAAACATCAGAACTGCAATATATATTTAGCATGAATATTCATCATTTGCTACCATCTCCCTCACCCTTTCACTGTCATATACAAGTTATTTTATATAACATCTTTGGTGATTTCATTTTGATCCTTTCTGTTATTGCTTTGATACAGCTCAGTTGTTTAAATTCTAATATCATGCCGGATAGGAAATGTAAAATATGATCTGGAATACATTGCAGATGATTCAGAGTTAATCCACATTTCTATTCATGTGAATCAGGGGAGAATTGAGACCCAAGAGTCAGAAAATGGTTGACAATTCCCCCCAGGAAAGAAATATATTTTCTTGGTGAAATCCAAATAGAAATGTTCATATCAGAGTCTAATATCAACAATGTGACTGAGCAGATAGCTAGAAGGCAGAAAAAGAGAGACTTTCTGTATACACATATATCCTTTACCACAGCTTTGAAGGCTTTCTTAATTCATGTTGGCACACACTGACATTTAATAATAATAATAATAAAAAAACCCAGCTTCTCACCAGGTGCTCTTTGA
The DNA here is from genome assembly GCF_028583425.1 of Eublepharis macularius. NCBI lineage: Eukaryota > Metazoa > Chordata > Lepidosauria > Squamata > Eublepharidae > Eublepharis > Eublepharis macularius. The sequence goes on from NC_072791.1 coordinate 59,134,280, forward strand.
TGGGTAAAGCACACACTTCTAATGACATGGATTCAGCTAAGTCATAGTACTATAATGTAAAGGCACCATAGCGATTGCTTAAGTGTGCATTGCATTATTAAGCGGGGCATATTCCCAAGTAAGTGCTGTTAGGATTGTAGTGTTTAATGTGCAGATTGCTTTACCCTGTCTGTCCTTTGGTTTCCACAATATATAACATTTTTTATTTTAGGTAAAGATAGTCCCCTCTGCAAGCATCGAGTCATTACTGTCCCATAGGGGGACCTCACATCACAACGTTTTCTTGGCAGACTTTTTTTTTTATGGGGTGGTTTGCCATTGCCTTCCCCAGTCATCTACACTTTACCCCCAAGAAACTGGGTACTCATTTTACCGACCTCGGAAGGATGGAAGGCTGAGTCAACCTTGAGCCAGCTACCTGAACCTGGCTTCCGCTGGGATCGAACTCAGGTCGTGACTCGTGAGCAGAGCTTCGATTGCAGTACTTAAGGAGAATTAAGGTTAAGAGCAGGTTCTCATGATTGTGTCATGGACTAGGACTCTGCCCTCATGTACCCATTGGGGAGGGGGTCAGAAGATGTTGAGATATAGAAGGTTATGGTTCCAGAACAGGAAAGTGTTGCCAGCCACCTCAGCAGACCCAAGGAGGGGCCCCAAGAGGCAGGTACAGCATTGTTCCCAGATCCAGAGGAAGCTGCTGTGTCCTCTTCCTCAAATTCTAAGAGAGTGTACTGCTTCCACCAGCTCCTCACAGAGTCTTACAATAGCGGGATTCCCAGCCTTGTGCACCCTTTCTGCGCCACACTCAACCTTTTTATTAGCCAGTAGTTCTTTGCCAGGAAGAAGGGACTGAATCACAAACTGAGTGGCCTAGCTCCTTAAACCACCCATAAGCAGAAAGAAATACACCAATGCATTTCCTCACTTTCTGCCCCACTTCCTGATCCCTTCTACATATCTTCCTTACCTCTTTTTATATTCTATTATTTCCTTTTGTTCTCCTTCACCTTTTACTCTCCCTCCTTTCTACTCTTTCCTTTGCCACCTCTCACTCTGCAGCCAGCATATACTATACAGCTAGCACTAGCCTTGGTTCTTCCTGTTGTTAGTATCTTTGATGTTGCTTTGGAGGGTAAGAGTCAGGTCCAATAGTAGCTTAAAGATGAACTATATGTCCAAGGTATGAGCTTGCAAGAGTCAAGCTCCCTTCTTCAGATGTTGCCTTGCTTTGCCTTGCCTTCTCCTGTTTAGACTGGATCACCTTGCTTGGGCTTGCATCATCTTACTGGCTCAGCTCCACCTAACTGCCAGATCAGCACTTCCCTGCCGATACAAGCCCCAACTGGGAGATCTTAAAAGTGGATACAAGTGGATAAAATGTGGGTATCAAAAATGTGGATTGGGCTTCAGTATATGGTGAAACATTTCATTGTGTAGCTGAGCCCTTCCTGTTTTTCTTTTAACAATGTCAGCATCTTACCATGTTATTTCTGACAAATCTGCAAAACCCTTAGTGATGCAGACCCATCAGAAATTCAGATAATTGTATGCCCAGATTCAATCCACATTCACTCAAACCATAGTTCACTCAGTTTTCTGGGTCATGTAAATTGTTGAGATGAGGGTGGGGGTGGGGGGAGGAATTGGCAAGGTTTGGAACGCAGATCCCCCAAGTGAAAGTAACAGAGCTGAATCCAGCACAGTTATTTGATGGGTACAGAATTCCCACTTTCTGAGCTTGACTTTTGTGGCTTCCTATCCTGAGGTAGCCCCAAATGTTCCCCCTTGACATATTGTTCCTGGGGATCTGCTATCCCCCAGGAATAGGATTTCAGGAGACGTTTTGTGGTAGGGGGGAGCCACAAAATGCTCTGCAGGCAGACATCTTCACACCTGTGGAAACACTATCCTGGATCCAACCCATTATTCACTAGTACATTACACTGGATTTCAAACTCTGAATGATCCTAGAATAACAGTATGCACAGTATGTTTATATATAAATAAAAGCCGTCTCTTAATAACTCTTATGAATCATATATTTGTTTTGTATCTCTTCCTCTCTGGAGCAACAACTGTGTTTCTCTAGCTGTTTTGTAGGTCATGGAATTGTAATTCTCTCTCCCTCTTTGTTATTCAGTAGTTATTTTATGGAAACCACAGTGGAATAAGAAGTATTGATGATCTTATGGATGATCATAGTATTAGATGCTTTGCAGTCCTGCTCCCTGACAGGACTTTTTTTTTTTTGGAGAGACTTGTAGCAATCGACAAAAATCTGTTTAATGCTCTAATCTGTGGAGAACATCCACCTCTTCTGACAAAGAAGATTGCCGTTCAGGAAACAACTTACAGCCTGTCTATTGGTTTTGACATCCGTGGTATCCACACAACCATCCCTTGCACATTCCCTGCTTTTAAAGGTCTTCCCATCAGTGTTATGGTCTCGCAGATGATGCAGTATGACACTCCATAAACAATGAGCTGGGCCTTTTGTAGGCTGCTTTGCTTTTCTTGGCTTGAAACTGCCACTGAATGTCAAATCAATTTGGCTCTCATTAGAACAGCTTTATATGTGCAAATGTATTTGTGTCTGGTTGCCACTTCCTCCCCTTCTCACTTGCTCTCCCTCTGCACTGCTTTATTTTCTCTCTCCCCTCCACTCCTACCATTCCCAATGATGCAATTTTTCTCTAATCAAACCAACCACCTGATTCCCACCCACCTGCCCTTGTGCAAAAAGAAAGGCAGAGCCTTTTTCTTCTCCTTTTTTGTGCCTCTTTATAAAACTGAGTAGATGATCATCTGACTCATTATGACTCAAACAAAGAGGAAGTGCCATGTCGCAATCACTTTATACACTATGGAGCCTGGCTAGAAGTCAAGAGCCTGTGTAAACCTTGGCTGTTGATATCTATAGAAGCGCTGCCTAGAAAGAGTAAGATATGTCAAACACTTACAAGGATAAGTGAGGAAATAAACAATACACTCACCCCATACATAAGGACAGAATGCTGCTTTTTTATATTTGGGATACAAACTAAAGGAATATAGAAATAGACATTCCTGCCATTCTGAATCATCTAAAGAAAGCCAGTGGAAAAGAAAGACTTGCCAAGAGATCAAAATAAAAAGGAGGTACAACACAAGAGTTAGGCCATCTGTACTGCAGGGTATTTAAATAGGAATACATATTATTAAGAAATAATATGCCCATTTATGTCCTCAAGGCAGCCTCCAGTAATGAGACCAGGGCAGTTCATAGTTCCCCTCTTAGGTCTGTAAAGACTGTTGCTGCTTGGTCTTGAGTTTCCTCTGTGGTTGCACCTGTGGTGTGGAACGGGCTTCCTGAGAATCAGGGCAAGGTCTTAACCCTACACAGGTTTTGTAGGTTATGTAAAGTGGAGCTGTTATCATGCTTTCGGTACTCCATGAGTGCAGGTTCCTTGTAGCACAGTAGTTAAATAGTTCAGCCACAAATCAGCACTCTACTGGTTCGAATCCCGCTACTGCCATGATCTCAGTAGGTGGCCTTGGGTAAGCCACTCTTCTCCACCCCAGCTTTCCAGCTCTATTGTGGGTATGACAATAACACTAACTTGTTCACTGCTCTTGGTAGGGCACTAATCTGTCTAGAAGAGCGGTATATAAGCGCAGTTATTACTATTACTATTACTATTATCTGTATTTAGCTTCCTTTTATTTGTATCTCCCACCCTACTGCCTCTGTTAGTCTCTTGCCATAAAAACCCCAGCAGAGGTTGCCACAAGTCAGCTATGACTCGACAGCACTTTCCACCACCACCAAGCTGCTTCGAGTCTCATTAACTGGGAGAAAAACATGGCATAAGCATTTTTAAATAAAGAAATAAAGGAAATGACAAGTACTCACAATTAGCATAGATCCAATCATTATGCTTAGAGCAGCTATCTCTTACAGTGAGCTGCATTAGAGTGATAGCTTTTTACTATATATATATATATAGTGCCACATTGTTGTTATTTGAAAGGATATTATTCCCTGCAATTACTTTTGTAGCAACTAAAGCATGGGATGCTCCAGGCAAGCACCCATGTAAAAGCATGCCATCTGACTTTGACCTATGATTCTGGTGGTAGTTAGCAAGAAAGAGCAATGTAATGGGAAACAGGAGATTTGGCTCTGAGTCCCACTCTTGGGAAACATGAAGTATAACCCAGTTTTTGAAGTCCTTTGTATGAGCTTCCCGGAAGCATTTGGTTAGCTGCTGTTAGAAACAGGATGCTGGGCTAGATGGCCACTGGTTTGATCCAGCAGATTAATTCTGCCATTCTTAAGACACTGCAGATAAAATCCCATCTTTGCCACAGACACAACATACTATGGGTAAATTGTTCTCAGTCAGTCTCTGTTTCCCCATTTATAATAGAGAATTATGATGACTTGATCCACAGTGTTGTTGGAATCAGGATGAAAAATAAAGATGGTAAAGTGCTTTCCAAATCAAAAATGCTATATAGATAGATGATAATTAATAATACATTTTAAATGTAGATAACCACTTATAGGCTGATGAAGTAGAGTGCTGGACTGGGAAATGATTCTTCTGTGTCATGTTTCTTTTGAATTATGGTGAGCATGTCAGATGACCATTCACCAAGGAGCTGTCATAGGCAGAAAAGATGGAAAGCAAGCTTTCTTTGCAACTAGCAGTGCAAACCTAAGCAGAGTTACTCCAGTCCAAGCCCATTGAACTCTGCTTAAGATTTCACTGAGCTCACTGCCCTAAGATGAATCTTCTCAAGCCCTTTGTATTGGTAGAACAATATAGCTTGGAACTTTGGTATTGTAGATCATGATCTATCTCTGGATCACCTTTTGACCAAACTGGGCCACTAAAACAGCTCCTAGTTAGTGCATAGCAGACTGAGACAGACAGACCGCAAGGAAGAATTCTTAAAGAAGCAAGTATACATTTCTAAACATTCTAAAATATATAATAAAGGAACAAAAAAGGCATTCTAAAGGAACAGCAAAATGTCTTCATCAATTGGACTCATGAATGAAATTAGGTAGTGTGCAAGTCAAGCATAATGATTGGCACATTAAATGCAAGGGTTTTTTTGTCACCATCTGTTTCCTGCTTGTGTCAGCAAGTCATTTTTTTAAAAATATGGTCATTAAAATACACCATAGTCTAAAAGTAACAAAGTGTCAATTATGTAACACATTTTTAAAGTAGCTGATAAGTGCACAGAAGTTGAAATTGCAAATAGTCTCGAATCCAATTTAAAAGTGTGCCACAGCTTTTGTTCTTGGATGGGTTACTGTACTGCACAACTGGAAGTGTGGAATGTTTTCCTGGAAATGGCAGGTATCTTCTTCAGAGATATTTTCATTTAGACAGGTGAGTGCTATTGATGAATATTCCGTGCCTATGTCTTCATTGTTCGGGGGGGGGGGGTGATCCATGCTCTTGGACTGCAGAGACTCTATATTCTCCATGAGAGCAATTGATCTCCAAAATCAGCTCTATATTGGCATACCCTAAACTCAGAGAACAAATAGGAAAGTTCTGAAAATACAATTCGTAGAAGTGTGATTCATTTTCAAATATTTTATCCTTTGCATGAAACCCCTTGAATCATGTAAATGTCATTGAAAAATATTGTAAAGTTGTACTGGCGCACACACTTCAAGCAAAAAGTCTTTCTAATCTCAAGTTTTTGGTGCTTTCCCACCTCAGTATAAATGGAAAGCATGGCCCTTCTAAAGCTACCGTTGCAGCATTTAGCCCTATGTCTTGGAGCAAGCATCAAACTTTGAGTTTGAGTGGGTCCAAGGAGATAAGATGGGATAGAAATGTTATAAATAAGTGAGTAAATAGGAATAAAAGGAAATGGAAGAGGCAGTGAAGTTCATGAGAGAGCCGTTGCCCTGTGTCAGTTAAACTAGTAGTAGTTGTAACAGGCTTCAGCCATTTTCATGCAACAAGAGCCAACTGGCCACAAGCAGAATCACACAGAAACAACCTTATTATTATCCCCTTTTGCATTCAATTAACAGCAACAAGTTTTGCAACCAACCATGTAATCCTTTTATCATTAACTAATAATATCTGAATTAATCTCTGTAAAGAAAGATATAATTTATAAAATATAAGCTGCCCTAAATATTTCTTCCTCAAGTCCTCCCAAAAGCAACAGAACAACAGAATATGTTCCAAAGTCTCAATTTGACCATCTCCACATTTACATGGTCTATTTGAATAAGGTAGACCAGCATAGCAGTCTTCAGTAACCATAAACATAGAAATCTATCTTCTACGGGATGAAAAGAACAGCAAAAGTTGATACCTAGTTGTCAAGAGCCTGCAAGATAATAGGCAAGGTGTCCTTGAAATAGAGGAAAGGGCCCCAGTAAGAAAACGATAACTGGTGGATGTAATGTCAGCACTTGCACCCACAGTGTTCATTCATAATACTTTAGTTGGAGGAATGTATACAAATTAAGCAGACACGTTCCAAAACCTTGTTTTACAACTTGAATAATTCGTTGCTGTCACTTGGGGAAGTTCCAGTCATCCTCATGCCACACAAATCCTAAATATAAGTTGTTAGAGTAGCAGGAATTTGTGCTCACTCACCACATTCATCCATCTTGCTCGTTTTGCTAATGCTTCGGAAGCAGCACATTTAGGCTTTATCCCTCTGTGATGGACCACACTTAACAGCAGGTTTCCGCAGTGCAGCAAAATCAGAGAGCTGGGAGGGGAAGTGTTAAATATTCCTTAGAATGGAAAGCTTCCTGGCTCTCCATTTTGTCTTGAGGAAGACTTCTATCTAAGAATTCAAAGTCTAAGCATCAGTATAAGCTGAAGTATGCTTTACACAGACACCAGAGAACTAGGAGTGTGTTTTGAATGAGAGTGTTTGGATAGTGGGTTGAGAATCCCTTTCAAGCCAAAAGAAGAGAATATCTTCTAAGTAGAAGATTAATTCCTGCCCAGTTTTGAAGAGGGGTTGGCTCTGAGGAGAACACCGAGTCTGTTGTGAAGGGAAAATGGATTTAGACTACTCAGGAGATAGAAATACCCTCTAGTTTAAAGAAAAGAGGGAGTTAGGTGCACAAAGAAAGTGACTATCTCCAGAAAACTTGAACTGTCACAGGAAACTTCCTGAACAAACATTGTTGCTGTAACTAAATTACTAAGTAAAGCACCTCTCATTGTTAAGAAACAAGAATATATGAAAATAAGCTTCAATGATACTATTTGGCCTGTTGTGCAAAGTGTATTCTGTAATACCAACAAATTTTACCTCCTAATTTCCATCCCCTGACTACACTTACTCAATCCCTGCCCATTAAATAAAGTTATTTCTTTTTGAATTTTATACAATCTTCAGTGCCATTTGCAACAAAAAGGAAGAGAGCTCCTGCTTTTCCCCATCAAGTTTCTGGGAGGTCTAATCTCTGCCAAGTTCTACTTCTGGCTGTAGACCCCTGATTTGCCCTTATGCCATCTCTGCGGGTCAATTGTCCATCAGGAGCAACATTCAGAGATCAATAAGCTGCTGTGGGAGGGCAAGCGGCACAAAAGTTTTGTTCTACTGATGAAATTTACTTCTGTAAGCAGAAAACTTAGTCTGCATCCAAGCCAAGAAGTAATGCACATGTCAGGAACGTCAGGAACTACAATGCCAAGACCACGGCTATACAGCCCGGAAAATCCACAACAACCATCTAATGCACATGTGTTTAACAATTTGAAAGACATACTTATAGTAATATTAAGCATGTTCTAAAGGATGTTGAAGGTTTTCTACTTATTTATAATGGGAAAACCTATTCGTTTTGTACATTTATGTTCAATGTCATTTAAAATACATTCCTATTATCTACCATTAAGAGGAAATGAAAACTAAAGCTGGGCTAATTTAATGGTTGGCACTAAAATATGTGCAAGTGAAATTTCTTGCATAGAACACTGCCATTCAGTAATCCAGCCTCTCAAATGCAAATTGACACATATTCCCTCCCCTCATTGGCATGGCAAGGAGATTTGACCAAATGCATTGTTCATGCAGTTTTGTGGAAATCTCTCCTCAGGGAGTCTCATCTTAGGTTCAATTCACATAATCTTAGCAGCATGGGAACAGTTTCTCTGTGGGTCCAGCCCATAATACTCTGACAATATGCATATCTCAGAGCCAATTGGGTGAGGGACAGTGATTTCTTCCCAGCAAAATATGACTTTTCCACTTGGTTGAATGAACTGTGGGCAGTATTGGATCTGCCCACGTTAGTGGAATGATGTTGGGTGGAGGGAGGGAATCAAACTGAGACATCTTCTATGGCATGAAAGTAAACTAGATCAGAATTTACCAGGTCAGGCATTTTATGAACAGGTCAAGCACCATTATGTTAAAATTAATGATTAAAATAGATTGTGGTTGTTGTCTTAAAAGAAACCATGAATTTTATTTTATGTTTTTAAGCTGTATTTTTGTAATTTTTAAATATTTGTTGGCTGCCATGATTATTCAGAGTTCTTTAAACAAAATGTGTGGTGGCAGCATTACATTTAAGAAGAAATGTTAGAACAAAAAAAAAGAGTCTGCTTCACTTTCATGTCTGTAGTTTTTGTGATAATAACAGCAGACCTGTAGCAACTTGAAGTCATCACACTGAGAGTAGATATAGAGACAGTCTTTTCTTGTTGTATACATGAGAATATCTACTGATTATATTCCACACTAGGATATGTGATGGTCAGAGAAAAGTCTGAGGAAGTGACATACGCCGTGGCGGCAGAATTAGGCTCCAGGGGAAAGGAAGGAAGGAAGGTTTCCTGGAGATGCAGGATCTAGGCTAGTTTCTTATCTTGCTAGAGCTGTAAAATATGAGCTGGGAGTCTAATGTCAGCGTACCCACTCTCAATTATTGATATGATGAATAATCTCAACCCTGCAACACCTTCTGTATCTCCCCAATCTCAAGAAACTTCATTCATCAACCATGTTTGAAATGTTTAAGTAATCTCAGTGATGTATGGAGCACTGACACTCCCTTGTTAGAAATCCCCGCTACTAACATTCTATCTAATTAAAAAGCCACTGAGCTCTTGTGCATAAAATTATCATAAATTATCTCTGAAGGTTCATTGCTGTTTGGAATGTTTAATTGCTCACTTGGCTGAACTTCAGCAGCTCAGGATTATTAATCAATTTGTCAGAAGGGCCCCCTTAACAGGTTTATTTATTTATTTATTTAAACTGAACTGGTAAGTTGGCAAGATGCTATAGAGTTCTTACCAAGGAGAAATAAACTTTTAATGGGTTGCAGACACTGTCATCAATATTTTTTAAAAGTAATCTTTTGATTTCATAATGGAAGGCTGGGGAGATATAATTTCATGATGCCAATAATACCCAAGAGCTTTTATTTAGGGATTGTACACACATACAATAATTGCCTTAGAAAAATTAGCATAAGGGCAAAAATATGAAAAATCTGAGGGAGGTACGGGACTGCCACCTGGAAAGGGTGGCACAGGGAGTTCTCTAACCTCCCCTTCCATAACATAAGAAACCTGAATCCATTTTTAGATGGTAGGAATCTTCAGTGGTTGCAGCCGTTGGGGGGGGGGGGTAGCACATCCATATTCTCTTCTACACAATCTTTTATCTGTCAAAGGAGCAATGATAGGAAATCCAAAATTGTATTGAAATTGAAGCCCATCAAAGTTCTGAACAAAAAAAAATCCCAAAGGAGTAATATTACGACAAGGTCAGAGTCAACTCACTAAATAAACAAATGTTTTCACTTGGAAGTTATGACATGAAGCTTGGAGGACTTAATAATAACATCAGCACACAATATATTGGAAAGGAATCAGGATCAACTTTTAATTCTTCCTACTGTTGCAAATCAATTGTGTTTCTTTTAATGCGCCTCTTCTGGGAATTCTCATGTAGAAATGTCATTTGTTTTATAACATTCAGACAACTGAAGCAAAGCTTTATGTTTAAAAACAAAGTGATAAAGTGGATAGTGTGGTAGACTTTGAGACTGGGGAGACCTCCATTCAGAGACAAGAGCTGCCATGCATTTTTGGGCAAGTCACATCATCTCAGTTAGTTTTCCTATCTACAAACATGGTTCATTTACAGTGCAGTCCTAAAAAGAGTTATACCCTTCAATGAACTTAGAAAGATATAGCTCTGCTATGGTTGTCAACTCTGGGTTGGGAAATTCCCAGAGATTTGGGGGTGGAGTCTGGGGATTAGGGAGGGACCTCGGCAGATGTTCTAAGGGTAGCCTTTTTCTCCTAGAGAACTGATCTCTATTATCTGGAGATCAGTTGTAATTCCAGAAGAATTCCAGGCCTCACTTGGAGATTAGCATCCCTAAACACTTCTTAGGACAGCATTGTTAGAGCAATACAGCAAACATAGTTGAACATAAACAAGATTAAGACAGGTAGTATAACACGGAGTATTATAGCAGGCTTGTAGAGCCAGCAGGTATCAACAAACACAGTCCAACAGCCATGTAAGTTAACCTACTATGAACACAAGGAACCTGTTTCTGTATATCTGTACTGCAAAACCCAGAAGAAGGGTAAAATGGAATTCAGGTACCTGACAGGATGTGGACAAAATCGAGAGGGTGCAGAGGAGAGCGACAAGGATGATAAGGGGTCTGGAGACTGAGCCGTACGAGGAAAGGCTGAGAGCCTTGGGAATGTTTAGTTTGGAGAAGAGGAGATTGAGGGGGGACATGATTGCTCTCTTTAAGTATTTGAAAGGCTGTCATTTGGAGGATGGCAGGGAGCTGTTCCAGTTGGCAGCAGAGGGTAGGACCCGAAACATTGGGCTTAAATTACATGCACAAAGGTACCGGCTGAATATTAGGAAAAACTTTTTCACGGTCAGAGTAGTTCAAAAGTGGAATCAGCTGCCTAGGGAGGTGGTGAGCTCCCCCACACTGGCAGTTTTCAAGAAGAGGCTGGATGAATATTTGTCAGGGATGCTTTAGGCTGATCCTGCACTGGGCAGGGGGTTGGACTAGATGGTCTCTATGGCCCATTCCAACTCTATGATTCTATGACAGGCCAAACCACATGGCTAATGGCTTGCATTCAGCATAGTGGGTCATAAATTATTCCAGACTTTCTTATAAAATTATTATTAGGGGTGAGACTGGATTTTTAGTTTCTGTCAGGTTCAGTTTGGATATCAGGTTGAGTTTGGATCTTTTTTCAGTTTTGTTTCTCCATTTTGAGAAATGAGCCCATTTATTTTTGTACCAGTTTCTCTTCCTTCATGCCAAATTTTCCTGTTAAAATTAACACATTTCAACAGTTTTTGAATCAGTTGCATCAATTGCGTATCAATGGTGTTTTAACATATAAATATCATACAATGGCATGCAAATGGCATTAAAAAAAGAAATTATCTGGCTGGCTTGACTTGGCCCTGGATGTCCTGGAGCATACCTTTGAATCCATGACTGGATGGTTGAAATAGAATTGACTGAAATTAAACCCCATGAAGACAGAGGCTCTGTACTTCGTAGGTGCGTGGATTCAGGACTCCGGCTTTCAGCCCTCGTTGGGGCATCACTTATGCCAGTTCCGAGGGTCAGGAGCTTGAGGGTGGTCCTAGATGTCTCCTTGAAAATGGAGGCTCAGGTTGCAGCAGTTTCCAGGTCCTCTTTCTTCCATCTTCAACAGACCAGGCAGCTTGTCTCTTACCTCTCTACCCACAATTTAACTATAGCGATTCAGGCAATGGTTACCTCTAGATTGGATTACTGTAATGCGCTCCATGCAGGGCTTCCCCTGAGTCTGATCCGGCGATTGCAACTGGTTCAAAATGCAGCAGCATATGTCATCACCAGAGTGCCAAGTGGTGCACATATAACCAGGACTTTTTTTCAGGGGGAACGCAGGGGAACGGAGTTCTGGCACCTATTGAAAATACTTGGCAATAGTGCTTGAAAATAATATGATTTCAAAAAATCCCATGTGTTTCTTCCTCATTTTCCTCTTGAGAGTTCCGCCACCTCTTTTCCCAGAAACCACCACCCCTGGCATATAACACCTTTAAGACTAACCAACTTTACCGTAGCATAAGCTTTCGAGAATCAGTTCTCTTCGTCAGATGCATCTGACAAAGAGAACTGTGATTCTCGAAAGTTTATGCTACAGTAAAGTTGGTTAGTCTTAAAGGTGCTACTGGACTCTTTTCTATTTTGCTACTAGACTAACACGGCTAACTCCTCTGGATCTTGACATATAACACTGGTATTGCGCCAGCTGCATTGGCTGCCAGTAGAGTACTGAATCAGATTCAAGGTTTTGGTATTAACCTATAAAGCCCTATGCGGACTGGGACCAGCATACCTACAGGACCGCCTCTCCCCATATGTGCCCCAGATAATGCTCCGATCAAGGGATAAACATCTATTGATGGTCCCTGGCCCCAAGGAGGCCCGCCTAGCCTCAACCATAACCACGGCCTTCTCGGTCCTAGCTCCAACCTGGTGGAACTCTATGTCTAATGAGACCAGGGCCCAGCAGGAATTATTATCTTTCCACTGGGCCTGTAAGAGAGAAATGTTTCACCAGGTGTATGGTTGGGGCTGAGGTAGGCCTCCACCAGCAGAACAGAGGATATTGGATCCCTCCCTACTAGAGGCATCCACCATCTTGCTTTTAAGTGGTAGTTTTAAGTGGTAGATTGTCTGCCTCCGACTGGCTGATTGCTGCTATCTTGTACTCTTTTAAATATTTATATTGTATTAGTTGCTACTTCTGTTTTAAACTGGTTCACAGTGTAAGTTGTATTGTAACATTTTTACTGAATGTAATCCACCCTGAGTCTGCCTGTGCAGGGAGGGTGGAATAAAAGTCTAAATAAATAAACAAACAAATAAATAAATAAACAACAATATAAAAAATGAAGTGAACCATACAACAGATAACACTGATAACAAAAAGAATCAAAAAGAATCAAAAAGACTAATTTCAATTAATATGTTTAATATTTATTTTAATGCTTAAATGTTAACATAAATTATGTTTTTAAAGAACGTTGTTGCTGTTTTTAAAGAACAGGGTTGCTGAAAAACAGGAACAGCTAACCATATTGCTGTTAGAAGCATTATATTGTTCAGCTCTTATCATTTCTGTATGGACTGATATCCTGCTTGAATTGTACAGGCTGATAAGTGTGAAATCTATGTTCAATGTAATGACTAAATTCCTTAAAAGGCCAACAGCTGACATACCATATACAGAAGATATGTAGTCTCTGTGAGAAGTAGGTTCCCAGAGAGTCCTACATAGGCCAAGCTAAAATGCCATACTTTGTTTATACTATAACTATGGCTTGGAGATGGACCAAACATCCACTGATGGAAGTATTTCTATCAGCAGAGTGTGAAATTATCACCTATCCTTCCTGCTCCAGCCCAAAATGATTCTCCAAATGCTGTTCTGGGGGAACAGAGAACTCTCAGGAATAGGACCAGGGTGGAGATGGGGTGAGGTGAGAAATCAGTGAAAACTGCCATGTTCGTTCACAGAAATCCTGAATGGGATCCAACTCACTGTTTACAACTGTACCATTAGCAATGAAATTGGAGAGAAATGGTTCATTTAGTTAGCAACATAGACAGCTTCTGACCTTTTCTGGGGGAGGTGGATTAATTGGGTAATAGAATTAAGGAGTTTGCGTGGCAACAAGTTGAGGAGAAAAGCACAGCTTTTTTTTGAAGGGGAACACCCTGGAATGGTGTTCCGGCAGCTCTGGAATCTACCCACATGATTCCTTCCTCCTTCAGCCCTGCGGGCTCTGCATAGGAGGCTAAGCTACTTTGAGTTCATTCTGCTTTCTTTTCATTCCCCCCCCCTCTCTCTCTCTGTGTGTGTGTGTGTGTGAGTGAGTGAGAGAGAGAGAGAGCAAGCTGGGGCCCAGCGCGGGCTCTGCAGAGGAGGTTATGCTGCTTTGAGTTCATTCTGCTTTCTTTTCAGGGGGTGGGGCTGTGTGTGTGCTGCTTTGAGTTCATTCTGCTCTCTTTTCAGGGGGTTGTGGGAGCTGTATGTGTGTGCTGCTTTGAGTTCATTCTGCTTTCTTCTCAAGGGGGTAGGTGGGGCTGTGCGTGCATGCATGTGTATGTGTGTTGCTTTCATTCTTTTGTTGACTAAAGTTGACATTGTTACAGTTCCCACAGCTTTTGAATGCAGATTGGTTCTGAGTTAGTTAAATATAGCAGTTATGGTTATTTGTATTAGTTAAAATATCAGTTATGGTTATTCCAGTTTTATGCTAGGAATGGATAGCTATGTCCAAGTCACAGAAGGCTTTCATCAATATATTCTTCAGCATATAGGTGTTCTTATGTCTTAATAACTGGAACTCAAATGGTTCTCCCCACCCTCAGCTGATTAACATCACTGAAATTGCAGTGGACATATGGGTGTTAAGGAAGTTTTTATGAATATTGTTTGTTGGGACATTGGAATATTTATGAGCATTTCACAATGTCACAACAGCTTAGCCATTGGTAAGGTAGAGTTGGCAGGCAACAAAAAAGCCATTTTAAACTAAGTATAAATCTAAAGCAGCTAAAGTTGAGTATCTTCTTTTGAATTACTCCGGTAAAGCAAAACCCTCCCTGAAAATTTGAAAATTCAATATTTATTAGGTTAGGAATTTCGGACTCTGTTTTTGAGAAAGAATTTTGGATTTTTTTTTCACGTTGGCAGAAGGAATCTGTTAGAATTTAGATGTGTGAGATAGGTTTTGGATTTTTAGAGGCCCCCTCCTTCTTGCATATTTTAAAGTATGATTCCAAAGAAATGAAATGTTTGGGAAAGGGAATGGAAGATTTCACTTTTTGCAGAGGATACAGAAAGGAAACAAACCTTTTCTCATAACAGTGTAAATTTCCAAGCTTACTAACATTTATCTCATCGTAATGCATTGTGCTGGGTTCCGGGAAGCGGTGGCACTTCCGGGAGCGATGTCACTTCCGGGAGTGATGTCACTTCCAGAAGTGACATTATCATGCATTTCCGGGAGCACACACACACTTCATGAGTGCACATGTGGTAATAGAGAGTTCCAACACCTCTTTTCCCAGAAAAAAAGCCCTGGAGAAAAGTAAATGTATATAATGACAATGATGATATTGATTCTTTCCAGTGATCAGTTTAGGAATGGATTCTATAAACTATAGTAAGATGAATAATAATTTATAATGAGAATATATATATATATATATATATATATATTCATTTGTCTATTGTTTGGGATTTATTCACTGAGCATTATTTCTACAGAATGCTATTTCCGGTAATCTTTCTTGTTTATTAGACAATTTATGGGAAGTGAATATCAAGCCAAACACAGGGAAGATTTGTTGAAAAAATTGAAAGGATACTAGTTCTGATTATCACATAACATTCACCTTGTTCAAATGTCAGCTTCACATGGCCTACATCTTTTTCATGCAGATACAGTCCACATTATCAGACAGAACCAGATGGCTAATGCTGTGTAGAAAGCAAAAAGGCTGGTAAAATACATAAAGGTCTTGCCCACTGTTGTATATAAGCATGAATTGGCTATGCTCTGTGTCACAGGACAGGACTTTGGAACAATAGGCAGGCATTTCATCTCCAGTAAACAAACATAGATGCCACCTAAGGCATATTATACATCAAGATATAGTTTGGATAAAACCCAGAGAAATATAAGTATATCTAGCCACAACCTATACTCTGTAGTAGGAAAGCATAGGTTTGAGAGCAGGGACACTTTCAGTCTGTAAACTGCTTAGGATGGCATTGGCAACTAAGACTACTACTGATATGACATCATAGTGTCCTGATTATGAGAGAGATGACAGCAGAGATATGACAGCAGAGAGATGACAAGCAGAGAGATGACAGCATAGTGCACTGCTTATGCAGTGTAAACCTGCCATAATTATAGCTGCACCAGCACAGAGGCCGGAAATTGGAATGAGGAAGAAGCAGGGCTTAGCTGACACCCTAAGGGCTCTCTGCCCATATTTCATCCCAGGGACCAGAGTAATGTTACACCCCAAAAATGCTGGTGGGTTTGATAATACAAAACTTCAGCTGTGCCTGGTCCAAGACTGTCTGGTAGCTAACCACAAACAGAATGTAAATTGGAGATCTGAAGTACTTTAAGTCTGTGTTGCACATAATCAGCTGTATATTCTCATTGCTATGGAGTGTCTCTGGCCTATTTGCCTTGCAAAACTTCAAGGTTTTTGTAACTATTTCTGGGATCTTAATTGTTGTGTAGCAGAGGCCTTGGGCTTTCTGTGGGTTTTTTTGTTGTCAAATGAGCTGTGGTGGAGTCTCGATGATATGGTTGGAGTAGCCAAGCTTCCTTCATGTGTCCTGTAGATGTCTGCCAAAATGGTGTCTTGTAGGAAAGGATTTGAACACCTTGTCTGTGGAGCTCTCAGAATCCTTATACCAGAGAAAAATTGTACAACATCTGTAGAACATTGAGGGCTTGTGCTGCAGTGCTGCTGAACTCTTTTTGATTTTGCTACTACAGACTTAACACGGCAAACTCCTCTGGATCTATGACCAGATATCACAAATCCCTGATGCTTTCTACTTTCTGTTAGTAGTGATTTATCATATAGCCAATAGCTCAACTTATGTGAAGGAAACCAGAAACCAGATACATTTATTCAGTGCATGCCATGTAGGCTGAAAATTGCAATCTGACAGGACAAGTTGTTCAAATGCAATCACTTTTTCAAATAAATGCTTGGTATAATACTTTGCACAGCACACTTTTAAGCAGAGCTTTTTTTCTGGGAAAAGAGGTGGTGGAACTCTCAAGTGGCAAGCCACTTCAGGATTCGGGTATTTAAATGCTTTGGTATGCTCCTTAAAGATTTGGGAATCTTTACGGAGCACACTGAAGCTCAAAGCAGTGCTTTTCTTGCCATTCGCAAACAGCAACAAAAGTGTTGCTTTCAAAAGCCAGCTGTTTTCTGCTCATGGGAGGGGAGTGCCCCTCCTGTCAGTGGGAAAAAAACTGCCAGTTTTGAAAGCAGCAACACTTTTCTTGCAAGAAAATTGTTGCTGCTTTCAAATGCTCTGCTGCTTTGTTTCAGCTGAGGGGAGAAGGAGGAGGGGGTCCCTTCTCCCTATCCCCTCAGCTGAAAAAGTTGCTAGCTTTTTAAAACAGCTTTTTTCAGCTGATGCTAAGGGAATCCCCCTCCTGTGAGTGAAAGAAACCTGCCGGCTTTGAAAGCAGCAACACTTTGGCTGATCAAGGAGGAAAGGGGTGGGGCCATCGAACATGTGATTACTTACAAGACATGCTGGAATGCCGTTCCACTGTGTTCCGGCTGAAAAAAAGCCCTGCTTTAAAGCCATGGATTTCAGATGCACAGGGCCTGATAATAAAGGTGAATTGGACCAATGAAAAGTGTTTCAATTCATTTCCCATGTTGAGGTATACAACCCCTTCTGCAGGATTTGAGTCTGACTGAAGAAGGGAGCTCTGATTCTTGTTTACACTCTGAAAAACTTGTTGGTCTCTAAACTGCCACGGGACTCAAATCCTGCTGTTCTACTACAGACTAACACAGCTACCTTCCTAAACAACCCCTTTTGATTCTGCTTCTTCATCATTTTTTTCTTCTGTGAGAAGACTGATGAAAATTCACTCATGCAGGTTTTTTTAAAAAATAAAGTCTGAATATGTGTGGTCTCCAAAGAATGTTACATGGAGTCCCAGAGACCATGTCTTACTTACCACATATTAGCACTTTGTGATGGCAGAAGTGACAGTAACCTTCTCATTAACAGCAGAACCTGAGTGAATACAGTAGCTCCCAGTTTGGTGTCATGCTTGCTTCAGTTTCACAGGTTTAGCAGCGTTAGCAAAAATAAACTCTGACTCCTGGAGTGTTGAGAGACAAATGACTCAGTGCGCAAGGGAAGAAAATGTGAATTATGCACTGAAGGGTCTCTGAAAGACAAGGCTTCCTACATTCTGTTGCTACAGAATGAGTTAAAATCAAAACAGTATGTCACAGAGAAGCTTGATGATTACGTTAACCCAATCTGTTGTGTTTATTCATGCATTTCTTTCTTTACTTTTGCATCCTTTTTCATCCTAACTTTGTATTACAGGTACAATATACAAAATAATGCATATTAAAATACATGCTCCACCACTAGTAACTTAGCTACAGAATATAAGACCATATAAAAATGCCTTACTCTTCTTTCAGAAGATGATTACAAGGAGGTCTATCTTGCCTCAACCAGGGCCTGGGCCTTTTTGGCCCTGGTTCGAGCCTGGTGGAACTCTCTGTCTGTGGCAACTTGGGTCCAGCAGGATTTATTATCATTCCACTAGGCCTGTAAGACAGAGATGTTCTGCCAAGCCTTTGGTGGTTGTGCCAAGCAGGCCTCAAATTTGGCCTCCTACCATTTGGGGGGGACAGCGGCGTTTCCCCTTCCTGGTTTTTGTTTCTTTCACCTGCTGATTGCCAGCGGCCCTCACAGGCACAAAATGACTGTGCAATGTGTGCTGCTGTTTTATCTGTTTTATTTTATGTCTTTTAATGATGTGATTCACTCTGAGCCTGCTTGCGGGCAGAGTGGAATGTACATTAAAAACATACATACATACATACATACATACATACCTAAAGCAGTTGAAACAGACTGGATCAAGTACCAACTGAATGGGTTGTTTTGCTAAGGAACTCCAATCGTGGCAGATCTAAGTTTCACACTGAAAAGATATTGGGTTGGATCCAGAGGAACTGAATGCCTCTCACTCCCCACTGTAGCCCACTGATCTCCATGAAATGCTGATTGTAGGGGAGAGAGGGCCCTGAGTAGACATGGGCATGCTCTGAATTACGATTTAAAAAAAACCCTGATTTTGGCGTTTGCGCCATCGTGACTCAGCTAATCGGTTCCATCCACGGCAACCGATCCAGCAGTCGGGGGTTTGCTTGTTCGGGACTTGATCGGATATATCGGTTTCTGTTCGGAATTGCAGACACTCTGGCACCAGTAATTTATTCCCGGGGCAACGGAGCCAGGGGAATGAGCTGTGTTTGCCCTCCTTTTGTCGCCCTCGAAACACGAATGGAAGCCCAGCTTTCCTTGATTAGCAGGCTTCCTTCCAACCACAGAGCAGCAACCCAGGGGAGGGAGGAGGAAGGGGATGTTCTGAAGCCATGGGCACAAAGGAAAGGCAAAAGGCAGCATGGGAGGCTGGGAGGCTGCCTGTGCCGTTCGTCTTTCCCCAGGACAAGGGGCGTGTGGGCAAGCCAGCCGCCCCTTGTCCTGGGGAAAGGCAAAAGGCAGTGCGGGAGGCTGGGAGGCCGCCCGCACCGTTCATCTTTCCCCAGGACAAGGGGCGCGCGGGCAAGCCAGCTGCCCCTTGTCCTGGGGAAAGGCAAAAGGCAGCGCGGGAGGCTGGGAGGCCACCTGCGCCATTTGCCTTTCCCCAGGACAAGGGGCGCGCGGGCAAGCCGGCCGCCCCTTGTCTTGCGGGGCAGGTGAACGGCGTGGGCAGCTGCTGAGCCACTCGCGCTGCTGCCAGCTCCGCAGCGCACCGGGACAGCCGGCTTGCTGTGTGGGCGGGGGGGGGGGCGACCCAGGAGTGCACGCGCACGTGCAAGAGCCTGACTACGGTTGCCTTGGGTGCTGGCAACCATACATCTGGCCCTGGGAATGTCCCCTCCCTGAGGGGTGGCAGCTCGTTGCCGGGTTAAAAACTCCCCCCCTCTACTCTAAGTGTGTGTGTGTGTGTGTGTGTGTGAATGTCACCTCCCTCCCTGAAGGGAGGCGGCTCATTGCCACCTCCCCCTGCCCGCCGGGCCTGGCAGCCGCTGCCACCAACCACCGTTCCTATATCGCTGGAAACAGCGGGGCGCCCTCCCACTTTGGCCTTCCCGATTCCGGATCGGAAATGGGACTTGATTGGTTAGAATCGGTGGCCTGGGTTCGGCAGCGGCCCTGATCCATGAATGGCTTAATCGATATTTTGGGGGGGGATTGTGCCCCTCTCTACCCCTGAGTACGTGTGTGTGCACATCTGTCTGTAGCTAAACATGCAAATCTGCAGACATTTTCATCAGTTGAAAATTTAATCTGGATTCAAGCAATTATGAAATAAAGTTTTGCTGGATCTAGATACCTCTAAGTAGTGCAGGGAAGTGACAGGAAGGAACATAAGCAAGTAGATAGTCAAAAGCAGCTAGAAGTGAAGGAACCAGAAGACACAGTTAAGTTAGCTTTTGCTCAGATAAAGAGAACTGATCTGGAAATATTCATATTCAGACCACATGAGGAATCAATAGGTCGTCTAGAGGTGGGGTTATGTTTCAATCGGTGGAAGAAATTTTTGGGGGGGGGGCATTCATTCAGTAACCAGCAGCAGCTTAGTGGCCCCCACCTGAAACATCAGCATACAGACCAGAAGAATCCTGTTCCAAGTCCTATTATTATAACAGTCTACAAAATGTACAGGCTGTGTCTCCAGACTCTGTTGACTCTGATAACTGACTCAGAAAACTGAACCGACATTGATCCAGGAATCTGGTATCATCTAAATGCAGCAACTGCTGTAAGATTCCTCCCCTCCCCCGCTAACCTTGCTCCAAAATGGAAGATATAAGAACTGCTTGGGGGCAACAAAGGAATTGTAGTCTTTCTCCTAGAACTTCCTGGACCCCAGAAAGGGAAGGTGCTCATTTTCCAGGTTAAGGATGTATGAGTTCTCCCAGTAGGAGGACAAAACACATACCTCTGCGTGGGATAATGTGTAGTTCCTCATTTTCTACTCCTTTGGTACACTCAGAACAGCTCAGCAATGAGGCAATAGACATCAATAACATCACAACTTTAAAACTTTATGGCATTTTGCTGTGTTGGAAATTGGCCACATCTGGCTCAGCTTCACATTTGGGTTCACGCTATGTAATTGCAGAACAAGGTGCATTGTGTTTTGCAGCATCGAAGGAGTAGAGATGATGACATATTTAGATGACTTCTCTTGCCTGTAATCCAGAAATACTAAAGTTAGTGATGCTGATTTCAGCACTGTATGCATGTCTATGTTTTCATAAGGAAAGTCTTGCTCACTGGAATGTACAATGGTGACAATCAAAGGAAAATTGTTTTAAGACACTGAACACTTTTAATAAATCTATCCATAGATGGTTTAACATGTCTATGTAACCCCTGTTGTGACAGAAGGAGGTGCCATAACACTACCTAAATAATCTCTCCATATCAAAAACGGAAGTCAAATTTTGATGAGAATCTGATGTTCCACTTACTCAGACACTAGTATGGAAACACTCTGAGCGTTTTTTTCTCTGTTGTTTATGTTACTTGGCGGATATTTCCTTTGATTTTGTAAAGGGATGTTTTGAATTCATTCATGTTGGTGATTGGCTGTGAGACCAAAGTGGTGTCAAAAAAGTACAGAAGTGGATGTTCATTGTTTATGAGCTTTGGATATAATTATGCCATCCATAAAAATAGACCAAACAATTTTGCTTGTCTGCCAGAAATCAATTCTTCATCACTGGATTCCAAGTCTTCATTTTGTTTTCATTTAAAAGTCATAAAAAGTGTGTATTGATCATTATAAAATTAGTCCATATGGCTCTTCACATTTATTAAATCTCATGAGGTTATATAAAAAGAAAAAAATTACATTTATTGCTGAGGTGCATATTCTTACCAAGTAGGAAAAAAAATTAGCAATCATTTTATTAATGGTTAATAGTCTGATCTTCAGCAAACTACAGTGCCAAGCTAGGAAAAACTTAACCTGACATGTTACATATATGGAATCTCAGCATATTTATTAGGGCCATCCAGACATGATACCAAATCTGGTAGTACTTTGAAGGCAATCCCATTGGCACAGATAATCAAAGAACAGGGCAAGGAGCTTCAGCATCAAAGTTTGAACTATTACACTCAGTTTCACTAATCTTGCTAGATTATGCAATTATTTGTCCTAGCACATTTAAGGCACAATCTGTGAGGAAGCTCTCTAACACATAAACCTGGCTTAAATAAATGGGAGTTACAAAAGTACACTGAAATGAATGGGGCTTGCCCAGGAACACTTTCTGATGGAACATGGACTAATTTGCATTTGGACATGAAGTAATGGATATGTGAGTATTTCAGGCTCATCTTTTCCTTTCAAAATTACACATAAGTGAGAACCTGTTCATTTCCTACTCAAGACGACTGTGAAGAGCTTCCATGTCTTTTGGAATATAATGTATGCAGTATGCATACATTTTTATATTTTGGTATCCTACCAACTGCTTAGCTGCATAGCACAACTGAGTGGACAGAAGTTGAAAAGGGATTCAGGGAGAACACAGTCCTCCTAGTACAAAGGAGACATGGGTTGGATCTAGGGTTGCCAGGCCCTCTCAACCTTCCGGCAAGGGACTCCTGGCACTTACCTCTGGTAGGGAGGGTGCACGGGCTCCTGCAAGTACGATGACATCACTTCAGGGAAGTGCCGTTGCCACAAACCCACATTCAACTCAGGCTTAGGCTGACCTTCCCCTACCCTGAGGTAAAACTTCTCCTCTTTAAGCCTATGAAGCTGTATACTGGGGTGGGAAGCCTCTGGTAGCATGGTTGATGTTAAGCTTCAACCTTCCTTCCTGTCCCACCCTTAAGGATTATTAAAAATGGTTACCCAGCCAAGTCTTAGTAGGGAACAGATCAGGGGTTTGCGCTTCCCTTTAGCAGAAACTGGTACACAAGGCTTGGGGAGGTTCAAAACGTAACTGAAGGTTTATTTACAGAAGGTTAAATTCACAAGGCAGGTAGGCAGATGTTTGAACTTAAGTAACAGAAAGGTTTTTATTCAGCAACTTCACTGGTGTGAGCCTGCTTGTGGGGAGGGCGGAATACAAATATGATAAAATAAAAAATAATAAAAATAAATTTGGTTTAACACTAGGTTGTTGGCTTCTTTCAGAGGTTGACACTGCTTGACAGATGTTACACTTTATATACTCAAACACAAACCCAGCACGACTTTCCCGCTTCTCCAGACCTTAGGGTGCTCCACTGAGACAAACCCTTCCTAGATACTGGGCAGGTGTTATAGTTATGAGCTATAACCCTGTTCCTGGCACTGAAGGGGAGACTCCTCTCTACCCACTTCCTTGGCCCTCTATAATTCCCAGATCTCTTGAGTGTAAGTAGGAGTTAGTGCTGGTATCCCCCACTTTAGTCCTAGGACAAAAAATGTTTCACAAACATTTCCTCTCACAGAGGATTCTCTGGCTGGCCCTCTCTGGTCTAAAGCCAGGCTCCCTTTCACTCTCTTGTTTACTCTCCAACTCCCAACTGACAGCTTCCCCCAACATTCCATCCCCATCTGTCATTTCAGGCTAGCCCCATGGGGGGGGAGGGGGGGAGGAAACATGACAATCATACTTTCACTTCTGGAAATCTCAGCATCTGAAGCTGAGTCCATCACAGATGTCATCACGCAGCCACTGAGAGCATGCCCATGCTCCATAGGGTCTTGGATTGAGGCCACTGCAGAGCACGGGAGCACTCCTGCCCTCCACAGCAGCCCAAAACACATCAATTTCAGTCCAAATTGGGCTCATTTCTGGCCCATTTTGGCACGGATTAGGCCCGTTTTGAGGTGCTGTGGAGCATGAGAGTGCTCCCATGCTCTGCAGCAGCCCTGATCCAGGGTGCTGCTGCGCACAGGAGCATGCAGCACCACAGGGGAGCATGCATGGAAGGTGTGCACCCCCCCCACTGGCCAGGACCCTGCTGGGGATCTGGCATCCCTACCTGGATCCCATGATCAGTCAGTGGTGCTGATAACTGAAGATCTTTTCTATGTTCCCCTTTTCCCAGCAATCCTTTCTGACCCCAAGACTTCTGGGTTTATGGGATCCATGTGGACTAATACCCTTGTGGGTTAGGTGGTTGCAGTGAGGAGGAAAAAAGGAATGAAATCACCTCTTCTGCCTCATCCATCAGCATATCCCAGCTGACAGAAAGGAAGGAGGAAGTGAATTCCCCCTTTCCTTCTACAGCCTTCTTACCTGCATAGCTATTATTCTGCACTGCCTTGTAATCCCAAGAATAAACTTTTCCTTGGTTGGACTGTTAGTAAGGGGAATGAAAGAAAAATCTGTGATCCTTGATGTCAATGGATAATGGGATCCAACCCACAGAAAAGAATCAATATTCCAGCCTTCATCTTGTAAAGAGATCAATATATCTTGCCAGTGATTTGTGTTCTAAATTTGACAAGCCACTTATACTGGGTAGATCTTATACAGACCCTTGAAAGACCTAGGCTATGGAAGATATGCTGCCTTCTAAAAAGAAGTGGCCCACACTTGCTGTTTTTGCTAAGAAGTGTTATTTACTAAGAAGTGTTATAGTGGCCCCTACATAACATCGATCAGTAGGAACAAGGCAGTCTTCATTAACTATAAAATGAACTATGGTGTCTTATTGAAACTCATGATAACTTTCCCTCTCACCAAAGACTATTCATGATTTTTAATATGTTTAAACTTTTAAATATTAGTGTTTTGTCCATATTTCTAATTAATATTGGTTTTTCAAATGTAGCTTAGTGACCAACACAGAGTATTGCTTTTATTTGCTTAAGAAATTTCTATACTGTTACTCCTGAAAAATGTCCTGTCTGATACAGTTTACAGAAATAAAAATCACAATACAATAACCTACAAAATTTTAAAAATAAAACCAGTAATCAATAACATGTAGTATGACCATAAAATGTCATTACAATGAACAACTACCTAATAATGAAACCATAAAAACATCAACCAGTAAAACAGCATGGAATGCTAGAAGGCCACCCAACAAATTAATTCCCAAATGTATACTTGTACTACACTTCAGTTCAGATGTAGGCGACAGGCACTACGCCTCACTGCTGCCTTAATGAAAATTGAGAATAAAGTACTTGATTTGCCCCTCATTCTGAGTACAAGAGCAGAAAAGATTTTCATGGGGATTCCCCCGGCGTGCAACAAAACAAGTGCAAAGAGATTTGTGACCTTTCTGTCAAGAAAAATGACTCGGTTGACAGCTGGAACTTCTAGAACTCAAGCTACTACTTCAGAAAAAAAGTGACACTGAATTTGATGGGCCAGTTCTGAGACTGTTATGCCATTAGAACAGTTCTAACTTTTTCCTCGGTGTAGGAGACTTTGATTGATCACCATCCAAACTTATCAACAAAGAATCACATGCAGAATTTACTCCAAACTCAAGCCTATTTATATAGGCAAAATACCCATAAAGCACCATATTGCTTTATTGTTACATTCCCCCAGTAATTAAATATTTGGGGGTTTTGTGACTTCAGAGACAGATCCAGAAAATGACATAGTTAAGGTAAGTAAAATGATTTTTTTAAAAACAAAATCTCATTAGGAGAATTTGCTTTCTTGTATAATCGATACAAAGCATACAAATTGGAAATGGAAATCAATAGTGATGCCTAAATCCAGAATTAATTTGTAGTAGCAGAAAATAGTGATAGTTCGTTCACAGTGCAATCCTAAGCAGAGTTACATCCTTCTTAACTCATTGAAATCAATGGGTTTAGAAAGGTGTGACTCTGTCTAGGATTGCAGGGATAATGAATGAAAACTTAAAGCCGCTGTGTGCTTTGATTTTATGCTGCTGGGTATTCTACATTTTGAATTAGTGATGTAAACACTCCTTAAGGAATTTGGATATATCTTATTTAAGAGACAAATCTTAGTGCTTTGTTAATCCATTAACGCCTGCTAATGGTTGTTTGCTTGCATATACTACATAATTAATAAATATCATGCAAAATATGTTCAGGTTGTTATTTTTACTTGTTTTAGTTATATTAAGCATTTAAACTGTTTGAAAACCATGGCACATTGTGAGATTGCCTTTAAGTAAGAAGACAGAAACCACAAGAGGAAATAGCAACTTGTGAAATATCTTAAAACAATTTCATGTGGAACGACCTTCTCTATGACTTTCAGCCATACCAAGATTATTCATTTCTCCTTAAAGTTTATCAGAGTCAAGATCTTCATCTTCTTTCTGCAAACAACAGTTTGCTACTCTTCAAATTGTTCATAATTTCTGAAAAAAGCATCATAAACCAAATGGATGTGTCAAAATAATGTGGAAGCAGCAAAACCAGAGCGCTGTTTGATGACTGCATTATTCCAGGGCAGATGGGAACTAGTAGGTATGAGGGTGCCAAGAGATGGTGCTGCAAGGGCCACTATTTCCTCTATGTATTCATTAATATTGTGTAATACCAGACTGGTGAGGCACAAAACTGTCTGCATTGTTACAGGATGAGAAAATTCACTTGGCTTGCATAACAGAGTAGGGTTGGGCACAGTCCGGAAAACAGACCTAAACAGGCCTAGTTAATGGTTTGTGAACACATGATTCATGGGACTTACATTTTCATGAATTTTGGTCCATTTGGGCCAGTCCGTTGTTCTGTGGTCCATGAGTCCAGACATCCTGGTGCTGATTTATCAATTCCCTAGGTGTCCGCAGACCTTTTGCAGCCCTTGAAAACTTGATAGGCAGCTCTGGCTTCCAACCAGAGAGCTCCCATTCTGCTCTATGGAGCAAGAAGCAAGAATTAATTCCCTAGGCAATGGAGGGGTGGATGTTCTGCAGCCAATCTTAGCTCTCAAAACCTTGACAGGCAGCTCTGCCTGCCAACCAGAGAGCTCCCATTCTGCAACGGAGGAATGGACATTCTACAGCCAATCATAGCCCTCAAAACCTTGATAGGCAGCTCTGCCTACCAACCAGAGAGCTCCCATTCTGCAACAGAGGGGTAGATGTTCTGTAGCCAATTGTTGCCCTCAAAACCTTGATAGGAAGCTCTGCCTGCCAACCAAAGAGCTCCCATTATTCTCTAAGCGAGCAAGGAGCAAGAATTAATTCCCTTGGCAAAGGCTGGGAAGGTGTCTGTGTGGTGAGTGAGGGGGCTCTTCCCCCACCCTTTTCTGTTTGATTTTGCCTCATTGCAACTTTTGTGTGCTGCTAGCCAATGCAAGTCAATTGGCATTTGTGATTCCTAGTGTCTACTGGAAGTTTCCTGGGGTTGGCCACTTTGGGGTCTGTAACTCGGATGTCCGAAACACAATCTTGACCAAACTTGAAAAGTGGCTGGAGAAGAGGCTGCTGAAGATTCTCTGTGAGTTTGGGCTCTGGCTGGAGAAGAGGCTGCTGAAGATTCTCTGTGAGTTTGGGCTCTCTGAGTGTGAAGGAGTAAGAGCCAGGGCTGCTGGAAATGATGGACCATAGACCAACGAACTGGTCCATGAATGGGCCTAGTCCGTAAAAAGTTCATGGTCTGTGAAAATTGACAGACCATGGGTCGGTGGTCCATAGGGTTTTCCCGCTCCGTGTCCACCTCTATAACAGAGACATGGTTGGAAAAACATGATATGATGTGTCTGTCTCAAATAACTCCACCTGGTTATGTAGTCCTCCACCAAACACACACAAGTCCATGGAGGAGGGGTAGCTATTATTCCCTGTCAGTCCTTGATCTTCCACAGACTCCCAGTGCCAACTATCACTAGCATTGACTGCATGGGAACTAAGGATAGGTTAGGCTTACTGCTTGTTTACTGGCTGCCTAGGCATCTTGTCTGAGGTGGCTCTTGGATGTGGTCCTGGAGACACCTAGACACCTTATCCACATGCAGAGGATAACTTGCTGGAGCCAGCCCAGGACTTTATAGCTTCTTTGACTACCTTGGGCCTCTTTGAAATCATGACAGGCCCAACACTTGAAAGAAGCCATAAAGTGGACTTAATCTTTTGCACTGAGCCTTTGTGGGAAGATGTAGTTTCAGAGCTGGAAATTCAGCCTGAACCATGGACTGATCACTACGTAGTCAACCAGTAGGTGAGAGTATCACGAGCAAAGTCAATAACCAAAGAACCTCGTGAAAACTAACTAGAACAAAGAGTTAGCACAATGATATACTACAATTAAACAGTAATAATAAAGTGTAATTTATAAGGATATTCACTATGTAATTCACTGTATTAACAAGCACGCACGAAAGGAGACCCCAGCAATGTTAAACCGTTACAATTCATTAACATGGACTGTAGAAACTCATATAAAGTGCTAAGTGCTTAAGCCTATGACCATACAATTCAAAAATCATTGATAGCTGGTACAACATGTACAACAAACATACACTGAAAGTGCTAGGTGCTTAAGCAAGAAAACTGTTCATATCATTGTGGAGCTCTTACATGAGAGCATGTACGTCCATGAGTAATCTGGGGATTTCAGAATGCTCTGGGGGGATTTTAGGATTTCAAAAACATGTTTTCTTGAAGTTGCAGCAGGAGCTTGGAATGTAAAGCTCCTTGAAGCTCTATAAATGTCACATTCTCTGTTTGGGCCCTCACTAATGGTCCCACTAGCCTCCTGGAGTGAGGCAGAGGACCCAGTGCTTGCCTTACTCTTCTCCCATGATGCTCTTCATGTGTGTGCCTCCATACCAGCATGATGTCAATTCTGGGAAGTGACACCATTGCACTGGTGTGGGGGCATGTGCGTGTGCTTCGCTGCAGGCCAATTTTGGCCTTGGGCCAGAATTGGCCTTCAGTGGAGCACAGGAGTGCTCTTGGGGAGGTGCAATGATGTCACTCCCAGGAGAGACATCATTGTGCCATCCCCAGAGTGCACCCAGGAGGTCTGTTCCCACTCCTTCCCCACTTCCAGCCAGATGAGTAATGGTGGGAGTGGCAGATGAAAGTAGGGGATGCCCCTCCTCCACGAGGGGAATGGGATCCCTAGTTTTGGCTTTGCCTCATGGAATAACCTGGCTTTTGGCAAACTATGCAAAACTGAACTACAGCCTTCAATAGGGCTTTTTTTTTACGAAGGTAATTGTACTTTATGACAAAGTAATAGTTCAGAAAGAATGCTTTAATAAAGGGAGCAAGACTGTAGACTAGACTACTATGATAGTACTGTCACAGTATTAGTACTAGTGCATACTATCTTTTGCTGTATGTATATGCCATGTTTAATATGGTATGTTAACTAATGTAACAGATCTCAAAGGGAAAATGGAAAAAGGGAGAATGTTGCAAGCTACTTTGAGGTATAAATGAATTAAATAAATAAAATAAATAAAACAATTATTGGTCTCTGGCATGCAATTTTTGGTGATTCTGCTGTGGTGTCATTTTATAAAACAACAGACAGTTCTCTATTGTAAATGTCAGACTGGTTGCACAATTGTCCAGCTGGTCACTGCAGTTTACCTTAACAAAAATATTTGTCTTCCACTACATGATATTCTGAGTAGCCAGCATAAAGGACACCGGAAAAATGAAGAGTGGATTTGTTTCTAGCAGGCAGGCAGGAAGTTGTCAAGAGGAAGAAGGATATGGACCTGTTTGCATGCAAAGGTCAGTGTTTGCTTGCTGGATATTTCCTTTTTGTCCACACGACAAGAAAACCCATAGCTTCCTGTGCTGGACAAATAGCAGGAAAGGGCGTGAGAGTTATTGAATGACAATATCATCTTATAACCTTGTTACTGAGGAAGGCTGCTTATCAAAACCGATAGACATAAGTGAAGTTTGGAGTACGTGGCAGGGTGGAGGCTGACATTTTAAATAAAATACATTTTTGGAGAATGTTTTCTTTTTGGTAAAGCCATGCTTCCTACATAATTCTGTCTTCCTATTCATTCAAGCCTTACATCATAGTGAGAAAATGTCTAAATGAGTCTTCCTTTTGAACTTTATTTTCATAAAGAATGAATATGAAAGAAAATGAAAGAATATGAAAAGAAAATGTGAAAATGTGAAATGTGAAATGTGAAAATGTGAAAATGTGAATATGAAAGAAAATGTGAATAGTTGAATTTATAGTGAAAATGCTTATTTTTCTCTCTTGCCTGTAACATACTTCTCTATAAATAGAAAGGCAGACATTGTTT
Source organism: Eublepharis macularius (assembly GCF_028583425.1). Lineage (NCBI taxonomy): Eukaryota > Metazoa > Chordata > Lepidosauria > Squamata > Eublepharidae > Eublepharis > Eublepharis macularius. Next base: position 59,164,347 of record NC_072791.1, read on the forward strand.
CTAACATATCTGCACAGAACCTGTATGTATAGTGGGCCAGTCACTGTCTCTCAGCCTAATCTACTTCAAAGGCTTGTTGTTATGAGAATATATTGGCAGAGGGGAGAACCTTGTAAGCCATGCTGGGTCCTCATTGGGAGAAAAGTGGGTTAACAATGCAATAAATATGTGACTAGATAGAACCACACACACGAGCACATACATACTCCTACCTAGCCAGAAGTTTTATGTTTGACTGATTCATTAGCTTAAAAATCAAACTAGAGGGCTGATATAAATTACTTGTCTTACTAGAGTCTGTTATTCAAGAAAGTGACCATGACAATATGATAGTCTTGGTTCTGCATCTCACAATGACAGTTACACAGATGGAATAAGGCCACTGCCTTGGAAACCACAGAGGTTAGATAAGAAGGCATTGGGGGAATGTTTGCTATACCCTTGCCAGATATGATGTAAATAAAAGTCACTAAGTTTGATAAAGTACTGGATAGTGAAGAGAGCTTAGACCAAAGAGGTGCTTCAGTTTGACTTGAAGTTCTCCAAATGACCTTTCACTATTATGCATTTTTTTGGCATTTCAGTAGTTGCCCTATGAAAGCTTTATAGCAGTTTGCAACAGTGTAATTCAGCAGAGACAAATTGCTTTAAATTTCAGCATCTTTGTTACAATCGAAGCAGTGGTGGAAGAAAATTAAAGGGGAAAAAAAAGGTTCCAGACAAGGTGCCAGTACTTCACTTCTGAGTACAACCTGTTAGTGACAATGGCAGCTCTAGGAATCACTGGAAATTCTATGGTAAAACCATAGAGTTTTACCATAAAGTTGCAGTGATTCCTATAGCTTTTTTTCTGATGTCACATGACACCCCCCCCCCAGGTCTTCCTGGTTTCCAGGCTTGGCCTGGCAACTCTATTGTCATATTCCTGCTGAGGGTGGGTGAATATGCACCCCCATGCCCTGTTGCCTGGCATCCCTATGCAGGAGTGTGCTAGATCCCAACTCAAGATAAGTATTGTTTCTAAACCCATATATATAAAGGCAGTGTTGCTGTTTTGGTCATTCTCTCCTTGTGAGCTTCTGGGAGGTTGAGGCTGGATGTTGTGGGAAAAACAGGAGTTTTTATGGGATGGAACTTCAGGTCGAAGAGCCCTTCATGTAATGGATCATGGGCTAAAAAACATAAACGTATTGGAAGATGAATTTTGAATTTCAACAGCCCATTGGGCAAACAAGCAGAAAAATGAAGTGTGCAACAAAGATTTGTCATTGAATGTATCATATAGCTTTATAAAATGTGCAACTGTTGTATTGTTTCTCCAAGAATCATAATGACAAGGTTATATGTTTGAATTAAAATTCTGAAACTCACTTTAATGATTGCAAGTGATATTGTGAGTCAGTTAATAAACCCATTTTTGGCAGCTAATTAGGTTAACAAATCGATACAGTTGTTAGTAAACGATAGGTTGACATTTTTTCTTGCATTACTGGAGACTTATTTTCATTTACTGCATGCTAAGTGATGAATTTTGAAGCAGGTTCATTAGGCATATAGGCAACATACTCGATAGATTTATTTTTTCCCCCTCATTTTACATTAATCTACATAATAGCAAACACAGATACTTGAGAAAGTTGCAGGCTGGTTTGTTCATTTACAACAGATGGCAGAAGGCAGGAACATGATGAATGGGTTTGTGGGCCCTGAACTAGCAGGCCTATAAATAAAGAATCCTCCAAGCTACTTTGAGGAACTAGCTTGTTCAAAAGAAGGAAGAATTGTACAAAGGATGACTGGGACAAAATATAGGCCCAGCTCTCATGTTGTGTGCCATGTAATCCCTCCTTTGTGCCATTTAGCTGAGAAATGGCCCTACGTACCTCATCGTAATGTTGCTTGTTGTCTGACTAATAATCAGATATTTAGGGGACTTTTCATTAGCTGTATCACCATTGTGACACACCCTGGATTTATTTTTCTGGTTAGTTATGTTTCTACGAAATTTTTAAAAAATTACATTTAAATAATGGTTATCTGTAACAATGCACAAAGCTTTTGTTCATGTAATAAAATACCTCCGGCAGCCTCAAATATAGACAGTGTTCACAAGGAGGAAATAACAGAAAAGATATTCCCTGGTTGTTCTCTGCTTTAAGAATAAATTGACCCAGTAATACAAATTCTGTTTCCAGTTATTCATTCACAATCCTTCTGAAATCAGTTTGACTGGTGTATGTGTAACAGAGGACAGGATCATTTCTGTATCGCCTGTCCCCAGAGATACATGAAACAAAGTGCATGCAGACCTCTCCATTAGGAGACTGAGTATCTGACCCATTTCAACCTTGGAACAATTTATTTATTTACATGATTTCACTGAGCTATTTTCCCCTGTTGATACAAGTATACAGGTCTTTCTGGGCACAGAGGAGATTTGTAGATGGGCAGTTTTGCTCTGTTCATCCTAAAGCTGGCAGATTGTGGCATACAGATTTTTTTTAAAGATGCTTATTTGAAACTTCCAAAAGACTGAAGACTTGAAAACTAAGTGTTCACTTGTAAAAATGGTGGAGATGTAATTTGACAGGTCTTTATTCTTTATTTATTTTAGAATTATTGAAAGGTTTCTTCGGGCCCATTGCATTTATGAGATGTGCATATTTTATTAATTTTTGTAGTAATATTAGAACTCTTATTCAGTCATGATTTTTTCTATACTTCCATGGTTGTCTTCTGTTGTCTCATAGTATTAGTTTATTGCTCTTTTGTAGTCAAGAAAAATAGCAGTGATGTTAGAAAAGATGGTGCCGTAGTGGATATTTTCCCACCATCTTTGGTCATTAACCAGCCCCCCACCCCCCGATATATTAACATTGCAATATTAAGCAGAGTTACATCTTCTAAGCCCATTGATTTCAATAGATTTAGGAGGGTGTAACTCTGCTTCAGATTGCACTGTAAAAGAAGTTTTCTGTAAACAGGTTCTTCAAAATAAGCTTAGATTTATTTTAACCTTGGGTGGAACATGTGTACTGTAAAGCACATTGTTTTCTTTTGGACTGAATTGCCAGACACAACGGATTTGTTAACTCCTCACTGGGGATTGAGTCCAATGAAGAGCATTGAACTGGAAAGAAAATCTGTCTTACAGTAGATACGTCTGCCATCCAACAAAGGGTCCTACTGTGAAGCAAGCTATCTGTAGGGATGTGCACCAAGAAAGTTTCCATTTCTGGGGGATTCCAGAATAATTCCGTTTCATTACTAGTTTGTTCTGGGTCATCCAGAGCTGGCTCAGAACTGATCCCTGCCCCCCGCAATTTTTATGAGTTTCAGTCTATTTCACATGTTGGCCACATATGTGCAAATGCACACCTTTCATTTTGGGGTGGGTGAGGAAATGAGGCTCTGAGGTAGCTTCTTTTGTGCTTAACCAAAAACAGCATCAAACATTAGTCCCTCTCCTAGTCTAAAACATCAATCCACTGAGTTTTTCCTCAAGCACAATAGTACACTCAAGAGACCCATAGAAGGTGAGTGTCGGCAAGTGGGGTAGCAGGGTACTCCCAAGCAGGAGAGCAGTGCAGTGCAGCAACATTAGAAACAATCCTGCCTCATGTTCACTTTCTTTTTTTTCTATAGTGTCAATAATTTATTACCTTTGCATTCTGCTGTTGACTGCTGGTTTCATGTTTCCTTGTTCTTTGTCGTGTTGTTCCCACAATAAGGGACACATCCAAATCCTTCCTTTTGATGCTCAGCATTCCACTGCAAAATGAGGCCTTGTTGCCAATCCTCTCCATCACCCAAGTGCAAGCAGGCAGGCAGGCAGGCAGAATAATTGGCTGATTCTCCCCCCACCCCCAACTCAGACTTTTGTTTTCCCCATAAATTTTCCTTTTGCTGCGGGATCAGGCAGGATTGTTTTTTGAAAGGAATTTGACTCAGAAAAAGAGAACGCCCTGAAAGACTATGGAAGCAATCCTAAACAGGTCTACTCAGATGTAAGTCCCATGTTATTCAATAGTGCTAACTCTCAGGGAAGTATATTTTGAACTGCAGCCTATGACTGAAGTCTCCCAAATGTTTCCAAAGTTGATAGGAGGGGAGGGGAGAAGGGATGTGTCTCCCCTCAGAACTCGATTGTCAGGGAGGCAGAGAATGTCATTTCCTGGGTAACTGCAGGATAGGAAGTGGGGAGATGTACTCAGGCATATTGGTCTAATTTCCCTTTCCTGCCAATAGATTTGATTAACGTTGTAAGGGCTCTCTCCTTTTGGGATCTGATTGAAAGTGTTCAGGAAAACAAGCTGCTGCCCTGTGAGCTGCTGCCACTTTTCTGCTACTGGAAAGTATGAAACGAAACAAAACACACAAACTTTTCAGTGGAAGGGACATGTTACAATTTAGTTTCACAGATCTGGTTCAGTGTTCCAGGAGCTCCTTTAATGAGCTGAACCAGCGAGTTTTGTGTGTACTTTCAGTTCATTTTTCCAGTTATGCACACTTCTTCTATATCATACTAAGTAAATTCTGAATCAGAAGTGTTTTTCAGATATTGGTTCAGTACATACAACTATATGCTGTTGTATATATACTATATAATCAGGTCATAGATCCAGAGGAGTTAGCCGTGTTAGTCTGTAGTAGCATCTGATGAAGAGAACTGTGATACTTGAAAGCTTATGCTACAGTAAAGTTGGTTAGTCTTAAAGGTGCTACTGGACTCTTTTCTATATAATCAGGAACTCTAGAAAACAAGAGATACTGAATTGCTCCCCTAGTTGGAATGAAGAGACAGACACAGGTGTTGGATCTAAGGGCCACTTTATTAAATTAACCTCAACATTAAACATTAAACCATAACTGCGGCAAGGGGGAAAGCGGTACAGGTCAAGCCACAGGGTCACTCCTAGACCTCCACCTTGACCTGCCTGGGCGAGCCTCAAAGCCCTGGGTGCGAGCCATCCCTGGGGATGGCAAGGAGACCCGGCCGGCCAGGCAAATTGGTTCCCCCCTTTCAAGCTCCTAAGCCTCAGCCTTACAGCAGTGAGAGAAGGACTTGCATATGGGGTTCCCCCAGCCAGTCTGCCCACGTGCTCTGGCAGCCGTCACAGCTGCTCCTAGCAGACCTCTCTTCCCCACCAATAGGAAAGTGCCAAGGGTGCTCACCGGCCCGCTGCCTGTCACCAAACTTTATCCCGCCATTGACATCACTAACAAGCACCACCCAAAGCCAATTTCTCTCACTCAAGTCCTGGTACAAGGTAGGTGGGAAAAAACCCTTATCCCCTGGCCAATTTGGGGAAAAGGGGGAAAAATTCCTATCTGGCTCTAAATATAGCATCTAGCTAATCCTGTACCAAAACAGGGTGAGGAAGGTGGGCCAAGCATTGTGAAACAACTGAAGGCCAGGCAGGCAGAGCCACCTGAAGAGGCTGCTGGCTCTGCCACCTGGCAAAGACCCAGATGCCCGGGAAAAGGCTCTCTGTTCTCCCTCCTTCCAGGAGAACAATGTACGGCCCCCTGCTTGAGCAGCTAAGCTGCTTGCAGGTGTGGCCATATTCCTGTTCATTTGGGAAGTCCTTACATGAGCACCATTATTAGGCTTGCCAGGTGCCCACCAATGGGGGACAATCTCCCAGCAATTTATGATGTTTTGGGATGAGTATTACAGAACTGGTCCTGGTGCAATGCTCTCGCATCTGGGTTGTGCCAGAAATATCATTGGCTGGGGATGCATGTGTGTTCATGTACATGCACACAGATAAGTCCCCCCCCCAACCTCCCTTGGTTGCCAGTGGGATCTGGCAAACCTAAAAACTGTACATTCAAAGACTCTGTTCATTCCTTTGAATCAATGCCTAGAGGCTGGGCATACAGGCAGTATGTACAATCCCATTTTTCTTCTATACACATCGAAATAACTCATTAATACCCCTAAACTCTCTTGAATAATTAAATTCTGGTGGCAGAAGTGAAAATAGTTTTCTGAAGAGAAAGGCTAAAGCAGCTGAAGTTGCAGCTGGTAGAACAAGCTGATATTTTGGCACTGTTGATATTTTATTTCAATGTCTGGGCATATGGGCATGACCAGTGAAGCTTTCAATAGCTGGATGTTTTTCAGAGCACAGAGGAAGAATCACTGAATTAAAAAGGAAAAATGTTGGGGTTACAACATTCATTGGTGATGGGAAAATCACATGCTCCAGCAGAATCTGGCTACGTCATAAAGAGATCAGAAAACCAAAATTGTCATCTATGAATGCTGCATCCCTAACAAATGTGAGGAACCATATTACAGAAAAAGTAAAATCAGCATGTGATATTTAAAAAGAAGGACTGATCAATCATAAGTAACACCCTAACATAGGGAAACTTAAGCAATTTTGTATGTATACAAGCCCAGGCAATGTAAACAAGGTGTGATGAAGAGCTCAGTCAGTATCAAATGCCCTCCATGCAAGGAAATGTCATCTGATGCCAAAGCAAAAATATTTTCTGTGCTGAATGAAAAAGACTGGCAAGCTATTTTACTACTTTTTTGGACCCAGAAAGCTGTTACAGATGGCTGAGTTGCCTTTTGGAATAAAACCAGTGGCAAAGCAATATCAATACCACCAATGGGATGTGTTGGCAGGTCTCACAGAGATCAGTGTCATAGCAGATGACATTTTAGGGTATGTATGTCGAGACACCATATAGATAGCTACAGCAGATCACAACCATAATCTCATTTGCCTCCTAGAAAGGGCCAGAAATGTCAATCAAAAGCTCAACAAAAATAAGATGAAACTAGGCTATATCACAGCAGTGGGACACTTCCTCTAAAGGAACATAGGATACCTTTCATCCTTGCCTCTCACATGTAGGTGAGCCTTTAAGACTGAAACGTGGTACATGGCTAGTGCAATATGACAATGCCTTAAACAATCAAAGACCTGTGTCCACAAGTACCTTCCACTAGTGGTCTGTATGATCCAACTTCTTATGACAGGCCACATGCCAGTATGCTTAAATGAGAAACGAATGTCTGTTATTCACATGTGCCTGAGGGAAAAAATTAATAGCGTATAAGAGGACGAAGATCTATCTGGGTTGACAGTGATCATAAGTCACTAGAAATAATTTTTGAGAAAACATTGTTATCACCTTGAAAACATTTCCAGTGCATGGCATTCATGTTATCCCCTAGACACATAATATATGAAAGGAATTGAGATATATAGTGGATTTCCTGTCCAGGATAGCTTTGCCACAGGAAATACAAAAAATACTATATTACAATATAGTGAGTTTACTTAGACCAATTTACTTAAAATGCAAGAGGAAGCCATGAACAGAGCCAACAATATACAAGTGTAAGAAATTAAAATCACAGTAGAGCACCCATTCTGATATCTGCTACATCAGCAACTCAAAATTTAAGATAATATAATATTTAAAAGTAATTGAATCTCATGATCAAAGACATGATAAAAGGGGTACCATGAAGAATACATTGTAGTAACTCAGGGACAGAAGAAAAAAGAGATATGGTATGCTGGACAGACAGTATATAAACTGGCTTATTAATTAACTCAAAGAGAAGTTGATAAGCAGCCCTTAGGACCAAAATAGGCTCCAAAGGGACACACCTCCATTTGTAGAGTTTCCATTGGGGAACTCCTTTTACACTACTGCAGGGACCTGATTCTGGTCAGGACCTCCATGATACAGGGGAAGGAAGGGTTCTCCTCATGCTATTTTTTGATGTGTTGGCAAATAGGGTTGCCAGATGTTTTCAACAAAAATATTGGCAAACTTGATAACAATTATCATCCATGCAGAACCCAGTTGCTTGGCAACTGGCCAAGAGACAGAGAAGGAAGTAGGCCGTAAAGTGCCACAGCTGCTGTGTGTGCTTCATGCCACACCAACACTGGCAGGCAGATCCTCCACCTGAAAGGGTTGGTTCTAGGACCCTGGGCAAAAGTCAAGGATGACCCCCCCCCCCCACACACACACACTTCCTTTATTACTACCCAGCTCACTGATTTTAACATCATAGGATTATTGTGAAGATAAAATGGATTGAAGAAGAATTTTATGTGTGAGAGAAAAGATGTCTACTTCTTCCCAGATGGGAACCAGAAGAAACAGCCCCCTTGGAGACGCATGTGTGAGGAGGAACTACAACAAAAATGAGCAAAAGTTAACTTCCCATCTTAAAGCACAAGGGAAAGCCAGACAACCAGTCCTCCTCAAAACATGTACAATAAACTGTACGAGCTCCTTTCAGGGAAGGGGAGAAATCACTGTTGCTTGAAGAGGAGAAGTTTCATCTTCTCCTCTTCTCAGGTGGGGATTGGGGAACAATGGAAATGCTACACCAGCTTCTGTCTATCTTCCACTAGATGCCCCCCTCCCCCACAACTAAGCCCTAGAGATTGGTTTCCTTTTTTTGAAAAAATTGGCTCCTTTATTTTCTTACTTGCTTTTTTATCATAGATACCCTTTCTAGTCAACTGGAGCATCTGGTGTGATTTGGACAGCAAGGTTCAGCATTAGTTTAAGAAGCAAACTCTGCTATAACAACAACAACATTTGATTTATATATCGCCCTTCAGGACAACTTAACGCCCACTCAGAGCGGTTTACAAAGTATGTCATTATTAGCCCCACAACAACAATCACCCTGTGAGGTGAGTGGGGCTGAGAGAGCTTCTAGAAGCTGTGACTGACCCAAGGTCACTCAGCTGGCTTCAAGTGGAGGAGTGGGGAATCAGACCCAGTTCTCCAGATTAGAGTCCTGCACTCTTATCCACTACACCAAACGGAGTCATTGCAGTAAGGCATAGGCATTCAGGTATTCTGAATGTTCAGGGTGCTATTAAAATACTAATCATCTGTGAAAGCTCTGGAAGATCACATAAATAAAACTGACTGTGGCTTTGATAAGGAAGCCAATGGAGCACAGAGCAAACAACATTACCAGAGCTGGGCTAGTGCCTGGGATTTTAGTTATAGATTTCAATAAATCCTCAAACCATGCAATTATTAAATTGGGAAAATCACACCTTTCATTTTTGAAAAATGCACGTTTATAGCTGTTGCAGTTACAGAGAGCAACCCTTGAATATGTCTGCCACAGAAACAAAATGCAAGAAATCAAAAACTAAAAATTTAAAAATGGTAAGTACCACCATTTTAAATCTATCATATAATACAGAGCTTCTGTATATAATGCTATTTGAAAAAGCCCTATTTGTACTGGTTCAAAGTCAGGGCATGCCTGCACAACTTGTCCTAACTTAGACTACCACACATACATGTTGATCCACTGTGGCTTAATACAAGTACTCTTTTTTATGCCTATTTGCGGCTGCAAAAACATGGAGTTGTCAAGCAAATGGCAGGCCACCATGATGGACGGCCTATATTTTGGTAGTAGGCTCACACTAGCTGTACAGGTTTATTCTAGGATAATGAAATGAATAAGATAATACTTTTTACTAGACAAGTTTCTTTAATGGGGGATAGAAATGTCAGGCTTTATTGTTTTTATTTCAATAGAATATGTGCAATTAACTTCTCTGGCTTGGGGCCAGAAGAATTTATTTCATTTACTTATGTATTATTTATCTGGTCAATAATCAGGAAAACAAACGCTTACCTTTCCATCATCGCTCTCTGTCTAGTCAATGGAAATTGCTTATGTAGCTTGTTGTGATATTTGAATACAGACATGTTTTATTTTTATTATTATTTATTTTTATTTTATTATTTTTATCCCACTCTTTCTCCAAAGAACTCCTTTCATTATATTTTTCCCTCAGTGCCATGAGGTAGGGCTCGATTGAGTGAGTGTGACAAGCCTAAAGTCACATACAGTGGAATCCTAAGAATTACTCCAGTCTAAGCCCATTGGGATTCAACTCAAGCTCCCCTACCTGTAGTTTGACACTCTAACTGATATACCACACTGAGTAACCACATGAGCCAACAGAAGTAGCACTGTTGTTGAACTCTTCCTATTTCTCTTGTTTTTCAAGTAAAACACTATCAGCAGTATCTATCATGTTTGTGATTTAGACATACGAAGTGCACTATCATTATCATAGGATGTCCTGATACTCAGAGGATGTCCTGACAGTTATCAACAGCTAAGAGGGCAATTTATCTCAAAAAGGTCAAATGACCACATTTTCAAGTATACCTTAGAAATGTTTTCTTCATATATATGTGTACTTTCTACCAATTAGCAAAATGAAAGAAAGCTTGTTTAGTGAACTGTTTTACCTCATCTCCTCCTCCTTATTATCTACAAACTTATTTATTAATTTGATTTCACAGGAGCCAATTAATGAAAGGATCCAATGAGACTATCAGACTTATCTTTTTACCTTTGCCGGATGCACTGCAGTCTCTAGATAATGAGTGAAACTGATACCAAACCGAACGTGATCTTTGCCAAGTGCCTTAGCACAGTTGAGCAGCCTCTATCTAGTCAAAACTGTATCTGTTGCCTAAGATTAGGTTGTACTGTTACATTGGGCCAATGGAGCAATATCATTTATAGAAGAATAACAGTTAAAATGGCTTTGAAAATGGCCAAAAGGCAGAGCTTCCTATTTCAATGATGGGCAAAGAGAAGTTAAATGGTGAAAAGGTCAAGGTCACAGAGACATTGTGGCATGTCAGCCTTTGTAACCATGGCTATCAATAAACCATTGGAGTATATCAACAAAATTACATGCAGACTCTTATGACTTTGACTCTTGTAATTATAAACCCACAGCCATGTGTAAAAAACGAAACAAAAATGCAGTACTTCTTGGTGTGCCTTTCAGGTGAAAAGTCTCAGAAATAGCTCTTTGCGAACTTTGCTTGTGACCATTTTGTCTTTTGCAAATACAGTTTTATGTACTGTGGATGGTGTTTCTCCCATGAAAAATTCAATTTTATATTCAGAAGTATCCATCATGGGGTATTTTCCACAGCAAAGCCTCAAAACAGACACACAGGTTTTGTGCTAAAGAAAATATTTCTTGCATAAGTGCCATTAATTTCTTGCAAAGGGAAATGCTTCCAGCAGGTTATGCTACGTGCTTCCACACCAATTTGCATTGAATGACAATTGCTATACTCTCTCAGCTGGGAATTAAATGTTATGGCAGACATGAGGTTGCAACCAAAAACAGAGGTTCCGCATGTCCTTCTTTCTCCCCTGTAACAATGACTGAAACAAAACACACAATGCATCATCATCTGTGCTGTGCTTTGCTGCTGCTGCTCCATTTGGTTGGCTGTGGGGACACTGTAATGACATTGTTCCACATGTTTTGTATTACCAGATGTGACCAGGGAGAGTGAGAGAGCAAAATACCCGAGCTGCAGTTTTTGGCATCTACTTTTAGCCTCAGGTCATTCTATCTTTTAGGCTCATGCTGTATTCTTACAGGATGAGGTCACTAGATGATTGATTATAGGTATATATTGGTTGCAATTCCTGTCTTCAGCTCTGTGCTACAGAGCTCTTCACTGTCTGGCACAGAATTTGCAAGGATCTGGCTCACTGGTTAATTAAAAGGTAGTTGGATGATTTGGATACTATTTTCTGTTCATCTAATTCATTAGAAAGCATTGAATAAGAAGAATGACAAAAAATAGAGACACAACAGATATGATTCCCTTGATGAAGATTTGACAGATAACTTATGTGAAGAAGTTTAAAAAATGAAATTGAAAATAATTAAGCTGATGGATCAATCAATCAGTCAATCCAATTGCTCTTTTATTTTCTCTCACAGTTTATTCCCATTGTGAAACAGGTGCTGGGTTGTGAGAAGTAAATATTATTTCTGTGTATTTTAGCACATATCCATACCTTTGCTTCTGTGGGCAGAGGCTGAGAAGTCAGGGCAGCTATTCATTAAATTAGTCTGAGTTTAGGAGGTGGTTACTACAGCTTTATGCTGCTTCCAACTGTTGCACACTATAGCCCTATACACACAGCCCCTCTGTGCATTGAATGAACATGTGGAGACAGAGAGCAGGCAAAACTGCGCTGCCCTGCCTGTCATCTCAGCTTGATCATCACCTCATCTGCACAGCTTCTACTTGTGGGGCTAGTGTCCACATGCAAACTCCTCCCTGTGATCAGGGACATTGCTTTCCAAATATTGCCAGTTATGGGGAAGGAGTATAGGCATGGAGACTTGCACACATTATGCTATGCTCATGAGTTGGCAATCACAAAAGAGGGGATGGGTCCAACATGTTGTTTTCACTCTCCCTGTCTGTGCATTTAGTCAACACATGAAGGGGTGTACAGGACTTATTACAGAAGAGAATAAACAATATTCTTGCTTTTTACCTAAATAGGTTAATATGGTATAAAGAAGTCAGAATTAAAATTAGGTCTTCGGGTAGTGGTGACAGATGCCATAATGCTGCCTCCCCAGGACTTGCCCCCAGAATTAAAGCCAAACTAGATATGATAGCATCCCTGAGTCCACCACGGGGATGCCTCAACCATTGTAGGGATGAAATTCCTTCTGCAAAGGGATCCAGTCCTGATAGGGACCACAGCATGGGTGAGAGGGCAGGTTCCTATTCCTCCGATGCCACTTTCAGGAGCCTAAACCCCTGGTATTTAAGGTCTTGAGACAGCACTCAGGGGGTGTCCCTTCTACCCTCCACCACACTCCTGACCAGGATTGGGCCCCCACAGTGTCTGTAAGCAGAGAGAATGTCATTCCTAAAATGGCAGAGCCATCTCTTGGTGGACTTGGGGATATCATCGCATCTAATTTGGTTCTTATAATGGAGCTACTATGGGATACTGCTGTGTTGTCTGAAAAAAATTTCTCCTTGATAGCCTGTTAGTAGCTTATGGAGTCTGGCAATGGAGTGGCCTTTGCATGTCTATCAAGAGACTAATAGTTTTGTAGACTTAGCAGGAAGGGTTACATCAGTACTTAGTTCTCGTGACCCCTTCTTTACATGCCCAAGGTAAGGTGAATTGCTACCTTGGGGACAAGTAGTAATTTTCCCCAGGCCAGTTTGGCTAGGGATCCTGATGTTGTTTTGTCATCTTCTGAGCATGGAGCAGGGGTCACTGAGGGTGTGGAGGAGGGGAGGTAGTTGTGAATTTCCTGCATTGTGCAGGGAGTTGGACTAGATAACCTTCCAGCCCTATGATTCTATGATTCTACTCTAGGGTGTTATTTAAGACGGAAAGCTTTCACTAGAGAAAAATTAGCTAGGCTACACTGAATGGGTCTATAACAGATATTACTGTTCTTTCCTCAGGAAAAAAAGTTTCATGGAGAAAGACTGTACAATCTTTTTAATGCAACTTGTTCTCTTAATAGCAGTCTTAATAGTTAAGGTCTCTCCACCACAAATGTTTGTTTTTAACAGTACAACAATAACAAGAATTATACCCTTCTAAATCCATAGAGTTAGAAGGGTTTAACTCTGTATAGGTTTTTAGCATAAATTACAGAGACACAAATTAAAGTTAGTTTCAAGTGGATAGCCATGTTAATCTACAGTAGTAGAACAAAGTTCAAGTCCACTACTGCTTTCAAGACCAACAAAATTAAGGTTAATTATTCATATTATGGCATCAGTGAGTATAGTAAACCATACATTAAAATCCTTTTCATTATAATTATCATTAAGCTTGTTCTCAGTACAAGAAAAAAGTTTATGGTTCCTTTCCACAACATCCTCACCTCACTGTTCTCTCTGTGTGTGTATGTGTAGCCGCCCTGAGCCCATTTGTGGGGACAGCGGGGTATAAATCGAATAAAATAAATAAATAATAAATAAATATGTGCCATCAAATTGCTTTCAACTTATGAGGACACTATGAATTAACACGCTCCAAAATATCCTGTCATTGACAGCCTTGCTCACGGTTTTAGACTTCATTAAGCCAATATTGTGATATCACAGGCATCTTTCTTTTGAGTATCTAAGTAGACCCTTTGCATGTACTTCAGCTGAGTATGCTGTCATTTTGAAGCAAACTTTAAGGCAACAATGTCTTCTCAGAAGTAAGCCCTATTTTATTCAATGAGACTTACTCCTAAGAAAGTACTCTTAAGATCACAGCCAAAAGCTGGCTCTCAAGGTCTGAAAGAATGATTCCAGTTAAAGTGACTTTTTATTGCTTAGCTATATCTCCTCAGGCTGATCATAAAACCGACCTTTTAATTACCTTTAATTCCCATTCAAATGCTCTATTTATCCATCAATAAATCACAATTACTTGCTGCACAGAAGGAGTAGAATAATTAACAATCTAAAAATAACTTTTAAAAATGGAAGGTTATCATGATGTAGCATCCTAGCAAAGTAGCATCTTTCAAAGGGGGACCTTAGGGGCAAAATTAAGCTGCCTTGGACAGTCTCCTATTCCTGTTGTAGTGGTTGTGGTAAAACCAGAAGTTTGTACCACAACAATTATGAATCCATTATGGCACAACATGACCCTGATTTCCTCTAGTCATAAGGAACTAGCAGAGACCACGGCCTTTTTCTGACCCCTTTCAGGCCCTAAAAAGTCCCTTCTGAACTGCTTTCTTGTTCTGGAAGCGTGGAACATGAATCCAGTCCTCTGCCATACAGCCACTGCACAACACAGTGCAGGACTATGCTGTCTTGCATCTTATTTGTTACTTTGAATATGCACTCCTATATACTGCCTGTGCTTCATGTTATCTAATGTCAGTCCCAGAATTGATTATGTTCTGTTTCAGCAATTCTTCAGCTCTGTATTGGATCCTTGCTAATGCTATGTCTTTGTAAAATCCTATGATATTGTTTATTGAAATAACTGAATGACACTGTATGGAAATGTCCTTGATACTGTATGGAAATGTCCTTGATACTGATTGTATTAATCTCACACTATGTAACCTGCCTTGAGTCTTAGTGAAAAAGGTGGACTATAAATGACATAAATTATTTATTTATTTATTTATTTATTTATTTATTTATTTATTTATTTGTTTGTTTGTTTGTTTAAAACATTTATTAGCTGCCTTTCTTATGGAACTTAAGGCAGTTTAAAATATTCTTTATTGTTTATTGTTTATTTATTGATTGTCTGCCTTTCTCACTGAGATCCAAGGTGGATTGAATCAATCAACAGGTAGGACATTCAACAAACAAGTACAGTAATGAACACAAGACATTCAGTAAAATAGATACAATAGGGTAGCAGAAAATTTGAAAATAAGCATAAAGTTGAGCATAGCGATGACATTTGTGTAGTGGTTAAGAGCGACAGACCCTCATACACATTCTTTGTTGAATATAATGGTCTCGAACTCTGTACCACATAGATTTGAATCCTGAACCAGTAATGTTCTGCCTAGAAGCAATCATGGTGGAAAAATTATCCCTGAAGCTTAGATCCAAAAATATAGTAGAATATTTTTTTGGCACACAGTCCTACTGGATGTTTTATTTTCAATCTCTTTCGTAATAAATCATAGCATGGATTTTTCCTTTTTCACTGATACTGCACACTAGTTTGACATTTTAGAGTGGCACTACTCTAATCTGGAGAACCAGATTTGATTTCCCACTCCTCCACTTGAAGCCAGCTAGGTGCCCTTGGGTCAGTCACAGCTCTTCCAGAGTTCTCTCAGCCCCACCCTCCTCACAGGGTGATTGTTGCAGGGCTAATAATGACATACTTTGTAAACTGCTCTGAGTGGGTGTTAAGTTGTCCTGAAGGGTGGTATATAAATCGAATGTTGTTATGATGATGATGATGATGATGAAATAACTCATAATTAATTTACATAGCATGTTAAGCAACATGGAAATTTCCTAGTGGCACATACCTGCATCAGCATATAGTATCCAATAGTCCCTGTTCCCTCCAATGCATCTGTCTGAGCTATTTCTTATGAAACTGCCCTGTAACCTGGATAGAAAGCCCTGCAGAATAATTCAGTTTACATAGTTTGGAGAAAGCTAGCTAAGTAGGAGCTTTCCTGACCTTCTCAGGCAGGCCATACCATAAATTGGGAGCTACCACAGAAAAAGTACGTGTGTGGGAGGCTGTTGATTTTGCCCAGTTGCAGGATGGTATCTGCAGAAGGCCCTGTCCAGATGAGTGAAGCTGCAATGGTGGAGCATGAGGGAGAGGTGGTCATGCAGATATGAGGGGCCAAGGCCACGAAGGGCTTTGAATGTGATAGTTGTGGATTTGAATTGAGCCCAGTAACTGATGGGTAGCCAGTGGAGTGACTACAAAATGGGGGTGATATGCATGCTCTATCCAGCTCCTGAGAGTCGATGAGCTGCAGTATTTTGAACCAGCTGGAGTCTCTGAGTCATCTTCATGGGGAAACCTATCTAGAGTGCATTACAGTAGTCTTGTCTCAATGTTACTGTGGCATGAATCCAGGTGGCCAAATCAGCTGTGTCAAGGTAGAGGGCCATCTTCCAACCTACTCTGAGCTAACAGAAGGCTCTTTTTTTGCAGCTGCATTCATTTGTCTCCTAGCAGCAGTGCCAGGTCTAATATAATCCCTAGGCTCTTTACTGAGGGCCAAGCTAGAAGTGACGAATGGCACTTGAACAGCAAGTGTATTTCTCCCTGTTCACTTGCCCTCCACTCAATCCACTTGCCGTTCAAGTGTCATTTGTCATGTGTAGCTTGGCCCTAAGTCAGCCAGGGTCAACAGAACCCCATCAAAGATTGGAAGCACAATGCCCTTCAAGTGTTCTGTTTTTCCAGCCATATCAATTTCATCTTGTCTAGGTTCAATTTCAATTTGTTTGCTTTCAGCTAATTGACAACAGCTGACAAGCAGCGACTTAGAGCCAAGCTACAAGTGACTTTTTTCATGTGGAGAACACTCGATTGTTTTCTCAAGTTTTCCTGGGAAGTGAAGTCCGAGTGTCCTTCCCCTCTCTGTTAGAATTGCTGCCTGAAGAGCCAGAGAAAGCCTGCGGTGGCAGCAGCTTTTGCAAATCGTTCCTCCAGTCACAATCCTGCTGGACAAGAGGACTCCCAATGATCGTTTGGGGGTGGGCAGCTGCTACTTTCTTCCTGGGCATCCTGCTCCTGGGGAGCTGCTCTGGAGAAAGCCGCCACGTTGGTGAAGCTCCAGCCGCAGCGACAGCAGAAGAATCTGCTGCCGCTCTAACATGCCCTTCCCCTGCTCCTGAGCTCCTGGAGAAAAACTGGAATGAGGGCATGTTAGAGCAGCAGCAGATTCTTCCACTGTCGCTGTGGCTGGAGCTTCACCAACATGGCAGCTTTCTCCAGAGGAGCTCCCCGGGAGCAGGACGCCCAGGGAGAAAGTAGCATCTGCCCGCCCTCAAATGATCATTGGGAGCCCTCTTATCCAGCAGGATTGTAACTGGAGGAATGATTTGCAAAAGCTGCTGCTACTTCAGGCTTTGTCTGGCTCTTCAGGCAGTGATTCTAACAGAGAGGGGAAGGACACTTGAACTTCACTTCCCAGGAAAACTTGCCAAAACGATCAAGTGTTCTCCACATGAAAAAAGTCACTTGTAGCTTGGCTCTCAGTTTCTCTACTGCCTCACCAGGGGATTTGAAGAGTGAGATATAGAACTAAGTATCATCTGCATTGGCATCCAATTCCATAGCCACAGATGAGTTCTCCCTCTTACATAGGGGTTGAATAACACTGGGGATAAGATTGTGCCTTGTGGAACCCCACAAGATAATTCCCACACTGAGGATAGCTGGTCTTTAATTGTCACCATCTGAGTTCCATCGAATAAACTGGGACTAAATTCTGGATAGATCTTAGGACTTCTCCTTACTCACTTCATTTACAGCCTGCTTTTCTCAAAGGTGGATTATATACTTTTATATGTTGCACAACCTTTTTGGGCCCCCTTTTTACAGAATAGGTAAGAGAAAAATATTACAGATGAATGAATGAACAAATGAATGCACAATGAATGAATGAGTTATCTACAACCAGACATGAGTCAAGCATTTGCCCCAAAGCCGAACATGTCTATTACAGGGTTAGATAACTCACTCAATACTAGGAACCTCAGAAAGAATACCATGTGCCGGAGGGCCATGGCTAATTTGCATATTTACACTTCATTAGCAATCTTTACAGGAGGGCATGAAAAGGGTGGACATGCTGCATTTCAACTGTTGTGCCTCTGCAGCATTATTGGCTATGAGACACTGCTCTTTGGAAGATATTCTCCTGATGATTATCAGTTAATTGAAATCTCAGTTTACATTTCTTAAGGTTTGCAATGAAACAGTTTGCTCATAAATGTATTTACCATACACACACACAAAATACACTACTTTAAGTACTTAGCAGCTGGGCCATCTAACTAACTTTAGTGGGACAATGTCCACTTCATGCGCGATTTTCTATCCATGTGTGGAAAAGTATGCACACAAAGTCAGATATGTGATAAATGCACAGCAGCTTTGCTGAATGTATGTAAAGTGGAAAGCAGCAGCTAATTGCTCTTTGGATGCTATGAAAAATGAATAAATGGATGTTATTCTAAAATGTACAGGTACAGGGTAGATGTAAATGGTATTTTATGGTCAGGCAGAACCACAGGGTGACTATAAAATATCACAAAAAGATGCACACCACATTTAAACAAATATACAATTCCAATTATAAATTACAACAAGATAATATAAATTCTCCCAAAGCAGAAAAGTAGCTGTATCAGCCTGTTCTTATTCACCGAGTGCTCCCTAGAAAAAGGCCTCCCTTGGCAGCAGTTTCCACAGGGAGTTTGCCACCACTAAGAAAACTGCCGAAAGACCTGTAGGAAGCGTCAAAACTGAAGGGTGAATCATCTGGCGATATGGCTAAGACAAAGCACAGAGCTTTGAATGCTCCCGTCACCTTTTGATTCATAATCATAAACTCTTGTCTGAGGGAAAATGAGAACAGTCTTTAGCCTGCAGGGGTTGCTGTGACACAAGGATATTTCTTACTTGTTGTAACCACAAGTCAAAACTCGAGATTACTTAAAATATATATATAAAGGTTGTGTTTATGTCTCACAATAGCAGGCAAGCTTTCCGGCTACTGCATCTTCTTTTGTGAAGCACTTGGCTTGAGGCTGCTTCCAGAACAGCACAAGAACTACAACATTTACTTTACAACATGCTGGGATCTCCTATCTGAAAGGATGTCCTGTTTACATTCAGTGTTATAACTAAGTAATTACTCTACATGAGTTCTCAAGAAGTGAGATGAAACAAAAGAGCTGGAGTACTTGAAAAGGATTTTCACACAAATTTACAGAATGACACTTATGTGACCCCTGTCATCACCAAAATTAGAATTAGTTTTCCAAAGATTATTAGTTTAGCAGAGTATTACACAGAGGACGGAGATGATGTGGTATCTAAAGAATGTATTTTTATTGCTTTGGGTTGGGAAGCTTTTTTAATCCTTTCTCTTTAGCAAAGAAAATAGAGACAGACTGATATTTGGCTAAGTGCCAGTCTTATTTCTTGAAATGACCCGTGCTTGAAAACTATCACTGCAAAATTGAATTGCATCGTACCACAGCACACAGCATTTAAACACTGACTGGATCAGATATTCCTTTGAGAAAGTGTTTGTGCAAAGTAGGCCTTGATGCATAGCATGTTGTCAACATGAAAGCACATTCTACTTGTGTAAATGGCAGCACCACACAGCAAGCAATGGAAATAAGACCCAACATATCTGAAAATCAGTCACAAGATTTTTGTCTCAGCAAAGGAAGCTAACTGTAATGCAGAAAATTGTTACCCACTAGGAACTTTTCTTGCATGAATCCCAATTGACAGTGAGTAAGATGTAGCGGCTAGAGTGTCAGAATAGAATCTGGGTAAACCAGGTTTGATTCCCCACTGTGCCATGGAAGCTTGCTGGATTACCTTGATCCAGTCACACACTCTCAGCCTAACCTACCTCACAGTGTTGTTGTGAGGAGGGGAAAAAAAAACAGCAGAGAGGAGAATGATGTAAGCTACTTGGAGTCTTCATTAGGGAGAAAGGTAGAGTATAAATAAATAAAAATAAAAATAGATAAAAATAAATAAAATTAATGAATGTAAGTTATACAAGAGCATTGGTCCAAGAGTGTGTTCAGAGGGTTCAGTTTAGAGGCCAGGCTTTCTTTAAGAAAATATAAACTTAATTTTACAGTGAGTCTAAGGTCGTTTCCACATGTTCCTTTCTTTCGGACTTTCTCTATCCCGAAGCCGAGTCTTCCCAACCCCCTTTCATAACTCACCTTCCATACGCAGCGTCCTCATGCGTTTCTTGTGCGTGTTCATAGCAGAAAGAAAAAAGGTCCCAACACAGAAAGTGTGTTCTTTCTGCACCTCGTCACAAATGATGTTGGTTCAGTCCCACCCAATTTTCCTTTTGTTTGGAGCACATGCAGGATTGTGCTATAATGTTGTCCTATCTTTCAGTTGCTGTAGAAACTGGGCATGCATAGTACTCTGTTCTCTACCATTGATTTCCCAAAGTTTTAAATGCAAAATTGTTTAATAAATATATGAACAGTAGAGTAGCGCAATCGCATGATTTCATATCCTACTATATAAAAGGCAAACCATGTTCGTTAGCACTCACTTCTTATCCCCACGGAGGCACAGTATGAAGGGATAAGAAGTGAGTGAGGGGTAAAATGGTTTGCCTCTCTGCTGCCTCCTTGAGGCCTCCAGAGGCCTAGAAGAGCTCAGCACAGGCTGAAGGAAGGCTCAGTGAGGCGGCGAGGCCCTCCCAACATCCCGCAGCAGTAGGGGTAGTGGTCCCCCTGCCTCCATGGGGTCTTGGGAGGGCCAGGCACAAGCCAAGTGGTGGCTGAGGGATCAGAGGATGAGGGAGCCCCTGCTCTCTTCCCCATCCCTCTCTTGACTGACGCCACGGGGAGAGGTGCGGGGGTGGGGGAAGTACTGCTAGGAGCTGTTATAGTTTCCAAAACAACAGGCTTTAATGCTAGTTTGAAATAAAATCAGAAATGGCATTCTGTTCCCAATGTTATTCCTAAACTGATAGTCTGATTGCTGAGTGATCCAGTGTAGCAAGCACTGAATTGTAATAGCGCAAGGACCATTTTGAAAAGTAAAAAAACATGGCGGGGGCAGAGGACTTATATGATCGCGCATGCGAGCCAGACACTTGTGTGGGAGGGGTAATGGCAAGAGGAGGGGTTGGAGATTTGTGGGAGGGCACTTTAAAAGCGCAAAAAAGCCTCCAGATGTATTGATATGTTAGATAATTGCACGAAAAAAGCAGCATCAAAAATGAAAACGGAACAAAACAAGTTTCACAAAAAATGCTCAAAACCCGGGATCATGATGACCTGCATGCACATGGAAAACGATAACGTATAACCCACCAAAGTTCCGTTAGCAGGCCGTCTCAGTAAGGACGTTTGGAAGTGACCTAAATAGATGCAACGTGTGCCATCTCTACATGTGGCTGAGAGTGCCATGTTTTCCTTGCCACTATCTTTAGCTTTTTTAGTTAATTTTTTAAAAATGTATATTCTACTTCTTTAAAGCAAGAAGTAGCTTTTAAATGATACGGTTATGGGTATGCAGTAGAGTTTTGTGTAAAGGTTAAGAGCGCGGGTCTCTAATCTGGAGAACTGGGTTTGATTCCCCACTCCTCCACTTGAAGCCAGTTGGGTGACCTTGGGTCAATCACAGCTTTTAGGAGCTCTCTCAGCCCCATCCACCTCACAGAGTGATTGTTGTTGTGGGAATAATAATAACATATTTTGTAAACCTCTCTGAGTGGGGTCCTGAAGGGTGATATATAAACTGAATGTTGTTGTTGTTGTTGTTATGATTATGGTGGTGGCGGTGGCGGTGGTCCTGGCTTGAAGAACAACTGGATCTTTGCAGTGGGTTTGGGTTCATGGAATTATCATAAAGATAATTAGTCAGTGAACATAGGGCATTTCTGGGGAAAGTTTTGCTAAAAGGGATCAAGTAAATGAGGGGCAAACTTTGGACTTCTAGGGCATGAAATTAATCTCCCTTAGACTGCTGTCCATGAAGTAAGTATACTGATACTAGTTTTAGAATTACAGAAAATTCTAGGGCTACTGTGCTAAAAAGCAGAATTTCTGTGAAAGACCCACCTTAATATATAATATCTTGATACCACTTTAAGTTCTCTTACTAACGAAAAATTCTTGTTCCCATTGTGACACGATGTGGCCATCAGGGCCGTTTCCAGATGGCTTACCTGCCTCCGGAACGTTGCGCCATCTTGCGGGGAAAACGCGAAATATCGCGTTTTCTCACACGAGTGTTGCGCGACGTTGCGCAAAACTCGCGCGAGAAAACACGATATTTCGCGTTTTCCCCGCAAGGTGGCGCAACGTTCCGGAGGCAGGTAAGCCATCTGGAAACGGCCCAGGTGAGACTGCACAAGCACATCTCGTACCGGTCTGAGACCAGAATCTTGTTCAGATTGGAACACTCCCACATAAATTAATTACTGCTTTAAGTCATATTGACTGTTGGAGAAGCAGGAAAAGCAGAGTTAGGAAAGGGCTACCATAAAAATATGAATTCTATGGCAAATAAAGTTAGGTCAAGACTGAATAGATTTAGGACATTTACACAGACGTTTCAGTCCCACAGAAAACTTTACTGTAGGCCATTTAGCACATGAGGAAATTCAGTTGGTCCATGATAGCCTATTAAAGAGAAGATTTTCTTGACTTCTGAGCTGGAAAGAAGAGGGTTCTGCCTAAGAATATGGAAGAAAGAGCTACCTAAGTGTTTATTAAGAATATATTCTAAATATCTGTATACAGTTCTTTATCAAGAAAGCAACAATTCATGGCAACCACCATGTTTCTAGAAACATAATACCAAGGCACTGTATCTGATTGCAACAACCAAACATTGTACATAGTCCATCTATCTTATCTATGGGATATGGAAAATATTGGGATGAAATCAACTGTACCAGAGATTTCTGGGGGGAAAAAAACTTGATTCTATATTTACATCCTTGAACAAGCTCACTTTGACTCATAGCTCCTTAATTAGAGGCATCATCATTTTCTTTTCTGTAGGGCATTTTTTTACCCTCACAATGCAAGCATACATTTGGTAACTAATACCAGCAATTAGCCTCATCTGCTATGTAAATGAGTGTAATTGCAATTAAATACTTTAGTGGGCCCAAAGGGAAAACATGTAATCATTATGAAAGTAAGTGGGAGAACTAGGAGTACATAGTTAAGGGACATTTAGGAGTGGTAGCACAAGTGCTTTATTCCACCCCCACCCCCACCCCCGCCAAACCCGGCATAGTAACATCAGTTGTTATTATTTTTAGTTATTTCATCAAGTGATTTAGAACACTATTTAAATGAAGGTTTTTTCCCCCAAAAAATAAGTGTGAAATTATTAGTACAAGGAATTGTATATAGTCAGAGAAAATGGACTATCTATAAGAATGTTTATGGGAATGCAAGATGGCCAGCCACTTTCACCTACATACCAAAAATATGTTGTAGGCAGGGAATGGACTATTTTCCTAGGAGGATCTCACAACTGTGCAACAATGACATCAGGTTTACGATTGTGTTTAGTGCTACACATTTAATAGTGACTATTAAAGTTCTATAGTGTTGTACTAGGAGCCTTAGAAGACTCTGACCTTGATGAGCTGCTTAACAAGATTTAATACTCCAATTTCAGCCATAAGCAAAAACACCTCCCCATTCAGTTATATCAGGAGCCAGACTTTGGCTGGTTGTGTTACTTCATCAACCACTATTTTCCATCTGTGGTAACCATAAAGATGATTAAAAGTAGTTTTTAAAAAGATCAAAAGTGATTGTGCCTCTTAGTTCTCAGATTCACAGTGAAATCCTCAGCAGAGTAACTCCAGTCCAGGCATTGGGCTTAGGAAATTTCATCTGCAGCATAGGAAACTTCATCTGAAAAAAAAAGGGGGGGAGTTGTGTGTATTTGACATTATGGCTTATGCTTCTATCAGTTCTACACATCACAAATATTGAACTAAAATGTTATTATTCTAAACAATTCCAAAAAGTAACAGAACTATTTTTTTCAGAGAGAGTCTCTGGCTGAAGGAATATCATTTGGATGAAAATCATGCCAGATCATCTTAGCAAGTATTAACTTTTTAGAGAAGATACTGGGCCAAAGTTTTATGCACGAACATTCTGCTTCTTGTAACTGTCTTTCTGCTCTGTGAACTAATTTTCACCTCGGCAGCACGGAGTACGGCTCTTTCCCCTCCAGCTGCCATGCCCAGTGTTTGTGGCCTCCCTGCCAGTGGAATTGTTTCAGCCTTTTCCCCTTTCAAAGGCAAAACATAAACAAGAGGCACATTAAAATGGAAACAGGATCTTGGTCCTTTGCTTCATAGTTTTATTTAGCAATGACCTTTAACCCTCATTAAGGTACTCTGGAAAAATTGAGGGCCTTTTAAAAATATTCCTCTCTGGGAATATTTTGATTTTCTTCTTGTTTTCTTCATAGCATATTTGAGGAGGACTTAAACTAAAATAGTGAAAGAAAAAATATATTTCTGACCCATAGCTGAGTTTGCTGTGAAAATGAGGTGGTCAGATTAAGATATCTCCTGTCTCACAAATCCAAACATTGGAAGCTAAACCAAAATGTGTGTTATACATACTAGGGTTAAAACTTCAAGAAGATAGGTGACCCTTCAGACTAAACTAATGTAAATTTAAGCCTAAGTGCCATTGATTTCAACAATATTTTGTTAGATTTAAATCTAAGTATTCAAGCTTAACTGTTTTGTGGTTGGTGTATTTAAAAATCAGTGCTAACCAAAAATAGATTGGTTTACATGTTTTTCTGATGGGATAAGAGAGAGTAGTTATCTTGCCCAGTTGTTTTCCTCACTGAAAACCCCTTATTATATGGCTTTTTTTGTCCACCTGGATTCCATGAACCCAAGTAAAAGGGCCCTCTCCTCTTTCTTCTGCCAGCAGAAAATCTTGTAGGCACTAATCCATTAACTGACACTGAACAAATATAAAGAACTTGCATAATATGCTAAGTCTATAATGATGAACTTCATTTTAATTATTCCCAGGAAGCATATTACTAGAGTGAATTTAGATCTTTAATTTTTTCTTTATAATTAAATATTGAAATTGTGAGGAAGGTCCATCTATTTACAACTGTGATGATCAATCCAACATAATGGTTAAAGAGTTTTAAGGGGAGATTAATTTTTGTTAAGAGCCCTTGAGTGAATCTCTCATTAAGCAAACTTGTAGTGCAATCCTAAACAGAGTTACGCTTGTCTGTTGAAGTCAATGGGCTTAGAATGGTGTAACTCTCCTTAGAACTGCACTGTAAGTTTTCAAGTGTACTTCTTTTGAGTGTCATGGAACTACATTCATTTTTTATTAATACATTTTATCATAGACACACATAATATATGCTGAAAGTAAGCCTATTATCAATATACAAACTTTTCCAGAGTCAGAGCATTCCTGTCTGAGTGACAAAAACAGCAATGCCCTTTTTGGCTTAATGTGTGGAAGCAGGGATGCATGAACTGTTACTTATGAACACCCACTCTCTTTTCCATATAGAACAGATGAAGGAGGGGAAACAGTGGTTCATTTCAGGATAAACCTGTTCACTTTTGTTTATTTTGTTGCCATGCGAGTGCTACAAGCAAAATTTTTTGAAAAGCAGAATAGTCTATATTGAACATTCAGCAATCAGTATCAGTACTACAAAATCAGTACTACAAAATGTATAGCTCAACGATAATTTATAAAATAATCCACAAACCTCTGCTGTGTTTGTACAAACTTACTAGGTAGATTAATCTAGGATCCTCTAAACTCTTCTGCTACTTAAAAGGATTCTTTGTTATAAGGAAACTATGCACAAAACATGGGCCGTTTCCACACGGCTTACCTGAAGTCAGGCCATGGCGCAACGTTGCGGATCATGCTGGGGAAAATGCGAAATATCGCATTTTCTCGTGCGAGTTTTGCGTGACATTGCGCAAAACTCACGTGAGAAAACACGGTATTTTGCATTTTCCCCGGCATAATCTGCAACGTTGCGCCATGGCCCGGCTTCAGGTAAGCCGTGTGGAAACGGCCATGGTCATCATTCTAATGTCTATT
This sequence comes from Eublepharis macularius, assembly GCF_028583425.1. Taxonomy (NCBI): domain Eukaryota; kingdom Metazoa; phylum Chordata; class Lepidosauria; order Squamata; family Eublepharidae; genus Eublepharis; species Eublepharis macularius. Next base: position 59,190,516 of record NC_072791.1, read on the forward strand.
TTGCTATGAGCTTGTGCTGGGTAAAGTGACTTCCTAATATATACTTGCTTCCTGCACCTAACAGCTGCCAAACTCCAGATGGTGGCTGGAGATCTCCCAGAATTTCAACAGATCTCCAGGCCACAGAGATCAGCACTAGAAGTGGGCACAAATTAAATTATGACTCCCCAAAATGCACGAACTGGGCTGGTTCATGGTTCGTTAACAAGCGGTTCATGGAGCCGCGTGTTAACAAACCCCCATGACTTTTTCAGGCCCGGTTCGTGTGGGTCGTGAACATTGTGTGACCCCAGACAGGCTGGCACCACTGAGGGGTGTGTGAAATTGACAGCCCTGTTCTCTTGCCACCAGTGAGCGGCAAGAGAAGGCAGCTGTCAGTTTCACACACACCGCACCAGGTTCAGCCCGTGAGCTGAAGCTGGTATGGGGTCTGTGAAGCTGACAGCTCCCTTTTCTAGCCTCTGGGGAGTGGCAGGAGATAAGACTTGTCAGTTTGACAGACCTGGCACCAGGTTTAGCCCCTGAGCTGAAGCCAGCACAGAGTCTGTGAAACTGACAGGCCCCATTCTCTTTCCGCCCAGGGCGGCAGGAAAATGTGGGCTGTCAATTTGACAGACCCCGCGCTGGCCTCAGCCCAGGGGCTGAACCCAGCAATGGGTCTGTGAAACTGACAGCCCCCTTCTCCTGTCCTCCCGAAGTGGCAGGAGAAGTCTGTCAGTTTCAAAACACCCCCACAGGCTTCATCCAATGGGGTGAAGCCAGCACAGGGCATGTGAAAATGACAGCCTTGTTTTCCTGTCCCCCGAGTGGCAGGAGAACAGGAGCTGTCAATTTGACAGACCCCGCACTGGCCTCAGCCCAGGGGCTGAACCCAGCAATGGGTCTGTGAAACTGAGAGCTCTCATTCTCCTCCTGCTTGGGCAGGAGGAGAACAGGAACTGTCAGTTTGACATACACGGCACCGGGTTCAGCCCCTGGGCTGAAGTCAGTGCTGGGTTTTCTTTCCGCCCAGGGTGGCAGGAAAACAGGAGCTGTCAGTTTGACAGACCCGCACCAGTTCGGCCCATGGGCTGAACCCGGCACATAAGCCGGTGCTGGGCATTTGAATTTAACAAACTACAAATCATGAATCAATTTGTGAACTGGTACAAGTTCGTGGATTTTGTGGTTTGTAGTTTGTGGAACTGCGACGAAACACGAATCAGGTGGTTTGGGGGTTTTTTGGTTCATGCCCATGTCTAATCAGCACCCTGGGAAAGATGGTTACTTTGGAAGGTGGACTCTATGGAATTACGCCCTGCTGATTCCTTCCCCTCTCCAAATCCCACCCACTCCAGGCTCCACTTCTGAAATCTCCAGGAATTTTTCAGTTTGGAGCTGCCAACTCCACCCCAGAATGAAGCTAAGGGTCATCAGCATATGGATTAAACTAGGATTTATTGATGACTGATTTGCATAATTATTAACACTTCTCTGCCCTTTTAATGCTGGTCACCAGTATTTTGTGTATTCCACACTGGGTCCAAACTCAGTCAGCATCTTTGTAGGCTTGTTTATCCTTATTTGTACATAAATCTGTGCCATGACTCATCCACATTTCTGTAAATTATACTAATGGTGCTCAGCACCAAAGGAGTTCACTCTCCTCCTGCAGGTCATATGAGCAGCTGGCTTGGGAAATCCTCCCTTTACTCTTAAATTCCCTCCTATAATATTGCAACCCACTACCACTGGCTGACTTGTATGAAGACCTTTGTCCAGCTCTCCCTTTAAAGAACCTCATCATCCTTCCTAAGGTGAATGAAGGCAAAATTTCCCTCAGATCCATTAATGTTGGGAAAAGGCTTGCATTAAAATAGTATAGGATGTAAACATAGGTCATACAAGTACTATTCTACATTGAATGTTCTTTATTAGAATAATTACAATCATGTGAATAGCATATATAACATATTCATAAATGTTTGAGGATAATATGGTACTGTGATTCTCTAAACCCATTAACATTCTAGAGTAGTTGATTTTTTTAGTTATTAACTCATGAATGTGACTTCTTTTTTTTGGAAAATTTCCACAACAAACTATTTTGAAAGAAAAGGGAAATAGCTAATATTATACCCATTTATTTATTTATTTATAGTACACCTTTTCACTCATATATTTACTAGCTTTGTACAGAGTTGCTTTTGTTTAACATGTATATATTAGAATTGGCCAGAAATATGATGTTTTGTCTTGAGCATGATCTGGTTATACATTTTGAATGAATTAGATAATAAAAACATAGACGTATTGGTTATTTACATTCATTTTGAGATCCAGTATTCAGATGGAATGCAAAGCTTTTTCCTTTCTCCTCATACAGCTCTCCTGGTTGTCCCCCTCCACTCAACCTACAAATAAGTACAAACAAAATGTCCTTGTTAGGCAGACGTAGATGAAGGCCACTCTATGCCTTTCCAAAACGAGGGGGAAATGTGCTGTAGGCTGTCAAGGAATCTTCAGAGAATGCAAAGTTTACTGTTTCTGTAAAGTCATGAATGTTCTTTTCCTTATATAGCAATCTTCATTCCCGCTACAAAATCCCACTCCATCCCTCACACCTATCTCTTCCTCTTTCTCATCCATTTGTCATCCATTTGTCTTCTCTGATCACTTAATAGCCTTTATTTGCCACTTTGGATCTCTAATTCTTTCTTTCTTTAATTCTTTAACTCAAGACTATTTTTCCGCAGTCCTTGCCTTAGTTCTGTGACTTCTTAGAATTCAAGAAATTACAGGAGCCCTAGCTAAAGGATGGTCCCAAACTACATAATTATTATTTTAGGCTCTCATTTAGCTCTTCAGTTCTGTTAGGTTTTTGATATTTAAAACTTTACCTTTGTAAGAAGTTAACAGAAAGTAATACCAATATTTAGAAAAATACATTTGTTTGTTTGAATCAAAAGATCACAGATCTTCCCTTCCTCTCACCTTCATGTAGTCATTTTTGACCTGAAGAGATGTTATTCCTAAAGCCACAGGACCCATGTGTAGCTCAAAAGCCAGGAAGAGTAATTTAGTCTCCTTATTTATTTGTTTGTTTGTTTGTTTATTTAGAGCCAGTTTGGTGTAGTAGTTAAGAGCACGGGACTCTAATCTGGAGAGCCGGGTTTGATTCCCCACTCCTCCACGAAGCCAGCTGGGTGACCTTGGGCGAGTCACAGTTCTCTGGAGCTCTCTCAGCCCCACCCACCTCACAGGGTGATTGTTGTAGGGTAATAATAACACTTTGTAAACCGCTCTGAGTGGGCATTAAGTTGTCCTGAAGGGCAGTATATAAATCGAATGTTATGTTATTATTAATTTTTAGTCTGCTCTCCCCGCCAGATGGGCTCAGGGTGGAGGACAACATTTCAATTTACATAAATAATTAAAAACAGATAAAACATTATACAAATAACATTAAAACAACTTTATACAATAAATACAATACAGCTTCTTTTCAGATGGCAATAATAAAATACTGCTTTTCAAGCCCTGGCTCACATATAGGGTCATATGTAGGGTGGTGGACAGATCTTTAGTGTGGCCAGTGGGGGGGTGGGGGCTAACCTAGCCTCCAGCATATGCCTGGCGGAACATCTCTGTCTTACAGGCCCGGCAGAAAGATCCCGCCAGGGCCTGGTTTCCTCAGACAGAGAGTTCCACCAGGTTGGTTCCAGGACCGAAAAGGCCCTGGGTCTGGTCGAGGCCAGGGACCACCAACAGTTGTTTATTTGTTGAATGAAGCATCCTCTGGGGTACATATGGGGAAAAGCAGTCCTGCAGATATGCTGGGCCCAGTCCACATAGGGCTTTATAGGTCAACACCAAAACCGTGAACTGGACCCGGTACTCAACTGGTAACCAGTGCAGCTGGCATATTAAAAGTGTTATATGTTCCCTAATCAGGACCCTTGCAATTACTCATGCAGCTGCATTTTGGACCCGCTGTAGCTTCCGGATCAGGCCCAGGGGAAGCCCTGTGTAGAGCAAATTGCAGTAGTCTAGTCTAGAGGTAACCATTGCTTGGATCACTGCAGTTAAGTCATGGGTTGATAGGTAGGGGACAAGCTGCTGGGCCAGTCTTAGATAGAAAAAAGAAGACCAGGCAACCACTGCGACCTGTGCCTCCATAGTCAGGGAGACATCCAGGATCGCCCCCAGGCTCCTAACTCTCGAAACTGGTGCAAGTAGTGCTCCATCAAGAGCAGCGAACCGGAGTCCCATGCCAATGGCCCCCAGACCCACATGCAGGATCTCCGTCTTTGTGGGATTTAATTTCAACCGACTCTGCTTCAACCACCCAGTCACAGCTTCAAAGGCACGCTCCAAGACATCTGGGGCAGAGTCGGGCCGGCCGTCTATCATCAGATATAGTTGGGTGTCATCAGCATATTGATGACACCCAAGTCCAAAACTCTGCACCAGCTGGGTGAAGGGCCGCATATAAACATTAAACAGTAATGGGGACAGTATTGCCCCCTGAGGGACACCGCAAACCAACGGGGGGCAGGATGACAATTTCTCCCCAAGTGCTACCCTCTGTCCCCAACAGTGAAGAAAAGAGACAAGCCACTATAAGACAGTCCGTTATATCCCCACATTGGTGAGGTGGTGGGTTAATAGATCGTAATTGACCATATTGAATGCTGCTGACAAATCCAGTAGTATCAGCAGCGCCAATCCGCCGCGATCAGCTGCCTGTGGACATTGTCTGTGAGGGCGACCAGCAATGTCTCCACCCTGTGTCCCAGGCGGAAGCCAAACTGGAAGGGATCTAGGGATGAAACCCTGTAGCTGTTCCACCACCACCCGCTCAATCACCTTACCCAGAAACGAGAGGTATGAAACTGGGCGGTAACTGACCGGGTTGGTGGGGTCCAAAGATGGCTTCTTCAAGAGACGCCTAACAACGGCTTGGAGAGACAAGATTTTGTCAGCAAAAAAGCTCCCAAAAGCCTCACAGCTAATATCCGAATTCAAAATTTGATGGTCTCCCCCTGATAGGGAGACCAGTGACTGAACCAAATTAAACAATTTTGCTGTGTGAGCTAGCTGGCGCAATGGAAGCTGTGTAGAAATCTTTCTTTGCAGCCTTCACCACCATCTCATAGGCTTTCATAAACATCCTATAAGATGATCTTGCTTCTTTGTTGCGAGATCATTGCCACCCTCGCTCAAGCCGTCTCAGCTCCCGCTTCATCCATTGTAGTTCCTCTGTATACCAGGGAGACAATCTGGTGTGGGGATGAAGAGGGCGACGGAGGGCAATTTTGTCGATGGCTTCGGAAAGACGGACTTACCAGTCTTCCACCAGCTCATTCAATGAACCACCAGGGAGTATTGGATCCTGCAGAGCATTCCTTCATGTTCTCCAATCCCCACTGTAGCCTCCGGATCTGCATGGCTATAGCTATGAATCCTAGGAACAGACTTTCCTGATAGAGTTGCCAGTTCTGGGTTGGGAAATTCCTGGAGATTTTGGGGTGGGGTTGGGGGTTGGGAAAGGGAGGGACCTCAGCAGTGTATAATGCCATAGAATCCACTTCCAAAACAATCATTTCTGCCAGGTGAATGGATCTTTGTGGCTTGGAGATCAGTTGCAATTCTGGGAGATCTCTACCCACAGCTTGGAGAAGGACAACCCTATTTCCCAGGGTTTGAAAGGACTACTGAGAGGAGTAATAGATTATAGAGATGTTGGCTTTAAATATATTTTCAGTTCTTGTTTTGTGTTGGTGGCACATTGTTCTAGTCTGGATATGGTAAATTGATTGTTGTACTTCATGGTACTGTGGTGTCTTAGCCTACCTATGTGAATTATGCTTTCATCCTTATTCTTAAGCTTCTCTCTGCCTTTCTTCAAATACTATGCTACCAGTCCCTTGGCTGTCTTGCAACTATTCTTCCTTTGAGCTTCCTAATGCAACTAGCCAACATCCTCTTGCCTCTCTACCATCCTTATTAACATGATCACACAATCTTAAGAATAGAAACAGATTTCAGCTCTTTCTAGTGGCTTCCGATTTTGTCAGAAACGACTCCAGCATATATGTCATGTGTTAGGGATTTTTTGCTGCAGTGTGTAGTGTGCCTCTGAGAACATGCAGAGGGAAACCTGTTTTGCTGAATGGTTGCTAGCTGCTTATCTTGCAGGTGTTTTGGTTACAATTTCCTGGCAGGCCTGAGAACGTGGCCTTGAAGTTTCAGCAGAGACTGCACCAAACTCCTAAGAGACTGAGCAGAGCTCATCCTTTCCCTTCTCCCCTCTTCCCAGCCTCAGTGAGCCAAAATCCTAACGGACTTTCTTTCCCACTGGGAGGTGGCTCTTTTACCTATAATTAACCTTGCTTTGCTACCTTGAATCACTTCAGCCAATGCTCCTGTCATAGCACCTTGATACTGGTATTCTTCTTTAATAAAACCAACTTTAACTCATTTACATGATCTGGCTGTGCCAGGAAGACCTAGTGAGGCCTCAGAAGCCTGTTAGCAGTGGAAATAGGCCTGCCTACAATTCCCAGGAAGCCCCTGGGCTGTTTTGGTGCCCTTTTGGGCCAATCAGAACACAGGGGGCTAGCGTTATATAAGACTGAGAGAAAAAAAGCCTGCATTCTTTCTCCCAGGAAGCAGGCCAGAGGAGTTTTCTGCTAGGGAGAGAGGCCCTCATCCAGGTAGGGTGAGAAGACAGGCCTGGCAGACAGAGGGACAGTGAGTTCAGTTGTGCTAGGGCCTTTTGTTTATTTTACTTTCACCCATCTATTGTTGCTAAGGCACCTTGTTTGCTTGCTTGTTTGATATTAACTGACCTTGTAAATAAATCCTTTTGTTTGTTGTTACTCTGCTGCATCCTCATGCCTGTTTATTGGCCAAGCTATGGAGATCGGAAGGGTTGGGAGGGTACTCTGGGTTTTCCCAAGGGACCCTAAATCCCAGAGTGGTGGCAGCGTAAGGTGGCTCACCCCACCTGAGGCATGACATGGTGGCTGTAGCAGTGGGGTGGACTAATTTTGGACCCTGGTAAGGCAGAGTGACATTTGGCTTTGGCAAAACCCCCCGACAACAACCTTTTTTTGCTTTTGGCTTAAGGAAGCCACATTTGCTGAAGGTGCTTGCAAGGCCAAGTAAAAGTCTGATAAAGGCATGGTGAAAGGGTTTTAAAAAAATGTTTTAGCTGTCAGGTCAACTGGATAGTGAGGCTAGAATAGGTAGTGCATGCTCCTCTGAACTGGAAAGACAAAATCAGAGGACGCACCTGTTCCTAGAAGCAAGACCCAAGCAAGGGCTGCTGGGCCCATGTCTGAGAAGGAAGAGACAGTCAGAACAATGGATTCTCTGAGTGAAGATGTCTTGCATCTCCAGCTGCAACTTAAGGAGGCAGACCTTGAGCTAGAGAAAATGAAACTTGAGAAAAAAGAGAAAGAGAACCAAGCTCGCTTAGAGCTGGAAAAAGAAAAAATGAAGCTTGAGAATGAGAAAGAGAAAATGAAGCTTGAGAATGAAAAAGAGAGACTGAGGCATGAGCTTGAGATGGCTAAGCTCGAAAAGGGTCTGCCTCCTCCAGATGCCCCGGTGAAAGAGGACTGTCGGAAGTACCCCTTGTACAAGGAAGGAGAGGACATCAAGGCCTTCCTGCAGAATTTTGTACACGTCTGCATTGACTACAAGGTTCCCCCAAAGCAGTACATGGAAAAGCTCTCACTTGAGTGGTGTCCTGGCTTCAGTGTCCAGGCAGATGGAAAGCGAAGAGAGAACAGATTACAAGCTGTTCAAGCATAGAGTGAGAAAGAGAGTGAGATTCACCAAGGAAGGGGCCTGGAAGTGCTTCAGAAGTGAGGCTTGAAGGTAAAGAGTCCTACCCACAGTTAATACACAGACTGGGAAAAGCCTATGACTTGGGGGTGGAAGTTGCAGAAGCCAAGACCCTAGCTGGTGTCAAGGCTCTGATGTGCATTGACTGGTTCTTGAATCTTCTTCCCGAGAACATTTGGTGCCCACTTGTGGACAAGAGTCCTTCTACCCTTCAAGAAGCAGGCCAGTGGGTGGAGCGACTGGCGGAAGCCTATGGAAGGCAGAGCTACAGCATTCATCGGGACTGGCATAAGAGGGAGTCTCCTAAGTCCCCACTCCAGTCCAGAAAGCAGCCAGAAGAAAAAGGACAGCTGTCCTAGCAGCAGCAACCTGTTTTCCCAAGTGCAGGTGGGAAGTTGCCCACAGTGGAGAAGAAGGTGCCACAGCACTTTGCATGCAACCAGTTGGACCACTTTAGAAATAAGTGCCCCAAAGCTGCGACTGACATGCACCAAATTATCCCAGAGAGGCCTCAGACTACTTTGCCTGCATTTGATCAAGAGTATATTCCCCAGCACCACCGGAAGAAGGTCATGGTGGATGGCTGTGAAGTTGCTGCTTGGCAAGATACTGCTTCTCTCCTGACTACTGTGCATCACTCTCTTATCGATCCCAAGTACCTCCTCCTGGGAGAAGAAAGGAGGGTAAGGCACCTGCATGAAGCAGAATGTATTGTTCTGCCTGTCGCCCAGGTACCAATTCCCTATGAAGGTTGGAATGGACTTTGGAAAGTTGCTGTGCACGATTATACCTCAGTGGCCATGTTAATGGGAGAAGACTTAGCACAGCATGTGCTCCAGGAACCAAAAGAACACGAGCTACAGTCTGCAGAACCTGAGGCTGACCAAGAGGGAGATGTGTACATGCAGTTTCTGAAAGACTTTGCAGACGTTCCAGAGGAACCTGGCAGATGTGCCAGAAACTACGTAGGGGTGTTAACCTGCAGCCAGACTAAGAAGCTGCAGCCAGCTGAATCTGCACCAATGACTACTCCAGATGTTGTGGCAACACCTAAAGAGGTAGAGCCTCCTCCAGTGCCCTCAGCTGCTTTCCAGAAGGAGCAAGAGGAAGACACAAGTCTCGAGGAAGCCCATGAACAGGCAAGGAGGGACCTTCCCCTCAGTGCAGTCACCCGATCCCGGTTTGTGATGGACAGGGGCCTGCTGTACAGTGAGTCCCTTCGACCAGGTGACCAAAGTGGCTGGAAGCCGCATCGTCAGTTGGTGGTACCAGTCCAACATTGCCTCTGACTCATGAGTCTCGCCCATGATCACTCCGGCAGCCATTCGGGAGTAAAAAGAACCAAAGACCGGCTGAGACAGCAGTTTTATTGGGCGGGGATGGGCAAGGACATTGCCAGGTTTGTCCAGTCCTGTGAGGTATGCCAGACTGTGAGGAGGGCCCTGGATAAGGGTAAAGCCCCACTTTAGTCTCTACCTGTGATTGGCACCCCTTTCGAAAGAGTGGCTGTTGATGTGGTGGGGCCCTTGCGAAATAAAACCCCAAAGGGGGAAACAATATATATTGACTATTGTAGACTTTGCAACTTGCTGGCCAGAAGCTGTGGCTCTTAGCTGTATCGATGCCAACACTATTTGACAAGCCTTGGCAGATATATTTGCAAGGGTGGGTTGGCCCCTTAGGTTCTCACAGATGCTGGGACCAATTTTCTTTCGGGGATGATGGAGAAGCTGTGGCGCAACCATGGGGTTCAGCACTTAGTGACTCTCCCCTATGATCACCAATCAAATGGGTTGGTGGAAAGGTTCAATGAGACCCTCTGGGAGATGATTAAGAAGTTTGTAACCGCCCATTCCAACAACTGGAATGGCTTTGCCTCAGCTCCTTTTTGCCCAGTTTGGGATTCTCCCTGTTTGAACTGGTCTGTGGAAGGGAAGTCCGTGGACCTTTGGAATTGGTGAAACACCACTGGGAGGGTTCCCTACCTTCCCCAGAGACTAATGTTTTGGACTTTGTGGACAAGCTTCAGAACTACCTAAAGGAAGCTTTAATACTAGCCATAATCAGCTGCCAATGTAAACAGAAAACCTGGTATGATAAAAAGGCCAGGGAGCCGGTTTACAAAGCTGGTGACTTAGTTATGGAGCTGAAGCCTATAAAGAACAATAAAATGGATGCTTCCTGGGAGGGGCCTTGCCAGATAAAGGACCGCATGGGGGAGGTGAAATATGTAGTCCAGTCACCAGACACAGACCTTTGTCCCCAGGTTTATCATGCTAACTCCTTGAAGCCCTATCACTCTCTGGAAGTTATTGCTTGTCATAGTATCCCAGAGCTGACAGAGGAGTTTTGGGAGTACAGAGGACATGTATGTGGGACTTCCCAGTGATGGCGGGGTTGAAGAGCTCACCCACTCTCCCTTACTGTCTAAGGACCAGCAGAAAGCTGGCTGTTGTTTATGCCTTGGGGAAATTCAGGTCATACTTATGGGGCTGACATTTCCTGCTTCAAACAGATCACTCTCCCCTACAGTGGCTTCAGACTGCCAAATTAACCAATCCAAAACTCCTGCAGTGGAGCCTGGCCATGCAGGACTTTGACTTTAGGGTGGAGCACATTGCAGGATCTCGGAACATTGCAGATGCCTTGTCCAGGAGGGCCTGCAAGAATGAGTAATCTGATGTTTTTTCAATTGTTATCACCTGTTGATGTAAAATGTTAATGTTGATTTAAAGGTTGACAGCACAACCCAGATCCCTGGTTGCAGACTACATCAATGGGGATCTGGATGGCTGGACCCCATGATTTGGTCTGGTGGTGGTGGTGGGGGTGTCATGATCTGGCTGTGCCAGAAAGGCCTAGCAAGGCCTCAGAAGCCTGTTAGCAGTGGGAGTAGGCCTGCCTACAATTCCCAGGAGCCCCTGGGCTGTTTTGGCGCCCTTTTTGGCCAATCAGAACACGGGGCTAGTGCTATATAAGTCTGGGAGAAAAAAAAGCCCGCATTCTTTCTCCCAGGGAGCAGGCCAGAGGAGGTTTCTGCTAGGGAGAGAGGCCCTCATCCAGGTAGGGTGAGAAGGCAGGCCTGGCAGACAGAGGGACAGTGAGTTCAGTCGAGCTAGGACCTTTTGTTTATTTTACTTTCACCCATCTATTGTTGCTAAGGCACCTTGTTTGCTTGTTTGTTTGTTATTTGATTAACTGTCCTCCTTGTAAATAAAGCCTTTTGTTTGTTGTTACTCTGCTGGGTCCTCACGCCTGTTTATTGGAGGTCAGAAGGTTTGGGAGGGTACTCTGGACCTTCCCAAGGGATCCTAAATCCCAGAGTGGTGGCAGTGTAAGGTGGCTCACTCCACCTGAGGGGTGACAACTCCCATGATGCAGTGAAGTGTTTTGGAAAATACTTGGCAAGACTTGACAGATTTAAAGTCTCCCATTTTGGCCAAAGGGATTTGACAACATTTTAGCTGTACATGTATCAGGTAAAGAACAGGAATGTGCATTCATCTTTTAGTGAATGTAAAAACTAAATCAAAAAGTCGCTATTACAGCGAAATTGGGAAATTTGAAAAATAATATTTCTTAAAATTCATTAACATATTTTTTTTCATTGTTCTGGGTCCTTGCTGTCTGCTTTAGAGTTCAAGGGGATCAGAGGGAGGAGGAGAGAGTCAAAAGATAATGAAACTGATATGAACTTGCCCAATCATCACAATAAAATAGATGTTGCAATAGAAGAGATTTTCCTGGCAGCCCTTTCATTCCACAGTGTTTCTATCAATCATCAATGGCTTGGGGGCTTTCTTGATTCTATACAAGCAGTGGCTCCTGTCTGTCTGAGGTATTCTGCCCGGGCTATTCTTGCCAGTGCTTTGTAATTGCTGTTCAGATAAAGTGATATCCCACCCTCCGTTTCCTTTTTTCCTTGGTAGAAGGCTGGGGCAGATGTAGTCAAGGGAATGGGGAAATACTTCAGATTGGGGTGGGAAGACAGACAAAAATGTTGCTGGCATGTGAGTTGCCCCACGCAAGGTGGCATGGAGAAAAGGAAAACACTATGCTTCCCCCCCCCCAGTATAGTCAACATTTTCTCAGTGTTCTTTCTAATCAGTAATATTCAGGCAGAGGGAGAGGATAACTCTAAATGTTAACTTCCTTCATGAGTTCACAATGGAGCCAACCTGGGCCTGTGCAGACACAGCAGCTCTGGAGAATAGCTTGTATAAAAAAAGAGAGACAAAATGCTGCCGCCAGGGGAGGGAGAGCTGCCGCCAGGGGAGGGAGAACTCTGCTTTTCTCCCAAGCTTTTTTTCCCTGAGCAAAACCAGTATCTGTGTATGGGGGGAATTTTCCCATTTGATATTGTGTACATGTGTGGCGGGGGGGGGGCAATAATGCTGCTGGGTGTGCAGGTGCTGGGAGTGCTGGCCAGTCCGCCTTTCTTCAGCTGTGAAGTTTTGTTATATAATCACGTTTTTATCCCACCCTTCCTTCAGGAAGCTACATGGTTCTTCCCTCTTCCATTCTGTCTTAACTATAACCCTGTGTGATAGGCTAGACTGAAAGAGAATGACTCATCTAAGGATATCAAGTGAACTTCATGATTGTGTGGGGACTTTGCAAGTTTCCCCAGGCCTAGAACTCTTGCAAGAACTAATACTTAATATTTGAATTCATTATTCATTGTTAATAATTTACCTTGCGCTATGATTTTTTTTAAAAAAAGACAAATTGTGATTTTTAGTAATCTCTGACAGCATGCATGTAGTTTGTTTTTGTGAAAGGAAAGGTAATCTCTTTCAAATCACCATAGTATTTCCAAAGCATAGATCTCACTATGTGACTACCAGGTTGAGAGTAATCTTTTTTTTTTATCTTGTTGTTAAAAAGACTATTAAATAGCCGAACAACAAGGTTGTTGTAGACTAACAATGCAATCCTAAGAAGAGTTACTCCAGTCTAAGCTACAGATGGGCATGAACAGCAATACGAACTAAAAAAAGCCATGAAGAGCCCAATCAGCTGTTCGTGAACAAGCTGTTCCTGAGGCCCCATTCTAAACGAACAGGTGGTCGTTGCAAGCATTGTTCATTGCTGTTCATCGCTGTTTGTCAAGCCAGACAATCTGGCACCTGCAATCAGTTCCCTTGGCAACCGGAAGCAGGGACTGCCTGAACTCTGTCTGAACTCCTGCTGTTGCCCTGGAAACCCCAATCTAAGCCCAATTTAGCTTGGTAGGCAGGTCTTCCTTTCAAGTGTGGAGCTCTAAATTTGTTACAAGGAAGCAAAGAGCAGGGGGGAGGGGGGCTCTGGTTTTGCAGATAGTGAGGGAGAGACAGTTGCTGTTGGCATTTTGAGAGAGAGACAGGGAGAGCGTATTGGAGGTTAAATTTTCTTTGTGTGTGGTGGGATAGGGATCTACCTCTTCCAGGGCTGTTGCCAGGCTCTGAGCCAAGCTATTGTTTATTATTGGTATATTTCCTGCTGCCTGCTCAGGTAGGGTTTCTGGGAGTGGTGTGGTAGGGATCTTGATGGCTGGAGGAGAACCTGCTGGCCCCCACGAACAATGAACAACGAACATCTTCGTGAACAGGTCATGTTCGTCAATGTTCATTGTTCGTGTATGGCAACAAACAACAAACACCATGTTCATTTTTTTTTCCTGTTCGTGCCCATGTCTAGTCTAAGCTCATTGAAATCAGTGGGCTTAGAGTGGAGTAACTCTTCTTAGAATTGTACTGTATGTAGGTTTAGGCTCTGAGATGCCCTGTGTACATTACAAAAATGCATGTGAGTTGCTTTCCCAGAGTTTTATCTCATGGTAACACTAGAAGCTTTACTGGAAACAGACCATTTAAGGGGGTCCTTCCCAAGAAATCAACCCTTAAAACTGATGAGTGACGATTGGGTGTGAAAGATACACATGATTGGCACTACCCTTGAAGCTACTGCTGTAATATGTAAAGGATACTAGACACTGAGAATAAAGGGATGGCTTGCCTGTTTGAATGAGGTTAAACACAATGGGCAGACCTTGAAGTGTCTTTCTGTGCTAGCGATTCATACTGTTGGCTGTGAGACACCAAATGTGGATTAATCAATCCATGTTCATGCAGATTTCAACCTTCCATTTATCTGTACAGCATTTTCTATTCACATCTTTTGTCTAACACAGCCTTCCAGAAGAGATAATTCCTACCCATAATTTTTATGTATATTAAAGGTAGAATGTTCCAATTGTAATCATTATTAATATTTGATGACAGAGGTATTATTCTTTATTGATGATTTTTTTTATAGATCACAGTTAATTCAGAAAGAATCAAAACTTCAGCACAAAGCTCCACTTGCAAAATTGACCTTGTCAAAGTGATGCACTTTGGCATCAATTAAATACAAAGCCTTTCAGTCCCGTAGGTGATGTTAGCAATTACATGAATACTTTGCAAAAATGCAGTTTAAATGCTCAGAGCCCTATTATGCTATTCTAGGATAAAGAAAATAGAATACCTTTACTTGGAAAGTTCCTCACTTTGATAGCTCTTTGCTCAATCATTTCTGGAGTGCACTGTTACATTAAACATTAGGTCAATAACTTGGGCTAATTAAACTTTAGTAGGAGCAAAAGTCACCCAAAGGTTTTTCATTCATCCTTCCCTGGCTAGAACAGTGGTATAACACATTATTAATAGCCTCAGAATTGCTAATTATTTCAACATGAATAGTGATATCAGTGCTGTCAGTTTAATATAATACACTTATGAGAATTCTTGATGAATACATGATTTCTTTTATTATTTCCTGGCTTTAGAATCTAAAAATGTAAATTGAATGGGGGGAAAAACCCAACATTGATATAATGGTAACATAAAGGGAACAGAGTTTTGGAAGCAGGCTTAATTTTTCTCTTTTCTCTTCTTTCAAGAGAAGGTCATGACTGTGATATCAAAATATGATATCAAGAGATAGTTGTGTGATATCAAAGAGTGTAGTATAAAATAACCTTGAACAGCATATAACACATATATGAGATCTTACATATATTTATTCTCTCCCTCCCTCTCTTTCTATACCTCTCATACCCACACCCACACACAAATGCACTCAGAGCTAAGCTTCCTCAATGCCAAAAGTATTCTTGTATTAACAATTCAATTCTAAACAGAGCTGCGCCTTTCAAAGTGGATTGAAGTTGATGAGCTTAGAACCCTCCCCTTAGGATCCTGCTATTAGATTGAATACGTTCTTGGAAGCAAGGCCAGTTAAATAAAACTGGACTTTCTATTAGCAGGTCTACTTAGAAGTAAGTCCCATTTTATTCAATGGGGCTTAAACCCAGGACAGTGTTCTTAGGAATGCTGCCTGCATCACTGCAAGGTGCACTGTAGATGTAATAGCCAGGCGAACTTAATTCACACACCATACCTCTTATGCCTACATCCAGGGGTCATTTTGTAGAAAAAGAACTGCAGGAACTCATCAGTATAACTCATTAGCATATGCCACACCCCTTGATCAGGCCAAAATGGCCAGGATTCGGCTGCTGCCAGACAGAGGAGTGTTCTTCCACCTGGCAGTGGCCTGATCAGGGCTGTTTTGCCCCCAATCCATGCCAAAACAGGCCCAAAATGGCTCAAAATGGCTGGGATCGGGTTGGTGCCAGGCGGGGGCCCGATCTGGGCCATTTTGGCCACAATTGGGGCCATTTTGGCTCCAATCGAGACCTAAATGGCCCAAAATGTTTTAAAGTCAGGTGGGCGGGGCCACCTGACTTGGGGGAACTACCGGAATGGTGTTCCGGTACGTTCCCCCTCGAAATGAACCCTGCCAACATCACTATCATCATCTTTTTGATCTCCTACATTTTCTGTGGCGCCTTTACAGTTGTCATCTCTGAAGGGTTTGTTCAAGAATGTAAGGACTATAAAGGCATAGTAGCTAGTGGGAAGCTAATTCACTTC
Source organism: Eublepharis macularius (assembly GCF_028583425.1). Lineage (NCBI taxonomy): Eukaryota > Metazoa > Chordata > Lepidosauria > Squamata > Eublepharidae > Eublepharis > Eublepharis macularius. Next base: position 59,206,310 of record NC_072791.1, read on the forward strand.
CCATCTCACTCTTTTCATGCCTACATCGCTATAATTGTTACCACTTGCAATCTTCTCAGCATCCAACATCTCAGTGGGCTTACAGCCAAACTAGACATTACTTTTTTAATGAGTTCGTCACAGCCAATCCGTGTAACATGCAGTCACACAGCAGCTCTGGGGAATGGCATCTATAAAAAAATCAGAGTGCAAATAGGCTCAGAGCCAAACTACAAGTGACGTCTTACACAGGTTGGACACTAGTCGGCTTCCCTCAAGTTTTGATGGGAAATGTAGGCGCCCTGGTTTTACAGCTTGGCTCTCCATTACAGCTGCAAGACCAGGATGCCTACATTTCCCATCAAAACTTGAGGGAAGCCAACTAGTGTCCAACCTGTGTAAGACGTCACTTTTAGTTTGGCTCTCAGAAAGCTGCCGCTGAGGAAGGGATAGCTCCTGCTTCCCCCCCAAGCTTTTTCCCCATGCAAAAGCAGTGCAGGGGGTAGGGAGTGTGTTCCTGTTTCTGCTGCTGCATGTGCACACAATACCTCCATGTGGAGCAGCAGAAATGGGAAAATTTCTCCCCTCTGCACTGTTTTTTTGCATGGGAAAAAAGCTTTGGGGAAAGGTAGGGGCTCTCCTTACCCCAGCAGCAACTTTCTGAACCCATTTGCACTTTCCTTTTTTTATAGACACCATTTCCCAGAGCTTCTGTGACTGTATGGAACATGGGTTGGCTCTGTAGCAAACTCGTAAAAAAAGTAATGTCTAGTTTGGCTGGAGTAATTCTGCAAAGGATTGCACTGTAAAATAGCACTATAAAGCAAGCAGACCTTTGGAAATGTCCCAGCCTTTAAGTAGCAAGGTGGTCATGTCTTCTCACTTTGGGTTTTTGTAAGCCAAACTTCTTAATTGCATTGGCTTTTCTCTTCCCTTAAACACAGGAACATTTGCTGGTTGTGGTCTGAAAAAACACGAGAAAGGTTTGAAGGAAAGTTGGGAGAGCAAAGGAATAGAAAAAACAATACAGTTAAGAAACCAAGCTGCATCAAAAACCCATTGTGGAAAAGCCCTTTGTTGCTAGCAGGGGGAATCCTTGTTAATATGCAGGGATGTTGAAACCAATTCAGTTCATCTTTCAGATTACAGGTACTTTTGAAATGCAGGTCCATTGAACAGACCTGTACTGGCTAATCACCCCCAGTGTGTCCCCCAGTTGCAACAGGTATGTTGTGCAAGTTTATCACAAGCCAAAAGCCAGAGGTGTCTTCAAAACAGGTTATCTGTGAAGAGTTCGATGTTTTGGGGAACTGGGTTTTTTTCCTGTTTCTCCAAAGCAATGTGGTGCATTTTTGCACCTCCGGGGTCCTCCTTGGCTTTTCTCCAATCTTTTTCAAACCTGCTTTGTTCCAAATTTTAAAGGAAGATGCTATGTATATGGGAAAATTAGGATTTTCTGGCCACCATTGCAGCAATTTTCTCTTTCCACCACTGGAGGGGGGGGGGGGCGTCTTGTTTTTTTTTTTTAAGAAATCAGCTTTGGAATATTGTTGTATCAACGTACCAATAAGAGTAGCACAGGGTTCTCTAATGTGATGCCCATGGGTGCCATGGTGCCTGTGGACACCTTTCCTGGTTCCTGCCAAGTGCACCTAGGAAGTGGGTTTGACCAGTTAGGGCTTTTTCCCAAGATGACTTTTGATTGCCCATTGGAGATCTGACTAGCTGTACAAACTTTAAATAAGTTGCTTTGCCAGCAGCTGTCATAGCACACGGATCTTAAATGTATGACTGAAGATAAGCATTTTGCATGCAAGACAGTATGTTCATTTTAAGAGACATCCTGTTAAACTGAGCTTCTGCCTAAAATGTTGAAGAGTTACTATTATTACCTTATTCTCTGAGATTTTGTGGTAGACTCTGCCTCTTGTGGCACCCAGTTCGTGGTTGCCTTCTCCATGCAGTATCAGAATTCCAAAGGTGCCTACAGGTTCATAAAGTTTGGGAACTCTGCTGCAGAAGTTTCTCTGAAGCCCCAGCATTCTTTTTAAAAGAGTGAGTTTTAGCTACTTCCCTTGTGGAGACATAAGAAAAAATGTCCTATATTTGCAAGACAAGGGACTAGAAGCTTACTTTCTTTTGCACAAAAGCTGGGAATTCTGAAAACCTGCTATACCTATTGGTTTAACAGTATATCAATATAACAATATTCTAGTGCTGATTTTAAAAAAATTACAGAAGTCCTGGTGGCCTAGGGGAGGGGAGATGCCTTTTTCTGGAAGATTGGAGCAGGGAAATTGTAGACAAAACCTGCTATGTGGAAGGCCCATTTCTGCAATGCTTTATCTGCAGCTGCACCCTCAATGGGAAACACAAAATCTTGTCCCTTTGTGGAAGACACCAGCATGTAGGATTGATGATTGTTAAGCAGTGGCATGCCAACTTATGGTTCATACATCAGATAGCCTGATGTTAGGACTAAAAAAAAAAACTTTAGCAGAGCAGGAACTGGCAATGTGCAAGCTAACAGACTGGGAGTGAGCCAGTGTGCTGTCACTTTCTGTCTCTCGCCTAGTCTCTCTAAAGGAGGGAGACCAGCTACACCAGCTAAGGAGGTTTCCATACCTCCAAAGATAAGCACAATCTTTGCACAAATGACCAAAATAAACTAACTGGATCTGAGCAATTAGGAAATTTGCTTTTATTAATAACAGACACCTTCCCCTTCTCCGTTTTTACTTTGCAGGAATCTCAGCTATATAGAAGGCTACAAGCTTGCGAGCCAATTGCTTCGGAGTTCATGCATATTCTGGAGAAAGTAGCAACTATACAGCTAGCCATTTACAGAATGGAACTGATTCTGGGTTGTCTGCTGGGAATGGTGGGGGGAGGGTGGAAATCTTCATGAATTGTTCAGTAGAAGAAAGGAAGTTTGGATCCTTCCCATCTCTGTCTTGTAGATCAAGCCATTAGACCAGCCTCCAAAGACTGCAGACACTTGCAAGTTAATTGCATATTTCAACAATGGGCAGAAAGGATTTGTGTTCAAATGGTACATTCAGCAGTGATGGACAGTACTTTAATTATAACCCATGAGGCCCAAGTCTTTTATTTAAAGGGCTGGCGCTATGGGTGACTGCACACCAGTTTCTCCATAACAGCCCTCCCACATGCCATCTTGCTGCATTAGAGGCAGCGCTTCTGTCAGTAAAAGGCTTGATGGTTGCCACTCTGAGAAGGCCAGCAAGTATGTCATTGAGAAAGTCAACAAACCTGTCAACTCATATTGAAGCTGATTATTGTTTTCTGATAGAGATAACCACTTGTCTCCATATAGACAATTTCACACATATTTGTCAGGCCCCAGGATGGGGAATACCTCAAGCACAAGGCAGATAAGCAAGCAGCCAGGCAGGAGGTTGGCAGCTGAAATCAGGCAGGCTGATGGGAGGCTGAACATCTGGTATTTTGAAGGTACAGAAGGATTTGGTGGCCTCGCTTAGCTTCAAGTGGCACAGACTGAGAAAAGGAAGCAGTTGTGGGACATTTACATTTAGCTATTGCCACAAAATTTGCACTCAGGCATAACTTGACTTCTGAGCCAGGTTGTGGTATGATGTAAATTCTCCAACTGGAACTGTCTGCAATTCCTTTTTCAGACCTAAGGCTGTGGTGGCATCAAAAGCAGGAAGCAAGCATCAGAAGAACAGCTCTGCCAATTTGATTGCCTTCACTTCCTAACATCATTAATGTTTGGCTAGTCCTAATATCTGACCCGGGTAGCTCAGGTGAGCCTGATCTTGTCAGATCTTAGAAGCTAAGCAGAGTCAGCCTTGGTTAGTAATTGGATGGGAGACCTCCAACAAAGACAAGGGTTGCTGAGGCAGGTAATGGCAAACCACCTCTGTTAGTCTCTTGCCACGAAAGTCCTGCCAGGGATTGCCATAAGTCAGCTATGACTCGAGAGCACTTTCCACCACCAGTCCTAATATGGCTTAGATTTAAAACTAGCATGGAAAAGTTATTATCTCATCCATTGTCTCCTCAATGCTTAATGAGCTGACCATGCACTGAAGAAATCCATTTTTCAAAAAAGTATTTCTTGATTACTTTTGTGTGCAGTAATTATTTCATTTGGTCATTTGGTTTTAGCTATGAGCCATTTATGTGTTTTTAAAGGAAAAACTGGCAACCACTGACAGGAAGATTAATTACCTAGTCTCTGTTATTCCATATGCAGCAAAAATAAGCCCATGGAAGGATCCATACTTCATTGGATATAATACTATTGTAGTCATTGAAGTCCTGAATTTTCCTATAAGGTCAGGAACATCTAGGAGCGGAATGATTACAGTAGCATAATATCCAACAATGTATAGATCCATCTTGAGTGTCGAAAGTAGAGTTGCTGGGTGCCCACTGTTGGCTAGCAAACTTCCATCAATTTGCCTCTCTACCAGCAATCAGACCCAGGTTTGAATACTCATTCTTCCATGGAAGCTCAGTGACTGTCTATGGGTAGTCACATACTCACAGCCTAACCTACCCTACGAGTTCTTAGTGAGAATATAATGGTGGAGAGTAGAATGATGTAAGCTGCTTTGGATCCCTTTTGTGGAAAAAGGCAGAGTATAAATGAAATAAATAAAAAATGTTGAAGATTAAAAACGATATAAAAAGATATAAAAGATAGGTTCGTAAGAAGAAAAAGACAGTGAAATTGCTAGTAAGAAATCTTATAAAACATCATAAATGCATCATAAAAAATTCTCAAGTATGGTGAGGATATGGGAACTGCCAAGAGGACGGAAAGAGGAAATAGTGTGGGAAGGGGAAATGGGAAAGTGAGGTGCCCAATGCAAGTCCTACAGGTTACCCACTATGCAACTGGGCCTGGTCCAGCCTGTCTAGCACCACACAACTAAGCCCTGCACAGCCAGCACAACTGGGTCTGACCAAGTGACTTATTCCATACGAAACAGACATAATTTTCCTAGGTAGAGGCTGCTTGGGGGAGTGAAGGAGGGAAAGATGAAGACAGGGAGACAGATAAAAGTAGATTGGCTGTTAAGTGGGAAGAAGAGATGGAAGCAGGAGAATGGGAGAGGCTGTGAGAGCTTTCAGGAAAAGGAGAAATGGTGTGGAAGGAGAAACAGATGACCTCTGCAAATTATTGTGAGTCCCCTTATTGTTTCTCCATAATCTCTGTAAGCATCTGATGAAGAATATATCTCTACTCAAAACATGTCTAGCACAGCAAGCAAGATGCTGCAATCACTCAGGAATAGGCTGAGGATTGTCTAGAGTAAGCCAAGTATAATTTTATTCAGAACAAAGAAAGGAACACAAGGCCTACCAGAGTCCTTCACAGCAGCTTGCCTAGCCAGTTTACCCAGAGCCATCGGTAAAAACTGGGCCGTTTCCACACTACTCACCTTCTTCTGGAACGGGTGCAGTGTCATGAAAAAAACGTGGAAGATAGCATCTTCTCGCGTGAGTTTTGCGCGATGTGCAAAACTCGTGCGAGAAGACACTATATTCCATGTTTTTTCCATGACGTTGTGCCCTGTTCTGGAAGAAGGTGAGTAGTGTGGAAACGGCCCATGTCTGGGACATTTCTAAGCTCTGGTACCCTGGAACTAGGGATGCCAGGTCATTCTACCCTTGCAGTGGGAGGAGAGGGACCCATTGCTTACCTTTTTGGTGTTCCTGAGTAAGCACATAGCTACTTCCAGGAAGTGATGTCATTGTACAGGCATGGGAGCATGTGCGTGCTTCTCAGTGGGCCAATTCAGGCCCCAAATGGGCCTAATTCAGCCCATTTGGAGCCCAAATTGACCTGCTGAGAAGCACAGGAGCGCTCTCAGGGGCAGTGCGATGCCATCACCCCTGGGAGTGATGTCATTGCGCTGCCCCAGGAGCACACCTGACGCAATGTTCCCCCACACGTCCCTCCCACTGGCCAAATGAATAGAGGCAGGGGGTGGAGGGGGGAGGGGAGATCCCCTGCCCCTAGCGGAAAATGGCAACTCTACCTGAAACTAATATTTAACATGAAATAGACTTCTGAATATTTCAAGCAGTGTATAACATTTACCAGCCCCCTTTGGATGTTTACATCTTTGTTTTTTGTGAAGTGAGGCACATTTATTTTATTAAATTTATATTCCACTCTCCCCACGAGTGGGCTCAGAGTGGATCGCAAAGTACAATAAATACAATAAAAAACATTGTAGCATAAATTAAAATATCAATCAGTAAAATAATCAATTAAAACAGCTGCACATATATTGCACAATCCACCAGGCACTAACAAATCCATGGGGCAGGGTGGTCAGCTACCAGATGAATACACAGTCTGCGGGGAGAACACCAGTATGAATGATTAAAACATTTCATCTGCATTTTGAGTTCAGAAGAAATGCTGTGCAGAATTTGTTTCAGGATGCAAAAACAGATATATTTCAAATGCATCTCATCTTATAGTTTTCTACCACTGTAGAAAGGAACTGGATAGCTGTTGAACTGGAGCCTACCTAGTCATTCCCCAAGTGCTTAGTGCGAAAAGTGTCACCCCCTGCCTACTTCAATTGAAGCCCCTGGAGGGAAAAAAAGTCTTCTTGAGATCCAACCAAAGGGTATCCATTCCTGTTGGGTACACAGAGTCAAAGCATCTATTTGTTGGACTCGGCTGGCACATTTAGAAAGGGTGCATTTAGTTCAGGTTAATAAAAAATAAATACTTCGCAATTCAGAAAGAATGTTGCTTTTTACTTGCTCTGATGAGTCACTCTAGCCTTTCCTTCAGCCACAGAATTCCAGTTGACAAGGAAGAAGAATTATGTACAAGCTAAAAGCAAGGTTGGGCTCTGGATAAATCTATGTGATTGGCCTAATTTTAAAAAGCTTGCTTCATAATGATGAATATCCAGAGAGATAAACAAAGGACCTCAGGCAACTAAAGAACTCTCATTTGAAGTCTTGGCACAACAGGACCTAAAATCTCACAGATTAAAGGGAGAAAAAGTTACTCTATGTAGCATTTCTAAATTCCAGGTGGACTGATCAGAAGAGTCCAAATGACAGTGAGCATGAGGAAACAGGACCATACCAAATACTTTGAATGATTTTTTTTTAAAGTCTGAAAAGTGCATTTTTACTGAACACCTAGGCTAGACTACTATAGAAACAAATCTTGGTTTTGCTAAAAACTGAGCTCATTTGGAAATGACCTATCACTGAGTCATAAAGAAATGGATCTGTATCCTTGTATATGGGTCTAAATCAAATATTTGGGATGTTTTTTTACAGTTACTTTACTGTGTGGATGAGCAACTAATCTGGCCTCACATGTTCTTGAACATGTAACCAGAATCTACCTACACTGTGATTATGAATGGACAAGTAATTTGTTAACGGATGCAGCTTCCGGCAAAGTGAAGTGGTGCCAAGATTGCAACAGCCTCAGAGGAAACATTTTCAATTTCAGTGCACATGCTGAGATGCAGCTGTGCCAAGGCGTGCATATTTATTGGACCTGGCTAGGAAGCAAATGTGGAACTAATTAAACTCTAGCAGTGTCAGCCAGAGTGGCTAGGATTTTGTTGTATTGGCTTGTGGCCTCGAAGGAGATGCGAGTATTTTCAGAAACAATTTTCTGATAATAAAATCGACAAACACATTTTGTTAATCTGAGGCTTTGTTTTCACAGATAATAAATGGCACCTTGTTCCAGAGGCACAAGACAGTTGCACCAACCTACTCTCAATTTGCCATTTAACAGCACTGGGCATCCTGTATGCCTGATATTACTCACCTTTGCCTTTAACTTTGCACGGATCACCTCTCAGGCCTATGAATGATGGGATGGAAAAGAATGGCATCCAATTCAAGCACAAGAAAAATCTGACCTAGATTTCTTTTTTGAAAAAAAATACAGATAGGTTTTCATCCTTTTCACAGCAGGATTCAGGTTCAGTATCAGCTTAGAGACCAACAAGATTTTCAGGGTATAAGCTTTCAAGAGGCAAAGCTTCCTTTTCTTTATCTAAAGAAGGGAACTTTGATCCTTGACAATTTCTCTTCTTTTTCACAGTGGGAGAAATGGTTTCTGCCAGGCTGTGGACATCAATAGGTGTCCAAAGGTGTTTGACACCATCTTAAACCCAGCTATAACAACTCCATTCTAACCTTAGATCATGATATTTTGCAAAGAGTCTGCATATTTAAATCAGATCCACATGATTCCTATGATAAGGCTTTGACGGATTTTCAAGAGAAAATTTCAGAGCTGGGGAGCAGCCACTAAGAATACTAGTGTATGAAAGACACTTTCAAAGATCCTAATTATAGAGACTGCAAAAGGACATAGAAGTGAATTCTCATCTAAGGAACAAGGACCAAAACCCAAGAGATGTAATTGGGGTACACCCATGGGACAATTGTTTCTTTGAAGAGCAGCTCACAAGCTGCCTGAGAAAAAACTCTTGAGTTTCAAAATTGGTTTTCCTTATACAGTGTGTGTGTTCTGATGATTACGGTGTTCTCATGGAACAAAAAGACATTTTTTTTCTGGATTGGGATTTAAACTATGTAGCATTTAAACAGGAAATGTAGTTCAATGGCCAGTCTATTTCATATAATCTAGTTAGTCACAAGGCTGCCTGGATTATGTGAAAGGGAGTTGGGCATTGGACTACATTTCTTAGAGGTGATGGAATTAGAAGGATATCTTTCTGGGGTGACCTGGAACCCTGGGGGTCAGAGGAGCCAGGAAAGATACTGCTTATTTGTGTCCACAAATTCATCTGTAACCTGTCAATTACCTCCTCCACTGGTCCTCCTCATCTTCTTTCCATGGCTCCATGTGCTTGTTTACAAAGCAGAAGTGGTGCCTCAGGTTCTCACCATCCTATGCTTCTTTTAAGATCCTCCTGTGTGGCAACAATGGCATCCACAACCAAACAAAAGCTGAAATTCAGCTGTTAAAACAGTTATCAACCTATTCAAGTCACGTAGTGTGATTTCATATGATGTATGGGTTGCATCTGGTGTGAAGGGGCATATGGAATCTAGGTCTGGGAGCCTGTGGAGACTCTATGTAACCATCAGGTGATATGACAGAGATAATATCTTGGAATCACCTGAGTATTTCTACAGATGGAAGTAGTTTCAGGTATCTGAAGAAGGGAGCTCTGACTCTCAAAAGCTTATATTCTGAAAATCTTGTTGGTTTTTAAGTGTTGTAATGTGTACTAGCAGCCTGTACGGGAAAGTTTTCTGCTTTATGTGTTCTTCAGTCTTAGCCCTTCAGGATACCTTTAGTAAATTGGTGGTTGCTGAGGCTTGACTGAGAGGCTGACTTGAAATGCAGGCAGAGCCCAAGTGAGAGCTAAATAAAAACCTGTTTATTGTATATAAAGCTGGTGTGTCATGGTGTTCAAGGTGAACACTGGGCTCAGATCCCACAGATGGAAGGATTTCTTCCTATGGAGCATGACTTTTTTTTGCTTCCCCCTTCCCACAGCAGTTGGAGGCATTTTGAGCTGCAGGAGGAATGGGAAGAAGAGAACGCAATGTTCCACAAGCAGAAATCTTTTCATCTGCAGAAATATTCTGGTGTATGTAGGCAAGCTGTTAGGATTTTATCTTAGCTATAGATGCAGAGAAGTTAGCCGTGTTAGTCTGTGGTAGCAAAATCAAAAAGAGTCCAGTAGCACCTTTAAGACTAACCAATTTTATTTTATCTTAGTTATTATGTGGATGAAATTGTGCTGAACCTGTTTCAGGTCTGGTCTTTGAATACATTGACACTTTATGTTGGTGGAGGACCATGGATAACATGCCAATACTATGAATCTTTTCCTTTCTATTCCTTGTATATAGACTATGGACTCCTTTTAATCTTGCTGCGTAATTCTAGAAATGGGAGAAGGAAATTAATGCCATGGTTTTGGGGTCCTTTGATCCAGTCACATGAATTGTGAGTCATCACTGTTATTTACTTGGAGTAAAATATGTTATAAGCAGTTTTTATGGAGAAAAAAGCAGGAAAATGAAATATATAAACAGTTCTCTACAGTGTGTATCAAGCTATCTTCTATATAAGACAGTTGTTTCTTTCTGCTACTCATTGTCTCACTTGCTCCTCTGTCTTACCCATTGTGAGAATTTAAGATACTCACATCTTCGAATAATATACTTTAGCCATATTGTAACACAGAAAGGTACTTTAAATAAAAAAACCCATTGATTAATGAAGGAAATTCAAACTGTGAGCACCACTACCGTTCCTTCCTGGCTGGCCCCAGTCTCCAAGCATGTTTATTTAGTGTCACCCATAGTCTGTCATGGCTGACCTAAAACTATCAGAAACAGCCACAATTGCAGCCAAGCATAAACAAAAATCTGAACTGAAGGTGCAGAGGGACTGCCATTCTACAGATAAGATCTATTGCTGTAATAGCCCTTGATTATCATGACCAAAGGAAAAAAACCCAAATATACAGACACATTTCTGTTTATTTACACAGGAAAGGAGGGAAGCAAATCATTTACAAAGAGGAAGACATACAGGGAATAAGGTTGCATTGTATACCAGTGTTTCTTGAGAGTTTATAAAACAAGATTTTTGTCAAGGCTTGGTTTTGATTGTCATTGTTCCTCTTTTAACATTTTACAATGTACTAAATCATGTACTATAAATAGAGATAATGGGCAGGGGAGAAGATGGAAGTTGTACCAAACGGTTATGTTTTGGTAGAATTGAAGGATTAAAAAAGCAACCACCATCATCAGCTGCTGGAATATGACCTGTTTAAACCGTACATGGATTTAGTTTAGATTACACATCACATAAAAATAGATTATGCTGCAATGTTGTCTCAGAGGTGTCTGTGAAGATATAAACACATTAGTTTTGAAGATGTGACAAACAATCATTGGCTTAATGCATACAATAAACTTTTTGTTGGCTAGATGATTTTGTTCTTTGGTTTACCATAAAATTATTCTGGATTATAGGATGGTTTCGTTTCATGCAAGTTTACATTTAGGGGAGCAGTATTATGGGAGCTTTAGTGAAATGATAGCATATTTGGAAAACATGCTAAAAGGCAGAATTACACGATTTTATGTTTAATTGCACATCACTGGAAAATAAGAATTACAACTTCTCTCATCTCTCCTCTGTGCCAGTGAAGCTAATTTACACATACTTTAAACATGTGAAATGCTGGTGAGACTTTGTTTATTCTGATGTTGTGGGGAGACTGCTCTACTAACATTGCAATGGAGGCATCACATGTCTTTCAGGTATAAATAGTCGCCAACACAAAGTCAACTGAAACAAGTAGGTACACAATGGGAAATATTTTCAGGCCATTACTTAGAAGACACCCCTAACTTCATCGTGGTTATTTTCAAAGAGTTGCAAATGAGCTCAGGTCAGACCATTGGAGGGCTATCTTGGAACAAATTCTGAGTGTTTGTTAATGAATATATAAATCATAAGTTTTGTACTGTGCAATACTCTAGGGCAAAAGTTTGCCATTAACTTGATTTTCAAGATGATTGGAAACTGTCGATATTTTCAACAAACCTGGTTTGAATAAATTATTGTGACCAAATACCATGAAAAAGATTTGAGTGGTGGGTTTAATGTCAGTATAGAATATACAATGGCATAAGCATTGAAGTGGATTTAGAATAGAATGAGCATAATCTAGCCTTCAGTCTTGTGTGTAGAAGATGTAGATTTGAAGTTCCTGCACATGAAAATGTATGCCAAGGGAGAAGTAAACTGTATTACTGTCTTCTTCATCTAAAATCCAGAGACAGCACATGTGTGGAGCCTCCTCTAGCCATACTCCAATCGATTTAGATACAAATGTGCAGCAGAGCTATTGTTTGAACTGCTTACAGCAATTAGCAAGAGTTTGGAAACAGATGAAGAGGCTCATGCCATTGTAAGGGCAGTCAATACAAGCGTGTGTGACAGTTTTAAATGGTGTGAACTACCAATTCACCAGGTTGTGTGCGTGCGTGCGTGTGTGTGTGTGTGTGTGTGTGTGTGTAGGAGGGGGTTGAAGTGCCATGGACTGAGAGAGAGACCTGAGAATATACCCTCATTCAGACTCACAGCCCCGTACGGAATTCTGCTTGAGATACTTGTAAAGATATAAACCTGTTCATAGGAACATATTTTACAAAACAGTTTTGAAGTGACAGCTTCAAAAATAATATACTTTACATGGGTTTCACACTACATAATTGTTTCTGTTACAAAATTCGTAAATGGAGCTTATAATTTAAACATAATACTGAAGACTTCCTCAAGAACTAAGAAGAACATGTCATTTGAAAGTGATAACATTATTTATGGCTGATACCATCTCTAAGACAAATTATGTTGCTTGCAGATCTCAGCAGGCAGTTCAACATCACATTTCCCAATAGATTCTTGTGGCTACTCAGAAAGCAGAGTTTAGAGGCAAACAGTCCATCCTGCAAATAATTCAGTATGACAAACCTTGTTCTTCCTTCCTTCCTTCCTTTCATCTTCCCAATAACTCTGCAAGGTAAAGTAGGTCGAGAGTGCGTGACCGGCCCAAGGTCAACTAGTAAGTTTTGTGAAGATTTAAATCTGGCCCATCTTCAATCCCAGCCTGCAGTTATAGTCAGTTTAGCACACTGACTTTTGGGTACAGTGGCTTGCCATTTGGTTCTCTGGAGAGGGAGTGAGAAAAGATATATTTATATGGACATCCTTGCTCAATGGTGTGCATTTTTGATCTGTATGCTGAGAACCAGGTTATTTTATTTATTTATTTATTTATTTATTTATTTATTTTCGATTTATATTCTGCCCTCCCCACACCAGCAGGCTCAGGGCGGATGAGATAAATTAGATATACTGATGCTGAAACAGAATATCAGACAGACATACAAGTGGCACTTGTAGAGATGGAGGGATATTTAAGATATTCTCTTAAATATTCTAGATCCAGTCTTTTAGGAAGTCAAGAGTTAAAACCTGCATCTTGACTTTGAATCAAAAACAACCTAATAGCCAATAAAGTTAATAAAGAAAAGATGTTGCATAATACCTATGACAAACATCCTCAGGATGACCTTTTATAAAAGTTGCTGGTCATTGGATTGACTTCAAGGGCAGTCCATGCACAGCACATTAAAGTAGTCAGGTTAATAAGTTACCAAAGCATGCATCTAATGGCCAGGTCTTCATCTTGAGAAAGGGGCACTGTTGGCAAGCCAGCCAAAGCTGCTAAGTGACACTGCCTATTTTATCTATTCTGGACATCTGTCAGTTTTGAGAAAACTCTCAAACTGTAAACCTGAACGTATATGAGTGTATATGTGAGTGTAATCCTGTTCAGAATCGGTACATTCCCTTGATCTGAGTTAATGGACCTTCATGTCATCTAATTTTTTTCTATGTATTATTACAAAATGACCCCGCCCCAATAAAAAACCAGACAACCCCCCCATGCTGGTTACAAAAACACAATTAGCAAACTGGCATACTTGCCAATTAGGGGGAACAGAAAATGTGATTTAGGGATCATTCACCTGGATAGTGGGCAGGCAAGCTCAAAGTGCCGCTAATAGGCCACCAGCAACCATGAAACAACCAGACAGTTTCCAAAGCAAGGTTTAGAATTTATTGAGGGAAATACAGGGGTACAGGAATTAAGAAGGTACTCAAGCATAAGTACAGTACGATTGTTGTGTTTAGAGGGACATGCATTGGAAGAGCTGCATGACAGGAAATAGTAAAAGAGAACCAAGCCTCTGGCTGAGAGGAAATTCTATACCTGGGAATGGCCCCGAGAAAGAGAGAGAGATTTAAAGAAGGGGGGAAGTTTCTAGGGGAAAGGAGTGAACAGATAAGGAGTTTATGTATCATCAGTCTGCTGAGCTGGTTAAATCTTTACCCATGCCTGTAGCAGGTTGACAGGAGACATTCAGACAGGGTCAGTACAAGTAATCAAGCCCATCTGGATTCTTGATAGTAATCCGATTTTGTGCTCAGGAGGACTTGTCCTTGCACATTACATTGATAGGTCTCTCTCTCTCTCTCTCTCTCTCTCTGTGTGTGTGTGTGCAAGCCCCTGTGGCAATGGATAGGCATGCAGATGTCCCATCGGTGAATCAGTCTCCCACCCAAAGTTATGGCCACTCATTAGCATAGCCTGAGGAGATCCTTGGCCTTACTTTCTCCAAAGTATGGCATTGCTGTCTCTTAAAATGGCTGCCAAAATGAATTTAGACAAGATGGAGTCAGAGCGGTCAACACATATCTGCAAAGGGGATCCCTGGTAACACTATCTAAACTTCAGTTTGTTCACCTTCATACAGTACATTATTGACTTTAGACAACTGTTTTAGGTGGCCATCACAGCTAGTGTAGAAGAACAAAAGAAATAGAACTGGTTGCCCTCGTTATACTGATGACACCATGGCCGTTTCCACACGCTGTTAAAGAGACGGCCCACTCACTGAACTCTGGGTTTTTTTTCACTCACTACATCCGTCTCCGATTTCAAAGTGGAAGCAAGCAGTTTGGCTTCTGTTTTTTCGACATCTTTTACCTGGCACAGGAAAGTATGGGAAATTCTGTTCTCAGAAAAGACACTGAATAAATGGAAGCCAAACTGCCTGCTTCCACTTTGAAATCGGAGACATATGGAAAGAGCAAAAAAAAAACCTGCCAGAGTTCAGTGAGTGGTCTATCTCTTTAACAGCGTGTGGAAATGGCCAAAGTTTCAGATCTGTGAATGAGCTTTACCACTGGTTTATGTAGATGTTAAACAATGGGAGAGAATACGGAAACTTGGAGAATCCCAGAGGAAAGTTCCCATGAGAGATAACAGGACCACACTCCTCTTTCTTCTCTTTTAGTACAGGTCTCTTAGTACCAGGTGATCAAGGTACCCTCCACCCTGAGCAGCTGCTGGAAGGCAGACTGAAATGAATCCAAATAAATTAAATGAATCCTTCCTGCATTAATAATTTAATTTGATTTAAAAACCTTCTGAGAAGTTTTTGCTAGCCAAGATGAACAGGGACTGAGTGGACAAACAGTGTGGTGAACATTACCCAGAACTGCGTTCTCATTCTTAGGTGTTAACAACTGAATGCCATCCAATATAACCGCAGGAGAAAGCTGTAGTTGCTTAGACTCAGTATGCAGTATGGAATTCAGGACAGAGGTTTGTGGGTCTACGTTTATATCTGAATAAATAGAGCAGGTTTCTGAAAACCTATTCTGCATATTGATCATTCTTATTCGGCCCCTTCCTGGCAAGCAGCTACGCTGCTCAGCCAGGGGCCGTCCATTGCCGCACTGGAGGGATAGACGGCACCACCCCCTCCTTCCTTATATGGAAGTGCTGGGAGGGCTGAGCGAGCATAGCTATGCAGCTCTGCCCTCCCAGCTCAGTGCGGTTCAGTCGCTCGGTGGAGAAGGACGTCTCCAGCGAGCGACTGAGAGGCGGCTTGGGAGGCTTGCCTGCGGGCTCGGAGCTTCCTCGGCGCGGGCGGCGGCGGCTGCAGCGAAGAACGGCGGTATAAGGGCCGTTTCAGCGGCCGAGAGCGGCTGCGCCGGCCAGTGGAGGCGCGGCGCGGCGCAGCAGAGCCGAGCGGCCTCCCACTCACCTACCCGGCTTGGGAGCACGTGGAGTGCGAGCGAATTTGCCGGGAGGGGAGTCAAGGAGCGGGGCGCGGGGAGGCCTGAGCGCCCTTCGGGCCCGTGCTGTTCCCGGGCAGCGAGGCCGCGGTCCCGGGAGGGAGCCCATGGGGTGGTTCCCCTGCCAGGGGACATAATCTCAGTTGGGAGCCCAGTGGGCGGCGGCTGTTAGCCTACCTTGGGCACCCACGCCATTTTACCGGCGTAGTTGCCGGCGGCCATTTTGTGGGCAGCAGAGTGGTCGGCCATTTTGGGCTGCTGCTCATTACTGGGGCAGCGTGGCCTAGTGGGCGAGTTGCCATTTATTGGGCATAGGCCTGCTTTCCTGGTGCCTGGTTTAGTGGGGATTTATTCCTTTCCCCCCCCCTAAGAGCCAGTAACACCCTTCTCATTAGATTGGGGCTGGCAGGGTCAGCCTGGCCTAGTACCTGTGAGGCGGGGAGGTGACTGACGGTCATTAATTCCTTGTTGTCCTACTGGTCAGTCCGGCCCAATCTCGTCAGATTTTGGAAGCTAAGCAGTGTCAGCCTTGCTTAGTAAATTGAGGCCTGACCCAATAGTGGTCGGGGGGGGATTTAGGTATTGAGGTTGAAGGTTTTACGTGGGGGTTGAAACTGGTGAGTAGCATGGCACCCAAGATGGGTGAAGGGAATTCAACAGGGAAGCAACCTGCTAAGAGGGCGCCTTCCAAGCGACCCCCTCCCCCGGCTCTGTCTTCCTCAGACGATGAGGACTCCTTTGGGGAACAGCAGGATATTTTGAAGCGCCTGGAGGCGCTGGAGTGGGAAGAGGGGATGCGGGGTCGGTAAGCAGGGGTGCGTACAGTACAGCCAGTGCGGCGAGCATCTGGAATCGCAATTAACCGTGATATTTTGTGCCGTTTATCTGCCTTGGAAGGTTCTGCTGGATCCCCAGCAGCTGGAGGTTGCAGTGGCCCCCAGCCAAGGTGTCTGATGCCTCAGGAACCGGCTGTAGAAGTGGTGGACTCACCTGCGGAGTTACCGCCTGTTGCAGTGGCTGTGGACCCGGTGGAGGCACCTGGTAAGGATCATGCACCACACTACCCTTACCCTTGGCCTTGGGGGCCAGGGGCACAGGCTGCTGCTTGTGCGTTGATTATTGGTCTGCGGGACGCCCCGGCCAATCCTGCGCTGCCCTTGGGTGGGGTACAGCCCACTTTAAATCAGGCTTTCAGCCTGGCTCAGCAGCAACAGGCAGTTCCCCTTCAAGTTTGGGGGGCCCATCTTGGGGTTATTATCCTTATCCGGCACTGAACTATGGCCAGGTTCCTTTTCTGCTATGCCCTTTGGCAATACGGCCCTTCCTTTTGGCGGCCATTTGGCACAGGCCACGAGGGATAAAATTCTACGTAGGGAGTATGTCAACGTCTTTTCCGTTCTCTACCATGAATTAGAGAAGGAGGATAAAGATGTGATGGACAATAGAGACAAGGAACGCCTGAAAAAGTGGCGAGTTGACAGGACCTGGAACAATTGGCTGCCCGGCTTCCTGATTTACGCTGGGGTAATTGCCAGGGCGCTGCCCAACCGGGCTGTGTCCCTGTTTCAGTATCTTGACATCATTCTGAAAGGTTGTACCGGCTTCTCAGGTGCTGCATGGATGCAGTACGATGTGGAGTTCTGCATGCGGGCAGCGATGTACCCCAGCCTTCCGTGGGACCGCATTCACCAACAGTTGTGGCTGTCGGTGATGTCTCCTGACATGCCTAACTTGGGGGACCGTTCGGACAGCGGCCAGGTAGTTTCTCGCAACTCCCAGCCGACTAATACCCGCGGCCAGGTGGGCAGCAGGTTCAACACTGGCTGCTCTGCTGGGAGTATGCGTATAAGGGAACTTGCCCTAGGAAACCTTGCCGATTCCGGTATGAATGCCCATCTTGTGCGGGCCAGCATCCATACAATGCGTGTGGTAAAGCCCGTCAGGGGTTGGGGAGGTAGGAAGCAGGGGGGCGGCGGCTCCACCAGCCAACAACCTCCTGGAAAAGGGCCCCCTGCCCGGTAAAGATGAGGGTCCTTGAACGCCTGTTATGTTCTTATCCTCTTAAGGAGGCTGCAGTTTATTGGTTGGAGGGTTTCAGGGATGGTTTCAGAATCCCTGTTCAGGGGCCTAGGGCCCCATTTTTTATGGTTGAGGACTGGCGTTCTGTTCATGGCAAGGAAGACATAGTTAGGCATAAAATCAAGAGGGAATGCACAGAGGGTAGAGTTTTGGGGCCATTTGTGGCTCCTCCAACCCCCAATTCCGGGTGTCTCCTTTGGGGGTGGTGCCGCTGAAGGCGGCTGGCGAGTATCGCCTTCTCCACCACCTTTCGTATCCTAAAGGTGGTTAGGTTAATGATGCCATCCCTGGGGCATTTGTCTCTGTCCGGTACACCTCTTTTGATCAGGCTGTGCAGGTGGTGTGCAGATGTGGGGTGGGCGCAGAGCTGGTTAAATGTGTTATTAAGTCTGCATTTTCCCTTCTCCCTGTCCATCCGTTGGATTTTGAGCTATTGGGGTTTGCCTTTGAAGGTGGGTATTATATGGATCGTGCCCTACCGATGGGTTGTTCCGTGTCTTGTGCAGCCTTTGAGCGCTTCAGCTCATTCCTGGAGGGGGAACTGAGGCGGTGTACGTTTAGCTGTGACTCCGCCCACTATTAGATAATTTTTGTTCGTTGGGCGGGCGCAGTTGTCTCAATGTGCTCGGCTTTTCACCTTCTTTATGGGGCTGGCAGATGAGCTGGGGGTTCCATTGGCCCCCGAGAAGACGGGTCCCTCTACAGTGCTTACCTTCTTAGGCATTGGTTGGACACGGTTCAGCAATCCTTACGATTGCTCTTTGACAAGGGTGACGACCTTAGGGCTCGTCTGCGGGATTTTAAGGGTAAGCACAAGGCCTCCTTGGTTGAGCTGCAACAGCTTGAGGGGCACCTTAAGTTTGCGTGCAAAGCTGTTTCACCTGGGAGGCCGTGTTTGCGTCATTAGTGCGATGCTGTGGCTCGCCTGCGTGCACCCCATCACAGGCTGCGAGTGACAGGTGGCATGCATGCCGACCTAGAGGCGTGGTTGGAATATTTGAGGGGCTTTAACAGTATCACCTTTTAGCAGCAGGATTTGTTGCCCGAGGCGGAGTTGCAAGTTACATCTGATGCCTCGGGTTCCACTGACTTCGGAGTTTGTTTCCGGAGGCACTGGTGTGCTGAACAGGGGCCCGTTGATTGGCTGGCATCAGAGTTGGTCCAACTATGGGGCGAGGAGCTGGCAAATCACACTGTCCACTTTTGGGGTGACAATTTGGCCATGGTTCACGTCGTCAATTCCTTGTCCTCTGAGTCCCTCAGGGTCATGTGATTGGTTAGGGCATTTACACTAGTGTGCCTGTGGCGCAATATATTGTTTAAGGCCAGGCACGTTCCTGGCGTGAGCAAAGGTGTAGTGGACGCTTTGTCTTGCCAACAGATGGAGTGTTTCTGGCAGCTTGCCCCGGAGGCAGATCCTCGTACGGCGGTGATGCCCCCAGAGCTTTGGCTGCTTGGGAGGTCGAGGCGGGCCGCGCCATCCAGCTAGCCATCACACCCAGTACAGGGCGCTTGTTGGAGAGCGGGAGGCCGGTTGGACGGGTTTAGGCGAGAAGCTGGGATTGGTAATGCCTGGCCTATTCCGGTCGAGCGCATTCTCCAGTTTTGTGTCCACCAGAAGGTCTGTGGGCTGACAGTAAGTCCATTAAGGGGCAACTGTCAGCCCTGGCCTTTGTTAGCAAAGCTCGGGGATTTCCTGAGGCCACGGGTGATTTCCGAGTGCGGAGGATACTCGAAGGATGGTCCAGGGAGTGCGCGGTCCACAAGGATCCGCGTCAGCCCATTTCCCCATCCGTCCTTAAGGGCCTTAGTGCGGTCTGGAAAAGGGTTTGTACTTCGGCCTATGAGGCAAGGCTCTTTCACGCAGCTGCGTTGACTGCCTTTTTCGGGGCCCTTCGGGTCAGGGAGCTGGTGGTTCATCCTGTAAGGATAATTCCGGCCGTGCCCTTATGGCAAGTGACCTAGCTTTCGAGGGTGACATGGTTTCAGTGACGATCCGCTGGTCCATGGCGGACCAGATGTGTAAGGGGGCTTGCGTTCAGTTGGGCTCTTGCTCTGAGGCGGAGCTGTGCCCTGTCCGTGTATCGAGGAGGTAACGGTAGGTGCGTAGCAGTGAGCAAGGCTGCCTTTTCTGGCACTGGGATGCCTTCCCCTTAACTCGCTACCAGTTCTGGGTAGTGACTAAGTGAGCTCTGGTGGCGCTGGGGTTGCAAGGCGTGAGCTTTGGTACTCATACCTTTCGAATTGGAGCGGCTTCAACAGCCGCTGCCATGGGGTATTCAGGTCTGGCCATTCAAAAGGTTGGGGTGGCGGTCTGCGGCCTACTGTTCCTGGGTACGTCCATTGCAGCATGTTTAAACGTTACTAATTGTTGTTTTTCTTAGGTCCTGCGTCACGGGTTGGATGACAACGCATCTTGATTCGGGGGCACAGTTTGTCTTCTGGGCTGCCCATCAAGCACGCAGGACGCCAGTTGGGTCTCAGCTCGGGTTAAGTGACCGGGCTACTGATGAATGGCAGGGTCGGGGGCCTTCGGTGGCCAGGCCTGATGCCACTGCTGTTTGGAGTTGGGCGTGATACGCCACCCCATATACTTGTTATCCATTTCATGGGAAATGATTTGGGTTTGATGCAGTGATGGCATTATATTCTCAGGCGCTATCTGATATGTGCCTCATCGCGGAATGTTGGCCGGGAGTGCTGATCAGGTGGTCGGTTATGATCCCTCGTCAAGTTCGGAGGGAGGCTGAAGATTGCCAGGCCATCGAGCAGGCCAGGATGAAGGCCAATAGGGCCATCCAAAGGTTTGGGGGCCGGGTTAGGCGTTATTTGCCTCACCCTTGGATCAGGGCCGAATTCCCCGACCTCTACAGGGGTGATGGGGTGCACTTGTCTCAGACAGGCAACCACATTTTTCTTGACGATCTGCGGCAAGGACTTCAGTTGGCCTTAGGTCATCAGTGGGGCGCCAGGGCCTAAGCAGAGGCTTGGTCCTGGCGTTGGCTGGTTTGTAGGAGTAGGGTGCGGGACGGTGAGCACCCTTGGCGCTTCCCTATGTGGGAAGAGGGGCCTGCCTAAAGGGCTGGTACTGCTGTGACGGCTGCCAGGCCCACAGGCAGGCTGCCTTCGGGAACCCCAGCCTGCGAGGCCTTTCCCTCACTGCTTGACGGCTGAGGTGTCAGGAGCTTAAAGGGGGGTGACCAAATTTGCCTGGCCGGCTGGGTCCGCCCCATCCACTGGATGGGTCCCACCTGGGGCTTCGGGGCTCGCCCAGACAGGTCAAGGCGGTGGTCCAGGTGGGACGCCGTGGCTTGACCTGTACCGCTTTAGGTCCTTGCCGCTGTTTAGCTTGTTTTGTCTGTATAAAGTTAATAAAGTGGCCCTTAGATCCAACTTGGTGTCCGTCTCTTTTCTGACTGGTGTGGCAATTCGGCCCCTTCCTGGCAAGCAGCTACGCTGCTCAGCCAGGGGCCGTCCATTGCCGCACTGGAGGGATAGACGGCACCACCCCCTCCTTCCTTATATGGAAGTGCTGGGAGGGCTGAGCGAGCATAGCTATGCAGCTCTGCCCTCCCAGCTCAGTGCGGTTCAGTCGCTCGGCCCACCCACCTCTCCCTAATTTTATTGGTGTAGGACTAGCCGGCTGCCGTTATGGGGTCAGGTAGGAATTTTTCCCTCCTTTCCGAATTGGCTGTGGTAAAAGGGGGTTTTTCGCCTACCTTACACCGATGCTTGGGGATTGAGAAATTTGTTTTGAGGTGGTGCCTGTTAGGAGTGTCCTGGCTGGTTTGTAGGAGTAGGGTGCGGGACGGTGAGCACCCTTGGCGCTTCCCTATGTGGGAAGAGGGGCCTGCCTAAAGGGCTGGTACTGCTGTGACGGCTGCCAGGCCCACAGGCAGGCTGCCTTCGGGAACCCCAGCCTGCGAGGCCTTTCCCTCACTGCTTGACGGCTGAGGTGTCAGGAGCTTAAAGGGGGGTGACCAAATTTGCCTGGCCGGCTGGGTCCGCCCCATCCACTGGATGGGTCCCACCTGGGGCTTCGGGGCTCGCCCAGACAGGTCAAGGCGGTGGTCCAGGTGGGACGCCGTGGCTTGACCTGTACCGCTTTAGGTCCTTGCCGCTGTTTAGCTTGTTTTGTCTGTATAAAGTTAATAAAGTGGCCCTTAGATCCAACTTGGTGTCCGTCTCTTTTCTGACTGGTGTGGCAATGTCCTATCTGTGAGAAACACTTGAGGGCAGGGAAAGAGACAAGGGTGTAATGCTATACAAATTAGTATTACAAATCATTCAGGCAGCCAGCCCTCTTTTGACTACTCCATTATAAGCTGCAAGATGGACCCTTCCAAACAAGTCAGCTTCAAAAGTGGAAAGGTCTGCCATTCAGAGCAGTTTCTCGCTGCTTAGCTATTTAGCATGCTTAAAGTACTTGGCAGCTTGTACTAGCTAGTGGCACACACTGCTCCTTTTCAGAGCAGCCCTGAAATGAAACCAGCAGTGATTCCTTCCAGTTTGCCCAATGGAATCTTGCCCTGACCGGCACAGTTCCTGAAGCAAAACATACATCTTCCAGCTTCCCTGCTGCCCTTGGCAATCCCAACTCTGGCAGTATTTGGCCTTGGCATTCCAGCATATTCAAAAGCTCAAGAGGAATTCAGTTGGCAAGGTACTTAACATTAATGCTTCCTTTTTTTGTGTGCACCATGAATGCTGGAGAGTGCATAGAGATTTTAACAAATCCACAGCCATACTATTAGGAATTTTCATTTGTTTCTCCAGTGTTAGAAACAGTAGGTTTAATTCAGTTAAGGCAAAATGCAAGAGGAAAGCATTGCCAGACCCTTCAGAGACATGAATGGATGAACCTTTAAGATGCTTTAGCTTCCAACTCTGGCAGAGATTTCTTTCTTTGGAATGAAAAAGGTCCAAGAAAAAAAATGTGAATATTAGAAATTGTGCCAAGACCAAAAAAACCCCCCAAAACCCACAGTGCGGTTCAATATGAGGCCTCTCTTTTCTACAACCCACTCCCTGACACTTTCCAACAGTGTAAGGCCCCTACAGGGGATAGGCTTGCCCCCATTCCACTTTTTTTGAAACATTTTTCCTTTCAATGTATGTGGCTGAGGAACCAAAGTAGCCACAAGAAATCACCATTATTATAAAACTGTCTTTCTTCCTAGCAATTCAATTATCACAGAAGCTCCTTTGATTGTGACTCAGTCACTAGGATCTGGAATAATTTTAGGGTTTGTTACAGGTTCACAATCACTGAGGTTCACAATCGCTCCCATGTGACTGAGGCCTATATTAAACAGCTAATCCCTGTATAGAGGAATCATGTGAGTTGGGGGCAGGGCTTGAAATTGCGGAGCTGTAGAATCTGCCTTACACACGTAGGAGCCAGCGATTTGGAGTGAGCGACTGGGATGAGCAAACAGGAAGTTTTGTCTGGGAGTTTGGCAGGGGAGTTTGAGGCGAGTGCAAGAAAGTCTGGTCCACTTTTTATATGGATCCAAGCTGATGAGGGAGCTGAAGAAGTGACTTGCAAAGTCTGTGCCATGTTTGTCTTCTTACCAAGGGATAATAGTATTTACACTTGTAGCAAGTATATGTTGGTACCTCTACTGGAGGAGAAGATACAAGGGCCTGAGGCATGCTTATCCACACTCCAGCTTATCAGGAAGGATGAAGAGTTTTTGGGAAAAAACACATGAAGAACTGTTCGGAGGATAATTGACTTTTCTGAGGCTTTTATCAAGTTTAATTAATTGAACAGTCTGCTTTGCACACATACACACACCAAGCGGCAAGTTTCCTCACAGCAATTGTCCAAGTGCCTTGATTGGGAGATGGAGGTGGGGACACAGACCAGTGTCTGGGTAGCACTGCAAAGCAAGCTAAGCAGGTCTACTCAGATGTAAGTCACGTTATTCAATACTGCTTCCTCCTAAGGATGTATCTTTTGAGCTGCAACCTATGATTGAAGTCTGCACATTTCCCCTTCCAAACATTTCCAAAGCTGATAGGCAGGGAGGAGTTTCCCTTTACTAAGACCCAATTGCCAGGGAGACAATTCCATTGCCCAGGTAGCAATGGGGGAAAAGAAGATGCACTTATAAGCATTGCACAGATTTCCCCTTCCTGCCAACAGAATTAATTACATAAGGGGCACTCTCCCCTTGGGATCTGGTTGGTGGATCCTGTTAAGGAAAACAAGATGCTGGCCTGAGACCCCTTTGCCTGCCTGCTGCTGCTGAGGTATGAAATTAAATTAAACACACACACTTTTGGGTGGGAGGGACACATTTAAATGTATTTGTCGAAGGCTTTCATGGCCGGAGAATGACGGTTGTTGTGGGTTTTCCGGGCTGTATTGCTGTGGTCTTGGCATTGTAGTTCCTGACGTTTCACCAGCAGCTGTGGCTGGCATCTTCAGAGGTGTAGCACCAAAAGACAGAGATCTCTCAGTGTCACAGTGTGGAAAACATGTTGGCAGGTCATTTGTATCTATTCAGGAGGGGTGGGGTTGAGCTGAGTCATCCTGTAAGAGTTTCCCAGGGTGTGGAATGCTAATGGCGGGAGGCTTCACTGTATCCTGAGGAAGTTCTTTTGCATATGGATTGGTGCTTGATGTGCTAATCCTCTCTGCAGGGCTATTGTCGGGTATAGAGTGTTTTGTTAGCCTGGTGTTTTTCAGAACTGAAAACCATGCTCTGTTCATTCTTAAGGTTTCTTCTTTCCTGTTGAAGTTTTGCTTATGCTTGTGAATTTCAGTGGCTTCCCTGTGCAGTCTGACAAAGTAGTTGGAAGTGTTGTCCAGTATTTTGGTGTCCTGGAATAAGATATTGTGCCCTGTTTGAGTTAGGCTATGTTCAGCCACTGCTGATTTTTCAGGTTGTCCAAGTCTGCAGTGTCTTTCATGTTCTTTTATTCTTGTCTGGATGCTACGCTTTGTGGTCCCGATGTAAACTTGTCCACAATGAAATTAATCATCTAAACCATGCACTTCAGGCAAATGGCTACTCCAGAAATGAAATCTGAAGAGCAATCAAACCCAGGATGAATCAAACAACCAAGTAAAAACAGTCTCCTACAGGAAAAGTGTTTTTGCCATATATCAAAGGAATTATTGATCAGATGGGAAAGCTTATGAAAAAGCATAACCTTCAAGCAGTATTCAGACCCACCCGAAAAATACAACAGATGCTACGATAAGCAAAAGACAGTAGAGACCCACTCACCTCTGCAGGAGTATACTGTATACCCTGCAGCTGTGGACAAGTTTACATTGGGACCACAAAGCGTAGCATCCAGACAAGAATAAAAGAACATTCCAGGACACCAAAATACTGGACAACACTTCCAACTACTTTGTCAGACTGCACAGGGAAGCCATTGAAATTCACAAGCATAAGCAAAACTTCAACAGGAAAGAAGAAACCTTAAGAATGAACAGAGCATGGTTTCCAGTTCTGAAAAACACCAGGCTAACAAAACACTCTATACCCAACAATAGCCCTGCAGAGAAGATTAGCACATCAAGCACCAATCCATATGCAAAAGAACCTCCTCAGGATACAGTGAAGCCTCCCGCCATTAGCATTCCACACCCTGGGAAACTCTTACAGGATGACTCAGCTCAACCCCACCCCTCCTGAGTAGATATAAATGACCTGCCAACATCTTTTCCACACTGTGACACTGAGAGATCTCTGTCTTTTGGTGCTACACCTCTGAAGATGCCAGCCACAGCTGCTGGTGAAACGTCAGGAACTACAATGCCAAGACCACGGCAATACAGCCCGGAAAACCCACAACAACCATCGGACTCATTTCAATTTGGTTTCCCAGATTTGGTTCAGCATTCTGGAAGCTGCTTTAACAAAATGAAACAATGTGTATTTCCAGCTCATTTGTTTCATTTTGCAAATCCCTAGAAGTGCCTTCTCTACACTCGGATTAATAAAGACATGCATGCTCATAACAGCAAAATTAATGAATTACCCTGGTAATTAGTGATGGGGTGAAACTCCTCCCCCATTTCAATTTCTAATCAGGCCTGGCCAATTGAGCTATTTCTCAAAAAATAATTTAAAAAATGCTCATGCTTCTGAATCTGTTATGAACCAAATCACACACCACTGAATTCCTGATGACATGATGGGAATTGCAAAGGAACCTGTTTCCTTCCCTGTCCCACAGATTATTCCTTAAAGTCCTCCTCCTTTCTCAGTCTTCCTTGGTCTCTCAACCGCTCTGTTATTTCTCAAGCTTTTTTTTCTAGCAGCAGCTTCTACTAAGCTGGTTGGTTCCACTCTTCTTCCCTCTTTTGAAAGTTCTTCAGGGACCCAGGGAAAGCTATATTTCCCAGAGTTCCTAGTGTCATATCATATACCAGGAACAATGAGATAGGGAGATGAAGAGACTCCCTCACCATCACCAGGTCAGATTGCTTGAAGAACAGGTAACTTGATGAATCAGACCCAGAGAAGAACTGAGTGGTTTTAATTCTTACTTCATACTTAAGACAAACATTATGACTTGTTGAGCTTCATGTTCTATAACAAGGAATTATAATATTTGGTGATATATTCTTGGAGACCTCTTATCTGATCACAACTAAACCAATTGCACACAAACGGTAAACGCAATGAACATTGTAAATATTACTTGTAAATTGTAAATAAACAGTACTTATTGTAAATAAGTACTGGTACCTCAGAGCCTCTTCAATATGTCTAAAGGATTATTCACATAAGTACTTAATGCCTTGTTCATGTATGGTGATTATCTCACTGATGGTTGCTGCTGAAGTGTGATTGTAAAAGATCTTCAGATAGATAGCTACCATCTAGTAAAAGTTTCAGACAATTGTGTAAATTGACCTTCAGCTGGCCTACATAGGTCTCGATGAATTGCTTTCAGTATATGTCAGAAAAGTAATATATAAATATTGTAAATAAATAGACAGATTTAGAGGAATGGGTGCGTGTAATGCCATAATCAATTGGACATGGGGTAGGAGGAAATACAGTGGTGAGAGGACAGGCCAGGCAAGGGAAAGGGACAACAGATATCTGCATGCTGTTGCCCTTTCTGGTTCTTCTTCCAGCCGGCATGATACTGGTGACCATATCAATATCCCACTGGGCTATAATAACTTGCTTTTAAGCACCAGGTTAGTTGCAGGTGAAACAGAACCCATCCTTGATGAGTGAGCTGACCTGGCAACTATGCACTCCAGGGTACTTGGTGATGCATCAGCATAGGTCTGCCAGGCAGAGAGGTGGTATCACTGTATCAGGATTCTATCCCCTTGGCTCAATGCCCATTCCAAGATTCTGCTGGTTATGAGAATGTTTATCTAGTGTTGAGAGTGTGAGACAGGATTGGGAGTTTGTTGGTGTACTGTTTCGTTTGATACAGAATACTGCAGACAGAACAGTGACTGGAGTGGGTTGTAGGGATTTTATTACTCCAGTCTTGTTCCATCTGCACTGGTTCCCAATTTGCTTCTGGGCCCAATTCAAGGTGCTGGTATTGACCTTTAACAATCTAAATGGATTGTGACTAGCAGGGCTTTTTTTCAGGGGGAACACGGGGGAATGGAGTTACGGAACCTCTTGAAAATGGTCACATGGCTGGTGGCCCCGCTCCCTGATCTCCAGACAGAGGGGAGTTTAGATTGCCCTCCGCGCTGCTCCAGCGGCACGGAGGGCAATCTAAACTCCCCTCTGTCAGGAGATCAGGGGGCGGGGCCACCAGCCATGTGACCATTTTCACTGAGGGCAACCCACTGAGTTCCACCACCTCTTTTCCCAGAAAAAAAGCCCTAGTGACTAGCATATCTTAAGGACTGCCTTCTGCAACATGAACCTACATGTTCATTCTAGTCACCTTTGGAGGCTCGGCTTTGGTACCCTTACCGTATGAGGCCAGGGGGGTTGTAACCCAAGAAAAGGCCTTCTCAGTTGGACTGAAACTTTGGAACTCCTTCCTTGGAGCTCTTTCTGTCTGCCTCTATTGCTGTTTTCCTTCAGTGGGTGAAAACTTGTTTTGTCTGGCATGCATCCAATAACTGTGATTGGTGCTGCTCCATGTATTTTTTGTTGTATGTTTGTGTGTTTATTGAATTGTTTTTAAATACTATTTTAAATGTTTCAAATGAATTTAAATTGTTTTAAAATGTTTTAAATTGTTTTTATTTTAATATTTGCCACCTTGGGGACCCTACTTTGAATAGAAAGGTGGCATACAAATATTTTTAATTAAATTAAATAATAAATTTGATAAAACATGGGATTTCCAAATAAACAATACACATTTTGTGATTCATGGGTTCTCTTTGGGGAATTTTGAATAACTGACAGATTTCAGAATTTTATTTTGATATTTATGTCCCACTTTTTCTGCCTTACAACATTCTTCTATCCTTCTCCTCCATTTTATTCTCACACCAACACTCTAAGGTAGGTCAGACTAAGAGGGAATGACTTGCCCAAAGTCACCTAGCAAGCTTCCATGGCAGAGTGGAGAAACATTAATAGATCCTCGTCCCATACTTTTACCACGACACAGCTGTCTCTCAACACTATGTAAGTGCTCAGTATAATAGTCCCTTAGTTGTAGATTGTTGTATGAGTAGACTGTTCTTCAACAAATCTCAGCTATTCTGTATCCTGTGAAAGACATTCACCATTTATCTTCACCCACTTCTCTACAATCATTTACTGAATTAGCCCACCATTTCTTAGACTGTGTCCTATCATACTTGATCACACTCTTTCATGCTTTGCAGCAGATCATGTCCCCTCTGAATTAACAAGCATGGAAAAATATTATGAACGTATCACACTCAACTTCCATTGCACTCAACTGAAGCGTACAGCCACTTCAACTTGGTGTAAAATAACTAAAAAGCTGGAAGTATTTTCCATTTCCACAGCCCATAAGTTGGACCGATGTACCAGAAAAGCAAAAATGACACATTGTCACAAATCTGGGCCCAAACCCACACTGCTATTTCTTTCTTGCCTCTCCTGACTGCTAATCGTCTTTTGATAGAAGCATGGGCAAATGCTTGACAGAAACACAGGGCATCAGTTCTGGCTGCATAACTGGAAGTGATGTTACCGTATCATGGGATACTATAGGATTCACCCAAAACTGTGTGGTAAAAACCATTGAATTTTGGGTGAATCCTGGAGCATCCCATTGAATGGTGATGTCACTGTCAGTTACATAGCTGCAAGTGATACTGTGGCGTTGGAATATTGTTGTTTCATATACCCCTTTTTACCATCACCCCATTGAGTGCTGGCAGAAAATGGGTTTCCCCACCAGTGGCAAGCAAATGAAAACCCTGCTAGGAGAAGGCCAACAAGTCATTTGGTGGTTTGCACAAATGACATAAATAAATAAAATGTAATGTGCTGAATCAGCACTTTTGAGTCCTGTCAGTGCCTCCATGTACATATTTTCTGACACAGGCTGGTCCACACATGTCCCTGTTAGTACAACTGAAATGAAATAGAATGGGAAGATCAAGGCTGTGTTTTCTAATGGGTTGGTACTAGTAAGATGAGCAACTGCAAAAGCAATAACCCATATATGACACACTAGGTTTGATGCCTACATTTTATTTCTATAATTTGAGAGCTGGCTGTAGCCTAAGGAAAACGAGCTCTTCTAGTTTTCATTTTTGTACTGTTTGGCACATTTATAGTTGTAAACAAGATAAACATATGGTTATATTTCTCGTATGTGGTTTGTGGTTCATCTGATCAAACTGAGAGAAAATCATTTTTAAAAAAACCCAACCAACTTGTGCTTTCTATTATAACTCTCTATTTGCAGAGGTTTATTACTCGTCTGTAAAAGAAAAAAAGGCTTCAGGCTGAAACTCTGTAGACTAAGTCTCAGCCTAGGAGCAAACATTTTGTAAGATATTTCAAACACATAGATAGTGTTGTCATAATCAAATGGTATCATAAATCATAATAGAACCTAGTTAGAATGAAACTCCTTGTCACACTGACATATTACAGCAGGAATATAATATAGTGAGAAAGTAATAGCTTGATCCTGTGTCATAAATGTGAAATTGGTAGGCTGGGATGTAGTTTTGGACTTCTTGCTTCTGTTTTATAAACTGTAACCCAGTTATGATATAAAAGTGGATTCCTTGGAACCTATGAAACATGCCAATGTAAGCGCAAGTGCATGGTTTTCTGCTATTCTGTAGATTCTGGTGTAGTGTAATGGCTAATTACAATGTAGTTGTGTACTAGCTTTTTCTATCATCCAAAAAGTCTTTTGTTCAAATCTTACTTCGCTATAGGAAGACCTAACTTCCCACTGCTGCTTTGCAGGCTGGCAGGGGTGAAACAGAGGAAAATGAGGAGGGTGTGTCAGCATTATGCTGATTTGTGATGTCACTGCCAGCAGACTTTGTATGGGCAACTATCTAGGATTTGTCTGATTTGTTGATCACTTCTGGTTTTGCAGAACAGCTTGCTGACGGTCATATAGTGATGTGTCACAGCTGGCAACCTGCTAAGAGAAATTGTAGGATGGGGACAAGTATACTGGTGACATCATTGCCAGTGACATTATTGTGCGGGCACCTCTCTAGTTTTCTTCCAAAACTGTATAGTTTAACCATAGAGTTTTGGCTGAATCCTAAAGGGTCACCCCGATGTGGTGATGTCACTTCCAGTGGTGTGTCAGAAGTGATAGTGTGCATCAGTACCTGTTCCCATCCCATATTTTCTCTGGTGGTTTGCCAGCTATTGCTGAAGATAGCCTTGAGAAAGCTGTTCTACCTCAACATCAGTTTATAATATGAAGATAAAAATACTGCTCTTCTTCATAAGCAGACCTGTTGAGAAGAGGCTAGAGGGATAAAATCCAAAGCCTTAATCACCCTGGAGACCCATGAAGCCAGGCAAGTTACGTGATTTATTTTAATATGATCCATTGGCTGGGTCTGATTGGTGTGATGGAAGAAGGAATTGTTGTGTGATGGCCTATGGTGGCTCTCAAGTGCCTTGCTTCTATATCAGGGACAAAACCAAACAAATATTCAGATTTGGATTGTATTCTGGATATAAATTGAACAAAAAAGAAATCATGATAATGTTACTAGCGGCAACTAGAAGAGAACAAGAAAAGAGAGAGAAAATAACAGATTGTGCTGTCACTGGAAAACCAGTTAAATATTTGGAATAAATGTAATGGGACAAAATGACAACTTATATAAATGATAACTTTCCAGTCAGGTTTCAGACCAGGGCAGCACAAGTAGCATTAGTGGATAATCTCTGTCTGAATATAGACAAAGGCAATACCTCCTTATTGCTTCTATTGGATCTGTCTGCAGCCTTTGATACAGTAGACCATGCCATCTTGTTGAGGTGCTTAGAAACAGAAGTGGGCATCAAAGGATGTGCATTGGACTGGTTTAAATCGTTTCTCTTGGAGCGTACTCAAAGGGTTGCAGTTGGAGATCAGCTATCTCCAGAATGGGAACTATCTTGCGGGGTTCCGCAGGGCACAGTCTTATCTCCCATGTTATTCAAACTCTATGTAAAGCCTTTAGGAGAACTCATTCGCAGCTGTGGAGTTGGATGTCATCAATATGCAAAATACACCCAACTCTATATCTCGCTATCCAGGTCCCCACAGAATGCAGTAGAAATCTTAGATCGCTGCCTGACAGCCATGGTGAAATGGTTGAAAAATAAATTGAATTTGAACCCAGAGAAGACTGAAGTGATGCTTGTTGGGAAGGCAGAGATCTTGAAGGACATTGTACTCCCCACTTTCGATGTTCGTCTGACCCTTGCAGACTTGGTTAAGAGCCTAGGCATTATACTGGATCCCGCATTATTACTAGAAAAACAAGTTAAGGCAGTGGCAAAAAATACTTTGTACAACCTCACTTTAGCCTGGAAGATGGCTTCTTCTTGAGACGGCTGACTTGGCCACTTGGATCCATGCTATGGTAACATCGAGGCTTGACTATTGTAATGCTCTATACATAGGTCTCCCATCTAAGTTAACTAGGAGGCTCCAATTAGTGCAAAATGCTGCAGCTCTACTGTTATCAGGAGCGAGCTGGAGCATGAACATCACTCCCATCCTACAATTGCTCCATTGGCTTCCCATCAGTTACCATGCTCAGTTCAAGGTATTAGTTATTACATACAAAGTTCTTCACAGTTTTGGTCCGGCATACCTACAGGACCGCCTCCCTCCCTATGTTCCTCCACGGCAGCTTCACTCATCTGAACAGGGTCTCCTGCAGGTGCCAGGCTGCACACGGGTGTATTCAGGAGCAGCCCATACATGGGCTTTCTCTATGGTGGCCCCTATCCTGTGGAATGACCTGCCTGAGGAAGTCAGAAGAGTCCCTACTCTCCTGGCTTTTCATAAATGATGCAAAACTGAACTATTCAAAAAGGCTTTTTACTCAAATGGGAGGGCTGTATTGTAGGGATGGGGTCTCAGATGCTTTGCTAATGAGTTAGGGACCATAGACTTCATCACTATATCACCATATGTATTATCTGCTGCTTTAAATATGTACTCCTCTGTACCACCAGTGCTCTATGTTGTCTAATGTCAGTCTTAGAATTGATTATGTTCTGCTTCAGTATTTTTTCTACTCTGTATTGGATTCTTGCTAATACTATGTCTTTTAAACTTGTACCTATTTTCCCTATGGCATTGTTTATGGAAATGTCCTTGATACTGTATTGAAATGTACTTGTTACTGATTGTACTAATCTCATACTGTGTAATCCGCCTTGAGTCTCAGTGAGAAAGGCAGACTAAAATGACAAAAATAAAATAAACTACCAAAAAGTTTGGACAAGTATTACCAAAGATCTACAAAAATGGGAAAAACTGAATGTTTAGAAATACACGAAGAAAGGCAAAAGACACTAAGCTTTTGCTTTGTGTTGAACTCTAAAAATATGTTATTAAATATCTTACCAAGTAATATTATAAAAATACATAGCAAACTATTTAAATATATGGTGACAACAACAAAAGTAGTATATGCAGCAAAATGGAAGGCAGAATACTATCCAGATTTGGCAGCATAGATGGATAAGCTAGATGAATATATGTCAATGGCAAAATTAACATCTTGCATACATAACAGGCCAATCCTAGAATATGAGGAAAAATGGAAAGCTTTTTTGATCATGTAGCTGAAAATTTAAAATAACTAAGAATAATTATCAGTAAAATAGATTAGTTATCAAATTTGTAATTAAAATGTTGAATATAAATGTATCTTAATATAAGTAAATATTGTATGTCATAGAAAGTGTCTTAAGAAATTTAATGAAGGGATTGGTGGGGAGAAATACTTTGTTTTATATATTTATATTTTATATAACTATCTTTGATTTACACAATTATGTTATACAATCCCTTTTTTCTTTCTTTATTCCCTCTTATTACTATTACTGTTTTTCAAAATAAAAATATGTTATATTACCAAAAAATGCCTTGCTTATAGGGCTGTTGTATTATGAATAAGTTAACACATGGGAAGAAATCTGAGCTCTGAAAGTAAACACTAATTGTTATTAGAGCATGTAACAAATAATTACAGTACATATGATACATATAAATAGTGATACCCCAGTTTACTGTGAAAATAATTTTTGGGAAATGGATTATTATCCTGAAAGTCTCTAGATGTTGGATGAAAAAAGAGGAAATAGTTAGAGTTTGGAATTGTTGAGTGTGCTGGTAGATCTGTGTAGCATGCTGATATTCTGGCTGACTTGGTACTAGAGATGGGCATGATCTGCATTACGATCGAAAAAAACCCACGATAATGGCGATCGCGCGATTGGGACCCAGCGGATCGTGCTCGGGCACGGCCAATGATCCAGCAGTCAGGAGGGGGGCTGGATCGGGGCTTGATCGGGGCGATCGTGCTCGGATTGGGAAGCCAGACACTCAGGCGCCAGCTATCTATTCCCCTGGCAACGGAGCCAGGGGAATGCCTGAGCTGTGCTTGCTTTCCTTCTGTCGCCCTGGAAACCCAAATGGAAGCCCAGCTTGCCTTGATCAGCAGGGCTTCCTTCCAACCACGGAGCAGCAAAGCAGTCACCAGCTGGGAGAAGACATCCAAGGGAGGGAGGGGGAAGAGGGTGTTCTGTAGCCATTGGCACTCCAATCTCATCCCTGCAAACCCTGATAGGCAGCTCTGATGGCCAAACACAGACAGCCAAACACAAACACAGATGCCGCCGGCATCAGCCACCATTCCTGTATCGCTGGGAACAGCGGGGCGCCCCTCTGCTTTTGCCTCCACGATCCACGGATTGGAAACGGGAGATGATCGGTATGGATCGTTAATTCGGGATCGTTGCTGGCGCTGATCCGCGATCAGCTTGATCGGTATTTTTTTTGGGATCGTGCCCACCTCTACTTGGTACCCATAGAAGAAAATGCAGATTACCCTTTCATGCAATGTCATGCATTTTGATCATCCATCTCTGTTTTTTATAATTTCTAGTAGATAGCCCTGTTGGTCTTCAGTAGAACAGCAGTACTGGAGTCCACTCTCGATATGAAAAAGAGAGCTCGGACTCTTGAAAGCTTATACTCTGAAACTGTTGTTGGACTCTAAGGTGCCACAGGACTCTAGGCTTCTTGTTTTTTATATATATCCTTCTCCTTCATATCTGCACCATGCCGCTTTTGTGCTTGGGCAGGATTAACTGATCATCATAGCAGCCCATCGGATTGGAATCTCTTGATTGGAACACTTAACAATGTTTAATTATATTGTCCTACATCTCTGCTGAGAACACACACACACACACACACACACACACACACACACACACACACACACACACACACACAGCTCTTGATATACAAAAAGCCCATTCACTCTTTCACTACTCCAGTTTAAAAAACATCATTCAACACCATCTAATAATCTTTTTTTCAGATCTGGTTCCCCCTTCTCCAAAGTTGATGCTGCAGGCTGCTGTTTTGATAAATGTGTGTTTCCACAGCTTTCTATGCTGCTGTATCATCGTGAGGTAAAATTGTCAATATGGATAATGACATAGCATAGCGAAAACACCATTTAATATTCAAAGGATTTGTGTAATTGTAAATTAGGCAATGCCACCCAATATCATAACATCTTTCATGAGAAAAAAAGATGCTAAATTCACTTGACCTACTTTCATCTACGTGTTTAGGAAACAGGGTATGATAAGTAAACAAAGTAGTTGAGCCTCATATATGAGATGATTATTGTTTGAATTTATGATTCATGCCTAGAGCAAAATTTTGTTTGTGGCCTCATTTGCAACCATAATTTACAACTTTTCTAGGGATAGACTGTGTATTTGGGAGGCTATATATTACACATGCTTTGTACTAGAACTGTTTTCTAGCTTTGGGTGTAGTATATTCTGTGTTTCTGTTAGCTATAAAAATTCTTGGCATAACATTTATTGTAGTAAATATGGAAATTCTTTTTAAAAATTGCATTCCCCTTAGGAATGTCCTATTGTATTTTCATCAATGTGCTTATTACAGTTGAATCTAACTGGTATTTAAAGGAACTGTTAATCCTGTAAAAATGTGAGTATGAATGCAAGAAAAATTAACCATTTCTGAATCTTCTAACTACCTACCACTTAGTTTGCTTCATGAGGCCATTTAGTAAAATCCAATGCTGTGTAAAAATTATGTCTATTTTTGGCAGTAGACAGCAAATGAACATCTATTGCCATTTTAATAAGCAATACTAAATATTTACTGATACATTACACTACAATAAAATGATAGATTACTTTTATTGATTTGTTTTCCATAAATGTGAACACAATATTAAATTGTAAATAAGAATGCTATATATGTATAGCATTTCCGATCTTTCCCTATCTTTCTAAAGAGGACCAATTTTTTAAAATCTAAGACCCTGTTCTTTTAACCTCTTTAGCATGTGTTGGCCATATGCTGGCCAGAACAAAAACCACTCCAAGTTGATCTCCCAGATCATCCACCATCAATTTATGTTGAGGTGGTCATGTGCATTTATATCATGTATTGAATTCTGTAAGCATTCTTTTATGTGCAATCAGACATTGTGCAGTTATAAAAAGTACAATGGAGTCAGACTAAAAGATGCATACTCTAACAGTGCAATCCTAAACAAAGTTACTCCAGTCTAAGCCCATTGAAATCTATGGGCTTAGACTGGTGTAACTCTGTTTAGGATATCACTGTAAGTGTGGACACTAATGGTGCAATCCTAAAAAGAGTTAACAGTGAACTCAGAAGGGTCTACCTCAGTTTAGAATTACACTAATACTCAAGATTAGAGATGGGCATGAACAGAAAAAAACAAACATGATGTTTGCTGTTCGTTGTCATCCATGAACAGGGACTCATGAACAACCACGAACATGGCCCTGTTCATGAACATGTTTGTGGTTGGCTGTTTGTGGGGGCCAAGGTACCAATAATAAATAATAGCTTGCATCCAGAGCCTGGCAGCAGCCCTGGAACTTGAAGGGGTAGATCCCTATCCCACCACACACAAAGAAAATTCAAGCTCCAATGCCCTCTCTCTATCAAAATGCCAACAGCAACTCTCTCCCTCTCCACTGTCTGCAAACTAAGCCAGAGCTGGGAGCCCCCTCCCCCTGCTATTTGCTCCCTTGTAACAAATGTGGAGCTCCACACTTGAAAGGAAGACCTGCCTATCAAGCTAAATTGAGCTTAGATTGGGGTTTCCAGGGCAACAGCAGGAGTTCAGACAGAGTTCAGACAATTCCTGCCTAAGTTGCCAAGGGAATTGTTTGCAGGTGCCAGACTGTTTGGCTTGACGAACAGCAATGAACAGCAACGAAGGAGGCTTGCACCGACCACCTGTTTGTTTAGAATGGGGCCTCACAAACAGCTTCTTCGCGAACAGCAGATTGGGCTGTTTGTGGCTTTTTAAAGTTCGTATTGTTGTTTGTGCCCATCTCTACTCAGGATTACTCAATCGTGATAAGCTGAGCACTCTATAACTATAATTTAGAATGGAACACAAGGACACAATCTTGCATATTGTACATATGACTGACAAAGAAGAACAGAGATAATAGGATTTGGAAGAAAAGGGCTAATAAATCAAAAATAATGTATGCATAGTTGTATTGTTGTTGTTGTTAAATATTGCTCATCATCTCCTTAGAGAAGGTAGCAATAATTCCATGCATACAGATTCATCCACAAAACAATGACAGGCTTTGCCTTACCCTTAAATACTATGTAATTTTGGCCATCTGTCTCAAAGGGCCTCTTGCATTGTGAATGGTCATGCCTATTGTAGATGTTAGAGGGATTATAATGGTTGAAAATTGCTTGTTCTTCTCAGCAGTTCATGTCTGTCTGTCTGTCTGTCTGCATTGTTCCTAGTCTACATTTCTCACTGAAATTCAAGGCAGATTACATAGAATAGGTCAATAGAAACATTAGCCAGGAACATTGGCCAGGATATAATAGGGTAAGGATAGCAGAAATTTGAAAACAAGCAGAAATCCAATACAGAGTTGAAGAAAATAATGAAATATGAAACATGTAGGAAAGAATGTATCATTTCTAAGTCAAAGCAGAAGATATTTTATAGCAAATGATCTCCTTTCTCTTACATTTGTATTCCACCTTTCCTCCAGGGAGCTCAGGCTGGCATAAATGGTTCAAGCCTATTTTGTCATATGAACACATCATTGATATATCATGCTTGGTGTTGTCTACTCGGCTTGGTAATAGCGCTCCAGGTTTTCAATAGAGGGTTTTTTCATCATCTGTAATTATTCTATGTTGTATCTACCATCGTAATGATCTTCACAGTAAAATTTCTGATCCCATCCACCCTATACACCAATTTTTTTATTCCACCTATTTGGTGGAAATGGCAGTATGGTAATGTTTTAAATTAATTAATTATCTAATTATTACCATTTTAAAGGCAATTAAAATTCTAGTAGAGATCACAGGGAGTTATGAATTGTTATGGATCTAGAGGAGTTAGCTGTGTTAGTCTGTAGTCGCAAAATAGTAGAGTCCAGTAGTACCTTTAAGACTAACCAACTTTATTGTAGCATAAGCTTTTGAGAACCACAGTTCTCTTTGTCAGGTGGTTCTTGAAAGCTTATGCTGCAATAAAGTTGGTTAGTCTTAAAGGTGCTACTGGACTCTTTACTATGAATTGTTATGTGAGTTTTCCTCACCTAACATTCCTGAGATGCTGAAGTGGAAGAAGGTGTCTATTTTTAAACTAGTATGGGGCTATGCCAGCAAAAAGAAGCTAAATCCCCCCACCTGCCATATTTTTCTCTACTCAGTTGCTTTTAACATATGCCTCCCAGATTGGTCTCAGTACTGAAGGCTGGTGAGGAGGAAAATGCTGCAAGCATCAGAATAAAACATGAGATGAGATGGTGTTTATCTCCTTTTATCCGTACACTGATTTTGTTTAAAACAGATGCCCCACCTACCAATTTCTTTACATGTCTATGGAGCTTTGACTGTTGTTTCTCCTATAGGTCTGTGTTGATTTGTACCAGGGAAAAGGCACAGGCATTTACTACTTTTACTTAAACATAAAAACTATAAGAATGAAAAAAACAGCATCAGCAAGTCTGTATCATACACAGAGATTAACTTATCATCATGGATTTCTTGAGTCTCAATTGGTAAGTTATGCATTTTTTTTCCTGATGAAATCTTCCTCCTCTGCAAAATAGGCAAGCTATCTTTTGCATGGGGTGACGAAAACATGTAGGAATGGCACACATTTTTATCGTAAGGTTTGAGATTTCGGTGCAAATACTGGTTTTGTACTATTTCGTATTTAAGGTTTCACTGAACCAAGGCTGATGAGTAGGTAAATTAACAAAGTTGGCAAGGATTCTACATTAGCTCCTTCATATTACCAGTACACTCTTCCTGCACAGTATCAGTACATGGCTTCCCAAAGCAGATGGTAGTGATTAATAACTATGTTTATGGTTTATGTTCTGCTATGTTGACTTGAGGTCACCATGGACTGAATGTTAAAGTAGTAAAATGACTCATCCCAAACGTAGATTTTGTTCACACATGAGAATTACTACCATAACTTCTACCTCAGGTTAAAGGGTGGGGGTGGGGCTCACCAAAGTTAAGCCTTAAAAGTAATTGAGTAAATCAGATCGAAGTATGAGCCAAAGAGGAAAGGAGAATGGCAGCCATCACCAAATATTAAAAAATCTCAACAATGTGGCATTTCATACTCTGTTTTATCTATCATAAGATCAAGTTTGAAGCTCAGGTAGGTAAGCAAAGAGACTGACCATCACTAGAATTTGTCTTGAAGTCTCTAACCAGACACACAGTATGTGTGTATAAGGTGCTGTCCAGTTGCAGCCA
Source organism: Eublepharis macularius (assembly GCF_028583425.1). NCBI lineage: Eukaryota > Metazoa > Chordata > Lepidosauria > Squamata > Eublepharidae > Eublepharis > Eublepharis macularius. The sequence goes on from NC_072791.1 coordinate 59,245,533, forward strand.
ATTTACGGTGACCCCTGTTGGTGTTTTCCATGGAAGAGACCAACAGAGGTAGTTTACCATAGCCTGCCTCTCCATAGCAACCCTGGACTTCCTTGTGGTCATCCATCCAAGTACTGGCCAGTGCCAACAATGCTTAGCTTCCAAGTTCTGATGAGATAGGGCTAGCTTGGACAATCAGGTCAGAGTTAGACACATGGTACATATCTCACAAAATTTGGTTTTCACAATGTATTTCTTGCTATTTCTTTCAATAGCAAATTGTCATGCAGAGATTATTTTCTGCTATTCTAGTCATGCAGGAGACATCCTTGCCTCATGCAATAGATAAAATCACTTCATTAAACTAGAAAAGCATGCTGTAAGATCCAAAACAAAAGAGATTTAAATGGAAGAATTGTGCTCATATCCTGCTCTCATTTGAGTCGGCCAGTCATTCTGCCTTAGCCCCCAGTGTTCAAACTAGCTCCATGCATTCATGCATAATCCACATGTTGGCAGAAATGGTATGATAACATCAGCACTGGGATTGTGCAGGATTTGAGCTCCTTGTAGTCTGTTTCTTGAAATTACTTTCACATGCCCATTAGCAAGAAACCGATCTGGAAGAAAAGGGCTACTTGCTTAGTTCTTTCTTTATCTGCAGTCGCATCCCTTTTTTCCCTGTCCACAATCTTCATAATTTCAAAAAATTGCATAAAATGGTTTCCTTTTGTCGCAAAATAGTAAAGAGTCTAGTAGCACCTGTAAGACTAAAGGTGCTACTGGACTCTTTACTATTTTGCAGCTACAGACTAACATGGCTAACTCCTCTGGATCTATTTCCTTTTGTCATCATTCCTTATATGAATAGGCATATTTTACTCTGGTGTGAAGAGAAAGAGGATCAGTGAGAAGGCAAAGCAGGCAACATCTAAGTGGTGGGTATCATTTTCTATAAAAATGGAATCTGCTGAATTGAACAAAAATATCCATGGGAGACAGATGGGCATTCTCACTGCTTAAGTTTTTTCTTGGCTGCTTGGGTTGATGTTTCATAATCCTAATTTAGTTATATAAAATAATCAGATTAGCTAACTGAAATAATTTCTCTCTCAGTTCTCCTTGTGAATTAACTGTCTATAAGTGTTTGGATGTGTGCATTGATTTCTGCTCATCTTTACTATACTTCTGATAACTATGACGAGTGTATTGTGTTTGTCTTATGTACTGTCAAGTTGCTTCCAATTTATGAATGAAAGACCTCCAAACCATTTGATCATCAACAGATCAGATCTTGCAAACTGGTGGATGTGGCTTCTTTTATTGAGTCAAGCTGCCTCATTTTGGATCTTCCTCTTTTCCTACTGCCTTCCACCTTTCCTAGCATTATTGTCTTTTCCCGTGCGTCTAGTCTTCTTATGCTGTGACCAAAGTATGATTGCCTCAGTCTTGTCATTTTAGCTTCTAGGGAGAATTCAGGCTTGATTTGATCTAAAACCCACTTATTTGTCTTTTTGGCTACTCCTCCAGCACCACTTTTCAAATGAATCAGCTTTCTTCCTGTCAGGTTTCTTCATGGTCCAACTTTCACATCCATACATGGTAACAGAGATCACTGTATTGTGGATTATCTTGAACTTGGTCCCCAGAAACACTTTATTCTTCAGGATCTTTTCTAGTTCCTTCTTGGCTGTCTTTTCAAATTTCAATCTCCTTTTCATTTCTTGGTTGCAGTCTCCCTTTGGGTTGATGGTTGAACCAATGAATAGAAAATCTCTAACAATTTCAGTTTCCTTGTGGAATTCCTCAGTAAACATAATTTTTGTTTTTGTGATGTTCAGCTGTAATCTTGCTTAGGCACTTTCTCCCTTAATTTTCATCAGTAGTAATTTCAAGTTGTTACCCTATTTGCTAGACACATGGAGGCCCTGTAACAAGGAAAGAAGCCCCCTCACTGGCACAGAACAAACAAATGCTTTGTGGAGTATTTGAGACAATATTTTGGGATATTTAACTAATATCCCAAAATTCTTTCAGATTCAGCACAGCATCTGAAAGAATGAAGGGGAATAAGTGTTCTTAAACAAGAAGTTTTCATTGAATAAACATACAACCCATATTAAACACCTGTTACTAGAGAGAGAGAGAGGGAGGGAGAGAGAGAGAGAGAGATTTTAAAAACAGAAAAAAACTAAAAATACTTTCCCTAACAGTTATCTGTCTATAAGAGAAAACAAAAAGGGGTGCAAATGAGAGCATACTAACTGCCCTGTAAATCCTGTAGAGTCCTGATATGGACAGCAGAAGAGTGTAGAGACAGAGATCAGCTCATGTCTCCAAGGAGCCTGTGCCAATTCACACAGAAGCAGTAGCTGATTCGTCAGGAAAAACTACTGCAAAGTATTGGGGATTTGGGGGCTATATATATATATATTCTAAAAGTGCTGGTGGTGCTAAGATCAGGTTGCTTCTTGCTCAGGATTGAATTGGAGCCAAAAAGTTTGAATTCTGTTGGGTGGTTTAAAGTTAACAGGCAGGTGAATGTTCAGATGGAAAAAGCCCCCCCCCCCATTTGCATAAAGGAAAATGAGCAAAAAGCAAAAGCAACAAAGGCTAATAAAGCAAAATAAAAGGTATGCTCCCTTGAAGAGGTATGGGGAGACGGAATCATGGCTGGGTGATTGAAGGAATTAGGAAAAGGGTGCAGATAGTTAAAAGTATCAGAAGTGTTCTCTGGAGGAGGTTTGGAAAAGTAGAACTATGGCTGAGTGATTGAGAGGATTAGGGAAGAGCAGAAACATTCCTGCTCAGTTGTTAAGCTGGGGAGGGGGGACTAGCTAGGATCAACCTGTTGCTTATTGTCTTGGAGACCTGGATCATTCATTACGGTCAAATTATTCAGAGAGGAGGCTCCAATTTAGTCCTGGGGAGATGGTCCTCTAGTTTAATCCGCCTTGGGATGGCTTTTGCATGTGGATGAACTGCTCCACATTCCATTGCCCTTACCATGGCTTGCTGCTGCTTAATGACTCATTGACGCTAGCTTCGTACCAGCTGGAGGCAGACTCCATCTTCTAGCCCTAAGCCCATGTTATAAGGAAATGGGGGATCAAAATAGGGCTACCCATGAGGCAAGGATTCAGAGGCTACAAAATCTTCACTATTTTCTGCTGGTAATGTGATTTCATCTGCATGTCTCAAATTTTTAATTTTCCTTCCACCAATTTTTATTCCCCCTATATCTGGTCTAGATTTCCTTATGATATATTCTGCATATAGGTTGAACAGATAGGGAGATAAAATACATCCTTGTCTGACATCTTTGCCAATTGGAAATCATTCTGTTTCCCCATATTCTGCTCTAATAGTAGCCTCTTGTTCGGAGAACAGGTTGCACATTAACACAATCAGATGTTGTGGCACCCCCATTTCTTTTAACACCATCCATAGCTTTCCATGATGAACAAAGTTAAAAGATTTGATGTAATCTATAAAACACAGTTTGATTTTCTTCTGAAATTCTCTGGTGTGCTCCATTAGTCATCGTAAACGTGCAATGTGATCTCTAGGGCCTTTTTCTTTTCTGAATCCAGCTTGAACATCTAATATTTCTTATTCCATATATGGTGAGAGTCTTTGTTGTAGAATTTGGAGCATCACTTTGCTTGTGTGATAAATTAATGCAGTGGTCCGATAGCTGCTGCACTCTTTTGCATCTCCTTTTTTCAGGATTGGAATGTAGATCGAGCGTTTCCAGACTGTTGATTTATTCCTGTTAAGATTTTGATGGACTCATTTCTGTAGCTTGAAATAGCTCTATTGATATCCTATTTACTCCAAATGATTTATTTCTCCCGATTGCTTTGAGAGCAGCTTTCACTTCACTTTCTAAAATTGCAGTCTCTTCATCAAAACATTCTTCTTTGAAGGAATATTTCATAGTTTCATGTCTTCTGTATAATTCTTCAATCATTTCCACCTTTTCATTATTTTGTCCTGATCGGATATTTTATTTCCATATTCTTTCATCATCCCTAGCCATGGATTGAATTTCCCTTTGATTTACTGGATCTTGTAGAACAGATCTGTTGTTTTTCCTTTTGGGGGGTTATTCTCCACAATTTCTTTGCACTAGTTATTATAATGGTACTCTTTGTTGCTGCGTGCAAGTTGCTGAAAAGCTGCATCTAGAATTCCATTTCTGTCACCTTTTACTTTGCTTCATTGTATTATTTAGCTGATATTGTAATGATTTGCCTATAGGTGGCAGCATTGTAAGGTTTTACAACTTGATAGCAATGATTTCCCCTCAGCTCTTCAAATCTCTCCTTCCCACTCCACTCCTCCTATATTATCAGGACTTTGTTAGCATCATCACATATCCAAGTCCTGTAAAATAACATGCATTAAAATATCATACCCTTCCTCCTCTCTCCAAATTAGTTCCTGTTCATTTTAAGCTTGCTTTTGATTATATATTTTGATAATCTGATATGTTTGCAGTTCTGACCTGCAAATCTGGCAAGAAGGCGTTTCAGTCTGGTTTCAAAGTTAACCCCATGAAAACCATGCTTCTTGCAAAGAAGAAAAGGCATGATAATAAATGTATACTTTGGGTCATATAGATTTTTTTTTGTATTTAGCAGTCTGATGCTTACTTCTTAAAATGCATGCTGCAAACTGGTCTCCTTTACTCACTGTGTGTACATAATTTGAATTAACTCCTCCACCTCCCACCCTGCTCCTTCCTCATATTTCATACTTTGTAGCTATTGTGCTTTGGACAGGGGTTTCTGGCATTATTTGTGGTTTCTTTTCTTGTAGAGGTATATAACCAAAATATAGCCGAGTGTGGTGTGTTTGTGCCAATTAGGCTATTATGGCATCCCATGTTTCACAGCTGTGACAAGACTATCCTGTTATAATTAAGTCAGCAGATCATCAGGTAAAGCTCTGCTTTGGATAATGGCTTCAATCTGACAAGATCTGTTTGTGGAGAGGACCTTAACAGAGGGAATTTCTCCGAGTGCAGTGAGCACCCCTCTCTGAAATGTTGTTCCTGTCAGTCAATGGGGCCCTCAGGAACATAGTGGACAAAGTATTGGTCTGCAGTGGGAGGGAAATTAGCAGAAAATGCCCTTAAGTCTTTGGAGCTGTGTGATTGGCTACAAGCCAGTATCTTTGTCTGATGTCAGAGTGACATTCTCTAGGAGCAGGGTCTATTTAGTGGTAGTAACCTTAGTAACCTTAATGAAGTTAGTCAGAGCTTTCTGTTTCAAGCTTTAGGAAAATTCATCGTGAACTTTATATTCCAGCAAACATTTCAAGATAATGCTTGGGATTTTATTTGTAATGTTACCTTAGAAGTCCACTTCTGCTTTTTCTGTGTGATTACTGGTTTTGAATTGGCTGCTTCAGTTTATTGTTTTATGCTGAGTTTCAATTATTATATATTTTAATATTGTAAGCTGTTCTGAAGATTATGTTGAATTATGAGGAATGATAAAAATATTAAAAACCAGTGACTGAAATTCAAGTTAGATTACTGGAATGCAGTCCACATGAAGATAGTTCAGAAATTTTAGCAATCAAATCTAGTATAAATTGTAGAGCACATATTATACCTGAGTTAAAATCTTGCATTGTCCAGCAATTCATTTCCAGTGTGCAGATAGTGACTTTTAAAGCCATATATACAGGGTGGCCAGCTGGCATGGTGAAATATACCCTGTGCCTTTAATGAAGGCTTAAGATGTGGAAATGAACATGGAGCTAAAAAAAACCCCCTGCCAAATAATATCCCGTTAAGCATCCATTAAATCAGGGGTGGGGAACGTCTGGCCTGTGGGCTGGATATGGCCCGCAAAATCATTTGATCTGGCCTGTAGGGCTGACACATCCATTATTCTGGAAGCAGCTGAGAAGAACCGCTGGCTTCCAGGTAGCTCAACGTGCAGCCTCTTTCAACCCAGATTTAAAGGAATCCTTACTTACAGTTAGAGCCAGTGAATGAGACATGGTTCAATCAGAAGCAAGATACATCTTGTATTGTCGAAGGCTTTCACGGCCGGAGAACGATGCTTGTTGTGGGTTTTCCGGGCTGTATTGCCGTGGTCTGCCGTGGTCTGCCGTGGTATTGTCAAGACCACGGCAATACAGCCCGGAAAACCCACAACAACCAAGATACATCTTTATTGGTCCAGATTAGGGATGTGCGTTTCGGCTTTCCGAATGCCGAAAGAAAGCCGAAACAAAAGTGTTTCGGCTTCTTTCGGATAAGCCGAAACGTTTCGGAGGAAGCCGAAACGTTTCGGCTTAGCCGAAAGAAAAAAAGCCGAAACGTTTCGGCTTCTTTTGGCTTTCTTTCGGCATTCGAGAATCGCCATTTTGTTTTTGCTAGCCGTTTGCCTTAGCAAGCGGCTAGCAAAATCCTGCTGGAAGCAAAGGCTTCCTGCAGGCTCTTAGAAGAGGGGAGGGGGGGAGAAGGAGTGAATCACTCACTCCTTCTGTCACCCCCCACCCCTCTTGCAAAGGAGGATAGGGAATCCTGCTTTGCCTTGCAAATGCAAGGTGCAAGCATTGCATTGCACTTTGCATTTGCAAAGCAGCAGAGATTCCCGCCAAAACTAACAGGTAGGGGAGGGGGAGCAGGAGGAGGGTGACTCTTGGAGTGTGGGTGGGGAAAGGCAGGGGAGGGGGGACTTTAGGAGTCACCAATCCCTCTGCTGTATTTTCATGCCAGCCAATAGATTTAAATCTTTGGCTGAGGCTGCAGCAGGGGGTTTAAATTTGGAGCTAGACTGTCTGGAGCACCTCTGTTGCTGCTGCTGCTGACCGAGAGAGAAGAAGAAGAGAGACTGCACTGCACCTGGAGCCTGGAGGACATCTGCCTGGAGGATCAACTGTGCTGCTGGACATCCTGAGAGGACACCTGGTAGGCCTTTTTAAAATTTTTGAAAATTTTTTTGATGCTGGGCAATGTGCTGCTGTGGCCTGCCTCTGCAAAAAGGTGTTGCAGTTTATTCTTGGCATGGCCTGGGGGACAGGTTGGGCAGACAATGTTTGATGGTGGGGGGGGGGGTTCAGCATTGGTTGTTGTGCTTGCCTTCTTTAAGCTTGATCTACTGTTTTAAGATTAAAACAAGAGTGTGCCAGCTTTGGGCCTACACAGGCCAGAAGCTCTGCTGGGTGTATTTGGTGCCTTTCTTCTGGCTGGCTCTCACAGTTATGCTTCACAATCTGGAATGGTGTGGCTTGTTTTTCTGTGTCTGGTCCCCTGCTTGCAAGGATTCCCAACAGGCTCCGTCCTGATCAACTGTGCCAGCCTGTGGCCCACACACAGGTATGCTGCTTTGGCTAAGGTAACCCTTTTTGGTTGCTGGCCTGGCACTCACAGTTTTGCTTCACAAACTGGAATGGTGTGGGCTTTTTTCCTGTGTCTGGCCCCCTGCTTGCAAGGATTCCCAACAGGCTCCGTCCTGAACAACTGTGCCAGCCTGTGGCCCACACACAGGTCTGTTGCTCTGGCTTTGGTAACCCTTTTTGGTTGCTGGCCTGGCACTCACAGTTTTGCTTCACAAACTGGAATGGTGTGGGCTTTTTTCCTGTGTCTGGTCCCCTGCTTCCAAGGCTTCCCAACAGGCTCCGTCCTGAACAACTGTGCCAGCCTGTGGCCCACACACAGGGCTGCTGCTCTGGCTTTGGTAACCCTTTTTGGTTGCTGGCATGGCACTCACAGTTTTGCTTCACAAACTGGAATGGTGTGGGCTTTTTTCCTGTGTCTGGCCCCCTGCTTGCAAGGCTTCCCAACAGGCTCCTGAACAACTGTGCCAGCCTGTGGCCCACACACAGGTCTGCTGCTCCGGCTTTGGTAACCCTTTTTGGTTGCTGGCCTGGCACTCACAGTTGTGCTTCACAAACTGGAATGGTGTGGGCTTTTTTTCCTGTGTCTGTTCCCCTGCTTCCAAGGATTCCCAACAAGCTCCTGAACAACTGTGCCAGCCTGTGGCCCACACACAGGTCTGCTGCTCCGGCTTTGGTAACCCTTTTTGGTTGCTGGCCTGGCACTAACTGTTTTGCTTCACAAACTGGAATGGTGTGGGCTTTTTTCCTGTGTCTGGCCCCCTGCTTGCAAGGATTCCCAACAGGCTTCTGAACAACTGTGCCAGCCTGTGGCCCACACACAGGTCTGCTGCTCCGGCTTTGGTAACCCTTTTTGGTTGCTGGCCTGGCACTCACAGTTGTGCTTCACAAACTGGAATGGTGTGGGCTTTTTTCCTGTGTCTGGCCCCCTGCTTCCAAGGATTCCCAACAGGCTCCTGAACAACTGTGCCAGCCTGTGGCCCACACACAGGTCTGCTGCTCCGGCTTTGGTAACCCTTTTTGGTTGCTGGCCTGGCACTCACAGTTTTGCTTCACAAACTGGAATGGTGTGGGCTTTTTTCCTGTGTCTGGTCCCCTGCTTGCAAGGCTTCCCAACAGGCTCCTGAACAACTGTGCCAGCCTGTGGCCCACACACAGGTCTGCTGCTCCGGCTTTGGTAACCCTTTTTGGTTGCTGGCCTGGCACTCACAGTTGTGCTTCACAAACTGGAATGGTGTGGGCTTTTTTTCCTGTGTCTGGCCCCCTGCTTCCAAGGCTTTCCAACAGGCTCCGTCCTGAACAACTGTGCCAGCCTGCGGCCCACACACAGGCCTGCTGCTCCGGCTTTGGTAACCCTTCCCGTTTGCTGGCCTGGCACTCACTGTTTTGCTTCACAAACTGGAATGGTGTGGGCTTTTTTCCTGTGTCTGGCCCCCTGCTTGCAAGGCTTCCCAACAGGCTCCGTCCTGATCAACTGTGCCAGCCTGCGGCCCACTTACAGGCCTGCTGCTCCGGCTTTGGTAACCCTTCCCGTTTGCTGGCCTGGCACTCACTGTTTTGCTTCACAATCAGGTTGTTTATCGTTGGTGGACCTCTTCTGGACTGGACTGCACTTGGTGGACATCGGCCTGCAGATCTCTGCGTGGAGGATCAACATTGCTGGACATCTGTAGTGGTGGACTGGTAGGGTTGTTGTAAAATTTGTTTTTTGAGCTTATGTCTGCTGCTGTGCCTACCTGCGAGCATATGCTTTGGCTCGGTCTTTATGGCTTGGGCTAGGGGGGGCATTTTCTGGTTGGGCAAGAGGACATTGTTTGGGGGTTAGTGGGGGCCAGCATTGATTGCAGTGCCTGCTTTCTTTCATGTTTCATTTGTCAAGTTTGAGTGTGGGGTGGGCTTGAACTACTGTTTCACAGGACTTAAAAATGAGTGTGCCAGCTTTTGGCCTGCACAGGCCAGAAGCTCTGCTGGGTGGATGTGTTTTGTTTTGCTGCTGGTTGGCCCTAGCCTTTCAGGGGGGGGCTGACTTGGCTTGTGCAACGGGGCCTTGAATTTTGGGGGTTGCGTGTGCGGCGTGTGGTGTTGACTCTGTTAACATTTCCAATTTTCTTGACAGCATCGCGGAGGAGAGGAGGACCAGCTGCAAGACCGCCTGAACATCGCTGGACTGCAGGACTGGTGTTAGTGAGCGAGTCCGGGTTCATATTTGGGTGGGCTTGGGGGTGGGTTCTTGCTAGCTTGGGAGGGGGGAGGCTCATCTTCAAAACACCACATCCACACCCCACACCGACATACCACAGATACATTGGTCCTGCTAAATAGTGTCTCTTAGGTAGGTAGGCCAGTTGGTAGGTGATCAGTGGATAATTGCCCTCAACATAATTATTAGGGAAACCAAGCCTAGTTTTTTTAAAAAAACTAAATAGGGACTGAGCAGGGAAAGCATTAGTGAGTGAGTGTTAGGTTTGAATTCTATATATATATATATATATAAAAATTTGTAATAGCTGTCAATAGGCTTCCCATTAGTGCCCCCATAACTAGGGTTCCACTGCCCATCTCTGGCACCCGTGGTGGTGCCAGGCCGGCCCGGGCATACTAGTGTGTGAGTGTTTAAGGCTTAGTCACCTCTGTTATTGGGGTTTAGGGCTAGCTCAATTCCAGAGAAATTCAGCTGATTGGCAGGCTCAGGTTCCCTGACATAAATAGGGTTGCTTAAAAAGGCACTTGATTGTTCATCTCCAAGTCACAGAGCCACTAGAAGCACAGATTTAGAGCAGGTTAGTTAGCTCTTGAAAACAAAGTTGACCTTTGTTTTCCAAATCTTTTCTGATTAGTTAGGGTAGATTTTGGGAGGGGAAAGTATGTCAGAGAGGAAAGCAGAGAGGGGCCCCGGGGGAAAGGCTAGGGAGAAATCTAGAGGGGAGGAGGGGAGGGGGAGGGGGACTGCTGCGGCAGCCCCCCCATCTGAGCGGAGGATGCCCTCCCCTGCGCTGCTGCCGTTCACCAGCCTGGCTTCTGGTGACAGGAAGAGGGTTCGCAAGACTCTCTTTCCTGAGGCAGCTGCTGGAGGGCCACCCCCAACCCAGAGGCGTGAGGCAGGTGCTGGCACTGGGCGGGGGCCTGCTGCTGAGGCTCCTCCTCCTCCAGTGGTTGCGAGCCAGCTGCTGGAGGAGGGGCAGCATGCGGTGTCTCCTGGGATGGGCGCGGAGCACATGACTTTCCCTGCGCTCCCGCTCACCCCAGGAACCCAGAGGATGTTGGAGGAACTGCCCGTGAGACCCCCCTGGGGCGGTCCACCCCAGGGGCCTCTGAGGCCAGCAGCAGGCCTCTCACGGCTGTGCAGGAGGAGAGGATGCGGGAGGAAGAGGCAGAGACTGTGGTGGAAGAGCCCACATCTCTGCCCCTTCAGCCTCGTCCATCCCCACCTGCCCGGCCGAGAGTGGGACACGGTGTGTCCGGCCAGAGCACCTCACAGGAGGTGGCTCAGGGTGATCCAGAAAGCGCTTCTCCTTGGAAGCGTGGGATGCCCTTTTCCTCCGAAATCTGGAAGCACTTCCAGACAGCGGAGGATCCCCGAGCAGCCCTGTGCCTGCATTGTAGGCAGCGCGTCAGCCGTGGCAAAGATGTGTGGCATCTCTCCACGTCTGGGATGAGGTACCATATGAAGAGGCACCACCAGGCGGTGCTTCTTTGGGAGGAGGGTTCGAGTGGCGCCGCACGGCCGCCAGCTAGCCAGAAGGAGGCAGGCTCCTCTGGTGCTCTCCCCCTAAGGGTACCTGCAGGAAAGGGATGCCAAGCCTCTCTCCCGGAAATGCTTGGTATGCAGGGCGCTAGTGTGCCTAGAGAGGGGATCTGGAGGGCGAGCAGGCGCATCACGCGCCACATCATCAATATGATAGCAGTGGATGGACAACCGTATTCCGTAGTTGAAGACTTCGGCTTCTCAGGGCTGCTCCGAGATTGCTTTCCCTGGTACGCCGTCCCTGCTCGCACGTCGTTGAGCAGATCGGTGGTGCCCTCGTTTTACAGGGCTGCCAGGGATCATGTGAAGGCACAGCTGTCCCGGGTTGCCGGGAGAACTGTGCACTTCACATCGGACATCTGGACCTGCCCAAGTGTGCAGCAAGCGTACCTCTCGCTTACTGCTCACTGGTGGGAACCCGAGTCGGTTCTGGATGGGGGCCGGGGGGAGGTGCCTAGCACAGCTAGACAGGGAAGGATGGGAGACCGCCAGGCCGGCTACTGCAAGGCCTTGCTTCACGCCGAGGTGCTCGACGTGTCCCACACGGCGGAGAACATGGCTGCCACCTTGCGAAGACAGTTGGACGAGTGGATAGGCCAGGGACCCGCCACCGTGGGATGCATGGTGACGGACGGTGGCAAGAACATGAGGGCAGCGGCGCATCTAGTGAGCCGAGAGAGCATCTACTGTGCCGCTCACAAGCTTCACCTAGTGGTGAGAGATGCGCTGGGGTTGGGCTCCTCGAAGGAACCCGTGGATACCCGGACCCGTGAACTCCAGTTACTTATCCAGAAATGTCGGAGGCTCACGGGTCACTTCTCGCACAGCGTGAAGGCCACGCACGAACTGCGCCAGACACAGGTCAGGACAGGTGTGCCAGAGCACGCTCTGATCACTGACGTTAGCACTCGCTGGAACTCCACCTGCGCCATGCTTGAGCGCTTGGTGGAGCAGCAGGCCGCACTCCACGCATGGCTCTCCGAGAACCGCGGTGCGAGTCAGGTGGGTGAGTTCAGCCGGGAGGATTGGCTCACCGTCACCCAGACAGTGGAGGTCCTGAAGCCCTTCAAGGACTTCACTGTGGCGGTCTCGTCAGACACGGCGACCCTCGGTCTGGTCATTCCCCTGGTGCACACGCTCCAGAGGAATCTGGCCACCCTTGCAGACCAGGTCGCGCCCCGTGCTGACCTTGTTCCAGCGGTGCGCGCATTAGTGAGAAGGCTGCAGCAGGGCATAGCTGCCAGGCTAACTCCTCTCACTAAGGAAGAGTCATACATGTTGGCGACCGTGTGTGACCCGTGCATAAAGGGCACTTTCACCGAGCGGGACGGGAACCTCACCCAAGCCAGAGACGGGCTCTGCTCTTGGGTGAGACGCAGGCAGGCCAAGAGGGGACGCCTGTCGACAGGGGGGACGCAAGAGGGGCCCTGCCGTGCGGGTCCCTCTGACGCTCCCTCTGCGCAGGCCCCCCCCGCGGCCACCACCGGAGTGCCGATGGAGATGGAGATGCTCCGGTGGGCCCTCGTCCCCTCTGGGGTCGTGAGGACCGTGAGAGAGGATCCGGCGGAGGCAATGGTCAGGGACTACCTCGCGGAGCCCTGCGAGTCGCTCTCCACCGATCCGCTCAGCTACTGGGCCAGGAAGGAGTCGGTGTGGCCGGACCTCTCCCTCGAGGCGCAGCGGCTGCTCTCATGCCCTCCGACGAGCGTGGAGAGTGAGCGCGTCTTTTCACATGCGGGCGACATTGTCGGCCCACATCGCACTCGCCTTCTCCCATGGAGAGTCTAGCAGTTGACCTTCCTGAAGGTATATACAGTTGACCTTCCTGAAGGTCAACTCTCGCCTCTTCGATTTCTCAGGACTGGACTTCCAGAGTGACTGAGGTGAGCCCAACTTGTGGCCTGCATCCTCTGTGAGTCCAATCCTTTGGAATCGCGCTCTCCCCTGTATAAAACCCTGTATATACAGTTAAAACCGGCCAGTAGAGGGAGGGTGGTTAGGAACCAGTGGCAAAGGGAAAACACCCAGCAATTTGAAAGCCCCCCCCAGGGTATTCAAAACATCTCCCATCACTGAGACAGACCCTGTGGGACCAAATTTATTATGAAAAATAATGCCCCAGAAACATGGATTGCTACTGGAGGGAGAAACAGGTTAGATAGGGATTGCTTAGGTGTTTTTATCAGCTGAAATCTTTGTAAAAAAAAAATTGAAGAAGAATTGTTGTACTGTTTTTTAAAAGTTGATGTACTGTTCATGTAAAAAAAAGAAAAAAAAACCCAAAAATGTTGTGATTATGTTTTTTAAAAGTTGATGGAATGTTCATGTTTAAAAAAAAAACCAAAAAAAAATGTTATTCTGTGTTTTCTGAGTTGATGGACTGTTCACGTTTAAAAAAAAAAAAAACCCCAAAAAATTGTTGATGTTAATGTTGGGTTTGCATGGTTGGGGGATGTGGGAAGAGTGGTGGATGGGCACCGGCCAATGATGATCTCTCGCAGATGTTCCCAGGTAAATTCTGAGGCTGGTGTGGGGGTGGGGGGAGACCTCTGCAGAACTGCTCCAGAAATACCATTGTCCAGTGCCTTGGAAGTGCCCAGTTCAGCTTTTTGTGTCTGAACTGAAAGCACAGCCACAGGAAATGACATAGGTTCTGCTGGACCCTGTTGCAGTGGTTGCCCCCCATTAAGTTGTTTTATGGAGGGAGAGTTGTATTAGGCTGGTAGTTATGATCATCTTGTCTAGTGTGGGCTTCTGTTTCCATGCCCTGTTGTGCCCGCTCACTATGTAACCTGTGGAAATGTTCAAAACTTTACAGTTTGTCCATTTCAAAAGAAAAATTGTTTTTAAGATTCTCTGATGTGTAGTTAATTGTGTTGTGTTGTGCTGTGAGGGACAATAAGTGTAATATGTTGTGTGATTTGTTGACCACTTGTAATTTGAAAATGATAAAATAAAGTTTTTTTTAAACTTAATGATTGTGTGTCTGTGTTCCCTTCTTTGATGGGAGGTTGGTTCCCAGCATAGGGAACAATGGGGCAGGCTGGCCAGCCTGTTCCTGGGGTACTGGGTGTGGGGCAGCTGAGGGTGGTTTTGGTTCTGAGAGGGGCTGAGTGGAGGATTTGGGTCTGTGTGTGGCAGCTGGGGTGGGGGAACTGGGTTTGTGTGGGGCTGTAAGGAGTGGACTATGGGGGATGAGAGCACTGGTCGTCCTTTGTGCCCAAGTAGGCCCCTGCTACTGTCCTGGTGTGGGCTTCCATGCCTCTATCAGTTGCTGGCCCTCCTTTGCCATCTTTTTCTGAAATTTTCCTAGGGCTGCCAAACTCCTGGTTGGGCTTGGAGTTCAGGTTAGAGAGAGTAGTTCCCTAGAGAAACTGGCTGCTTCCAAGGGCAATCTCTTTAGAGGGCAAATGTGGACCATGGATTCTGGGGGAGATCCCTACTCAGATTTCCCTTTCCACAAGTCCCACCCCCAAATTGCCAGTAACTTCCAAGGCCAGAGTTTGCCACCCCAGAGAGATCCCGTTCCCACCCTCTTAGCCTTGGCATGAAAGTTGTAGCCCCCATGGAACACTTCCAGGTTCCTGATTCCAAGCTCAATGACACCAATGTAAGACAATCCAGACCTCCATCAAAAATGGATTTTAAGTAGCAGTGGGATTGGGCTGCATTTCAGTCATTCACATATCTGGTTGTGTACCCAAACATTTAGCTTATGTTTTTTAAATCAGCGTATGGCACTTAAAGACACTTTTAAATGGTTTTAAAAACATATTTTTATTATGAAGTATTTAATGTGGCATTGCTCAAGGGCAGGCCTTTTGGCCAAATGAGCAGTATCAGTACAGTAAAATTTAGACAAAGCTCATAGGAAGAAAACGCATTCATACTGTTAAGTGGGAAGAAAGTTTCAATTTACATGTACCGTGGACTCCGAAAAAGACATGTAAGTGGCATCCAGACCAAATCAGGCCTGCTTTCTCCCTTGAAGATATCAATTGATGATAGTGCTTATGTCACATCATGAGAAGACAAGGTTCACTAGAAAAGACAATAATGCTAGGAAAAATTGAAGGCAGTAGGGAAAAGAAGAATACCCTAGATGTGGTAGATTGACTTCGGTTTGCAATACATGGACAAGGTTTTTGGGATATTTTGGAGCTCAATAATTCTAAAGTACACCATAAGTGATTTGAATGCATAAAACATACAGACACATACACATAAAATGTATATACCCCCTCCCCACCAAATTAAAGGTTTATCTTATGCCCCGGTTTTCTCCCCCATGGGAACCTATAGTGGTTTACACATTGCTGTTCTCCCTTGATTTGTTTCACCCTCATCACAACCAGGCTAACAATAGACAGCTGCTCCATGCCTCACATTGGGAGCGACTACATCCACCGATGGCCTTCTTAGTTGTTGGAGGGGGTGGAGGAGGGGAGGAAGGAAACAACGCACTCCAGCCCACTCTATCTGGGGCCTAGGTGACCAAATTGCTTGGCCTTGGCAAGGAGCCAGTGGTGGGGCGGCATTGGTTCTGGGGCCCCGTCCAGAACATTTGTCCAGGGCCCCAAAATCACCTAGACTGCCTCTGGAAAACACAACACAATTGTTTACTTAGGCTGAGCCAAGAACATCCATCAAGCCTACAAGGCACAGAATCAGAGTCTGCCAGATTCTAGACCAACACTCTAGCCATTGCACTACAGTGGATATCTAAAAATTGTTCATACCCCCACCAGCAACTTGAACATTTTTCTCCAAAAGGCACACAACTTGGCTGGGTCTCAAAAAGGACTATGATGCATGGGCCTGTCAATGCATACTGCTACTAAGGCTCTGGCAAGGGGGAGGGGGGCATTGTGCCAATGCCACCCTGGCTTTGGAAGGGGACAGTAAAATAGAAGAAATAATCTAGGTTCAGTGCCTCCCCCCCTTCTCTGTCTCTCTCTCTCTCTCTAATGTGTGTGAAAACATTACTGACATACTATACCATCACTGAAGCCTACAGGATACTTAGGGACTGTTCACACACGCATGATCATTTCATGGCAATGCTCTGGCATGATGACGTCTGTTCTAGGAAGTGATGTGATCATCACACAAGGCTGGGGAGCACGCACAATTCACAGCAGGCAGATTTGGGCCACAAGTGATCCTGCTTTGGCCTGTAGGGCCCAAATCAGCCCACTGCAAAGCACAGGAATACTCTCAGGGCAGCCAGATGACATCAGTGACATCACGGCAGCAGCCCCAGGAGCGTACCTTGAAGGCTCATTCCCTGACTTTCCCCCTTCCAGCCAGGTAAGCAGTGACAGGGGGTGATAGGTGAGAGTGGGGGATCCCCCACCAAGGGGAAACGGATCCCTAATTGTGTCTGAGGTTGTGGAAATCAAACGGGTCATCATTACCTCCATATTGCTTCTGTCTTTGAGGGACTTACATGCACATTATATTTAACTCCAGATTTCTTGATTGTCAAGGAATGCATGTGGTGGGGGGTGGTAGGAAGGGTGGGAGAAGGGCCCCTGAGGGTAAGGGTGGCATCTGGCATGCAAAATGCCACCCCTGGCAAGACAAGCCTCCCCCAGCTGTCAGTGGTAGAGATGAGAGCAGAGCACCTACTTGGGGAGGACATGAAATGGCCCCCCCCAAGTGGGAGCAGGCTGAGCCTTGGTGGGGGTGGGAGGAAGGGTGGGAGAAGGGCCCCAGAGGGTTGGGGGGGATTTTGTTGCAGTGGATCCCCCCCATTAAGTCGTTTTATGGAGGGAGAGTTGTATTAGGCTGGTAGTTATTATGATCATCTTGTCTAGTGTGGGCTTCTGTTTCCATGCCCTGTTGTGCCCGCTTACTATGTAACCTGTGGAAATGTTCAAAACTTTACAGATTGTCCATTTCAAAAGAAAAATTGTTTTTAAGATTCTCTGATGTGTAGTTAATTGTGTTGTGTTGTGCTGTGAGGGACAATAAGTGTAATATGTTGTGATTTGTTGACCACTTGTAATTTGAAAATTATAAAATAAAGGTTTTTTAAACTTAATCATTGTGTGTGTGTTCCCTTCTTTGATGGGAGGTTGGTTCCCAGCATAGGGAACAATGGGGCAGGCCGGCCAGCCTTCTCTGCAGGTGGTGGGGGGGTCAGGGGGGTGGTTGTCTGTGTGCCAGGGCAGGTGCTCTTTCCCAGGGACGATTTGGCACTGTCACCATTGTGGCACCCCTGGTCTGTGCGGAATTGCCCTGGGAAAGAGAGTTTAGGGGTTCCCAAAAGGGGAGGGCAGGCCAGCCTGTTCCTGGGGTTATGGTGGGTGTGGGGCAGGTGGGGGTTGATTTGGGTCTGTGAGGGGCTACTGGGGGGATTTGGGTCTGTGTGTGGCAGCTGGGGGGGAATTGGGTTTGTGTGGGGCTGTGAGGGGTGGACTTTGGGGGCTGAGGGGACCTACTTGGGGAGGCCATGAAATGGCCCCCCCAAGTGGGAGCAGGCTGAGCCTTGGTGGGGGGTGGGAGGAGGGGTGGGAGAAGGGCCCCTGAGGGTAAGGGGAAGCCTGGCAAAGGAAGCCTGCCTCTTCATTTTTTCCCCATAGGAAATGATGAAGAAAGATTAGCAGCAGCATGCTAACAATATGCTGCTCGATGTATTGTCGAAGGCTTTCACGGCCGGAGAACGATGGTTGTTGTGGGTTTTCCGGGCTGTATTGCCGTGGTCTTGGCATTGTAGTTCCTGACGTTTCGCCAGCAGCTGTGGCTGGCATCTTCAGAGGTGTAGCACCAAAAGACAGAGATCTCTCAGAACACACACACAGATCTCACACTGAGAAATCTCTGTCTTTTAGTGCTACACCTCTGAAGATGCCAGCCACAGCTGCTGGCGAAACGTCAGGAACTACAATGCCAAGACCACGGCAATACAGCCTGGAAAACCCACAACAACCATCAATATGCTGCTCCTTCGCTTTCTTATGGGAGGATGGGGGGACCCGCTTTGGGGGGCCATAACATGGCCCCCCAAAGTCCAATCTGTCTGAAACTTGGGTGGTTGTTAGAGAAGGGTTAGAGGAAGGTCCCCACCAATTTTGGGCTTATTCGGTGGGAAAATGCCTCCTCCAGGCGTCCTGGAAGACGGAGGCATTTTCCCATAGAAAAAGCCGAAAGAAAGCCGAAAGAAAGCTGAAAGAAAGCCGAAAGCCGAAAGCCGAAAGATATTCTTGTTTCGGCTTTCGGCTTTAACGATAGAGATTCTTGTTTCGGCTAATGCCGAAACAAGAAAGCCGAAAGTTTTTTCCTTGCACACCCCTAGTCCAGATTTATTTGTAGACTAGCGTGAATTCATAATAGCTGTTGCATCCTTGCTTGAGGGGGTAAGATCCGAACAAAGGGAGGAAGAGGACCATAAACTTTTAACACCTTCACAGGAAGCCTACAATAAACTTCTATATTGGAGGGGGAACTACAATTCCCATGAGTACCAATTGTTAAAGGGACAGCACATAGTTCTGACTACACAGATACTCAGGCTTTCTAAGCTGTGGTTACAGTACACTCCCCGCCTGGGATCCTATGGATTCCACCTCAACATGCAAGCTAGTGGAGTATCCTAACAAGTCTAAGCATATACGTCATGCTACACTATTCTCATCACTAGGCAAATATAAGCTAAGAATAAGTGACAGTATGCTGCGCTATATTCATAATTAGGGCTAAATATAACATATAAGCAACACAATGGCATGTAAAGCTTGAACTTCAGCCTTCAAGATCAGTCTTCCGTACAAGCAGGACCACTTCGGTGACTGGTCTGGTGAAAATCTTCGGGCCGTCGTGTCTGGCTACATGAACGTCAATCTTGCGGACCAACCCGTCCGCGCTGGGTAGAACTCGATCTATAAGTCCCATGGGCCACGAGTTCCTAGGAGCGTCCTTGTCTTTCAGGAGGACGACATCACCTTCTTGTAGGTTGGGCTCAGACTTCTCCCACTTGCGTCAGCATTGCAGAGTTGGGAGGTACTCTTGTTTCCATTGCTTCCAGAAGGTGTTAGCGAGAAGTTGAACTTGCCTGCATTGCTGCTTGAACATATCCTTAGAGATGAAGTCTCCTTGAGGTGCAGGCCAGGTGCCTGTCTTCTGTGTCAGCAAGGTGGCTGGTGTTAAGATGGTAGGGTTCTCAGGATCAGAGGATACTGGAACTAAAGGTCTGGCATTGATGATAGCGGACACCTCTGCCAGGAGGGTAGCCAAGGTCTCATGAGTGAGAGAATGTTTTCCTGCTAGCATAGAGTCCAATATTCTGCATGCAATGCCAATCATGCGTTCCCACACTCCTCCCATATGAGAGGCTTGGGGTGGATTGAAGATCCATTTACAATTCTGGTCACTCAGGTAGCTGCTGAGGGTTGGATCAAGATCTGGGCTTCCATTGATTCCCAACTCCTTGCAGGCGCCGATGAAGTTCGTGCCACGGTCAGACCTCAGTAGCTTGACAAGTCCCCGTATGGCGAGGAATCTTCTGAGGGCATTTATGAAGCTGGAGGCATCCATGGATTCAATCACTTTGATATGTACCGCTCGGATGCTCAGACATGTGAATAGCACTGCCCATCTCTTGCTGTTGGCTTGTTCTTCCCTGGTCTTGCGTGTCACTACATTCCAGGGGCCAAATACATCAAGTCCAACATTAGTGAAAGGGGGCTTAGTGCTGAGGTGATCTGGTGGCAGGTCGGCCATCTTCTGCTGCTGATGGGAACCTTTGAGCTTCCGGCATTGTATGCAGGTCTGTAGGACGCCAGCGATGCATCTTTTCGCTCCCACAATCCATAGGCCCGCTGCTCTGATGGCTCCTTCTGTGAAGTGACGTCCTTGATGATGAACCCGCTCATGGTGGTGGCGCACCAAGAGGACAGTCACGTGATGTCAAGCTGGAAGAAGGATAGGGTTTGCTACTGTTAAGCCTACATCAGCTGCCTTGAGACGCCCTCCTACCCGAAGTAAGCCATCATCATCGAGGTAAGGGTTCAGCTTAAGTAGCGGACTGTTCTTAGGTATAGGCAACCCTTTCTTGGTGTTTTCGAGTTCTTCTACGTAGAACTCATGTTGTACTCTCTGGAAAATCAGTAGCTCCACCCTGCATCGTACTTCGGATGAGGTTGGTTCTGTATTCCGGTGGCGAGCAAAGTGGATGAGGCGTGCCATCCCTAGAACAAGTGGCATCCATTTGGAGAATCGTTCAAATCTCTTTGCTTCTAGATGGTGGTCGATCTCGATTCCCATTTTCATGCAGGTGACTTGAGGCCGAACTTCGTTGTCCTGGTCTGGGTCTAGGAGCTCGTAGTATTCCTTCTCGTGCTGTACTGGATTGACCAAACGCAGGAGGAAGTCAGGTCCTTTCAGTCAGGAGGACTCAGCCAGCTGTGAGGCAGGGATGGACCGTGTTGCATGGTCTGCCAGATTCTGATCCATAGGGACATGTCACCACTGGTTAGGGCATGCGGATCGTCGAATATGCTCTACTCGGTTGCTGACATACACATAGAACCGACGACTTCGATTGTGTGTGTATCCAAGTACTACTTTGCTGTTTGTGTAAAAGGTAGTGGTATCAAAGGTAAGGTCCATCTCTCTCTCTATTATCTCTGCAAGCTCCACAGCAAGCACAGCACCGCATAGTTCCAGACGTGGGATGGTGTGTCCCTGTAGCGAGGCTAACTTAGCTTTCCCCAGGATGAAGCCCACGTGGACTTGGTTCTCCCCGCCAACGACCTGCAGATATGCTACGGCTGCAATTGCTTTTGTTGATGCATCTGAAAAGATGTGTAGCTCTCTGTGGGAGGCAGCGGTAGGTGAGACTGGTACATAGGTGCGTGGGATCTGGATGGCTTGCAGGCAGTTGAGCGAACCTCTCCAGGCCTCCCATTCCTTTCTTTGGCCAGGGGGAAGAGGCTCATCCCAGTCTTTGGTGCCTAAGGAGAGAGTGCGTAGGAAGTGTTTTCCTTGGATGGTCACTGGTGCAGCAAACCCCAACGGATCAAACAAGCTGTTCACTGCTGACAGGATTCCTCGTCGTGTGAACTGTTTCTCTTGGGCTGGTGCTCGGAAGATGAAGATGTCCCTCTTCAGGTCTCAACTCAGTCCAAGGCTGCATTGGAGGAGGGGAGTGTCGCCACCCAAGTCTAGGTCCTGTAGTCCTTTGGCATGGTCTTCTGGAGCAAATGCTTCCAACACCTTCGTGCTGTTGGATGCAATTTTGTGCAGCCTAAGATTAGCTGCAGCCAGCATTTGTTGTGTTCTCTTTAGCAGGTCCACGGCTTCTTCTGGAGTGGGTAAGGACTTCAGTCCATCGTCCACATAGAAGTCCCATTCCACAAATCGCCTTGCGTCCAGGCCATACTGTCCTTCTCCTATGCGTGCAGTTTGATGCAACCCATAGTTGGCAATTGCTGGGGACAGTCCATTGCCGAACACATGGACTCGCATGGGATACTTGGTAATCTTCTGGCTATGCAGTTCATCACTGAACCATAAGAAGTGTAGGTAGTTGCGGTGATCATCTCTGACGAGGAAGGAATAGAACATCTGCTGGATGTCTGCCATGACGGCTACGGCTTCCTTTCTAAAGCGGATGAGTACACCAAGTAGGCTGTTGGTCAGGTCCAGTCCAGTTAGGAGGGCCTCGTTCAACGAGAATCCTTGAAATTGGGCACTGGAATCAAAGACCACTCTGATCTGGCCGGGCTTTTGGGGATGGTATACCCCGAAGAATGGCAGGTAGCAGCATTCTTCTCCCTCTCGCAGTAGAGGTGCAAGTTCTGCATGCTTATTCTGCAGCATCTTGTCCATAAATTCCACAAAGTGGGCCTTCATCTCAGGATTCCTTGCCAGGGTTCTGCACAAGGTGTTGAGTCGAGACTGTTCACAGTTGTTGGGCAATCGCTGTCTAGGTGTGCAGAAAGGGAGTGGAGCAATCCAACTTCCAGAGTCATCTTGCTGAAGTTCCTTTTCCATTAGTTGTAGGAATTGCTTGTCTTCCATAGATGGGGTGAGCATGTTATCATCTTTGGTCGTTCGGAACAGTGTAGTTCCAAGGCCATAGTCCTCTTCCATTAGTGTGAAGTGTTCTGGACATGGCTTCAAGTGTGAGGCTCGTCTGTTATCCATGATGGTTGTGGCGAAGATGCTCATCTGGTTTGGCATCTGTAAGCGATCTACGCACATGTTCCCCACTATGACCCATCCTAGGTCATACCTCTGGGCATGTGGGGTGCCAGGAGGTCCAACAATCACCTCGTGGCAAACTAGCAGATCGGTAGCATCTATCCCTAGCAGAAGCAAGATCTGTGCATCTGTATCCAAGGCAGGAAGGTGATCTGCTATTGATTGTAGGTGCGGATGATGGAGCGCTACGTCTGGTGTTGGAATCTGGTCGCAATCATCTGGTATGGCATCGCATTCCAACAGTGGAGGTAGAGAGAACTGGATACTGCTGTCGAGAGATTCAATTTGGAACCCGACGGCTCTCCTCCTCACCATGCACTGGACCCCAGCACACGTTCTGAGGATGTATGGCAGGTCATCCCCTGATATGTTGAAGAGCTCAAAGAATATTGGGTCGACCAGGGACCGGGTACTGTGGCTATCTAGGATGACATACATTTTGATGGCCTGTTCAGGTTGGCCAGCAGGAAAGACTTTGGCGAGACATATCTGATGGCAGGACCAGTTGGTGCTCCCAACGCCGCACACTTGAGTGCAGTGGGCCAAAACAGGCTTCTCCCCTTGGGAGGCAGGGTCATCAGGCACAACTAGCTGTGTTGGCATGGCCTCTGGGTGCATGGCAGTTGCATGTGTGTCACTGCTGCACTCGTGTGACTACACAGATACTGAGGCTTTCTTAGCTGTGGTTACAGTACAGGCTGGCACATCCATTGAGGTGGAGCCGGCAGCTGCCTCGAGCGCAGCTCTCTGAAGGAGGCGCTGTGGCCCATGCGAGCCCCCAACAACCCCCCAGCCTGATCCGGCACCAGCACTCAGGCTGTGCCTGTTGCTTCATGGCTTGTGCCCCTGGCCCGACCTGGCAGCAGCACCACGGGATGCGCGGAGCCGAAACAATCAGGCTGTGCCTATTGCTTCATGCGCTTGGTGGGTATTAGACATTGGGAAGGTCAGTTTGCAGCCCCTCAAAGTAGCTTCCAGCAGTCACTCCAGTTTACCACTGTCCCTGTCAATTAGAGAGCTCCTATCCTGGCCCATCCAGCCAGGAAAAGGAACAGCCCCTCAAAGTAGCTGCCAGCAGACACTCTAGTTTTTGCCACTGTGAAGAGAAAATGACAGCAAAGGGGGGACCCACGGATCATGCCTTTTCCAGGGTTCAATCTCTCTGAAACTTGGGGGGTCTATAGAGGACACTGAGGACTAGGACCCCTGCAAATTTGGGGTTATTGGACATTGGGAAGGTCAGTTTGTAGCCCCTCAAAGTAGCTTCCAGCAGACACTCCAGTTTTTGCCACCGTGAAGAGAAAATGACAGGAAAGGGGGGGGGGACACCCATGGATCATGCCTTTTCCGGGGTTCAATATAGCAGGCTAATTTTTAAGTTGATAATTTTGTATGGCCCGCAAATGATGTTATAAATATCCTAATTAGCCCTTGGCAGAAAAAAGGTTCCCCACCCCTGCATTAAATGAACATGAAATTTTTCATCAGACCACTTGGCAAGTCTACCTATTTAGTTCGGGGCTATGACATTAGAAAGACCATCTACTCCGATATGAACCTGCCTTATTACTGCAGTCCGTGTATGAAGTCTTATCTTTTGTACCACCATTATCTGAAATAACGGTGATGCAAGACCACAGGTGGGGAAACCAGTGACTGAAATTCAAGTTAGATTACTAGAATGCAGTCCACATGAAGATAGTTCAGAAATTTCAGGTGGGGAAATTGCTGCCACTGCTTCATCTCCATCACTGTGGTGGCATGTTGCTGCCACCTCCCATCCCAGATAGGAGCTGTAGCAGCTAATGTTCCTTCTCTCCATGTTCAGTAGGGCCTCCTGAACTCCCGCAAAATGCAAGAGTTCAGGAAAGCCCCTTTGGGTTGACATGGCTTGTTGTGCTATCTTTAAAATCTCATAGAGAACCAGAAAGGAAGCAATGGCCAGCACAATCCAGAAGGCTGCCAAGATGGAGGTGGCCAGTGCAGTTACTGGTCTGTTCCAATTTAGACATTCCGGACAGGGAAGCATCAATGCACACCCCTCCAGAAGGAACAGAGGGCATGGCAAGCACTCTGGAGTCCATAGCAACCACAGTTACATACACCAGTCAGGCAACTGCAGCTGATGATGCCTCTTTGAGTGACACATACAGGTTCAGCCAATCACCAGCCACTGATCCAGCCACTGCCCTTCGATGCCACTCCTCTGCTCCTCAGAGCCAGTAGCTGGGATGAAAGATCCAGCAAGAGTGCAATCTGAACAGAGGCATGTGACCTGAGAGGCCCCTTCCCCAGTCCATAGGGGAAGGGTACCCATGTGGTAGATAGGATGCCCACCTTTTCTTTGGCAAGCACTTGATCAGTGACAGAAGTGCTGTCCACATGTAAACATCCCTGAAAAAGTAAAAATAGGCAGACCAAAAAAGACAAGAGGCTGGCCTTGAATCCACATCCCCCTACCCAAGATCAGCATCCTAACCAGTGGACCAAGAGAGGAAGTAGAAAAATAAGTGAAGCCTTGACTTTGGTGCCAGCCACCAGTCAAAAAGCTACCTGAGGTTGGATACTCCAGGTGGCAAACTGGAACTGATGAGTGGACAAATTGGCAGGGACTGCATTGGTCATGCTCCCAGGTCTCCCAGTTGCATCTCCACCTGCACAGATGCAAAACAGAGAAATGTGCAGCATTGCCACACAGCACAAATCCCATGCCGGCCACAGCCACGGTGTGGCACCACGACAGGGTCTGCAGTCCCATGCCCATGGAAGACTCATATAGCAGGAGACCCCCCCCCCCCCCGTGGTGCATGTTGTTGCCATCCTAATGATGCTTAGCAAACCCATGAGGAAGTGCTTTGGCACTGCGACTGATACATCCACCACCAGCTGCTGCTGCACAGGGCCTGATCCTGCAAGGCAATGGGTCCCAGGGTTGCTTGGCTAGTTGATCCACAGAGCCCAGTGGACAGCTGCTAGGAACCCTAACCTCAATTGTATCCTAACCCTCGCCTGAGGGGGATCCCTGGCAGGGGAGTGTGTTGACAGCCCAGTGTGGGGCTCCAAGTATCCCCAGTTCCCCATCATAGGCAGCTTTCCCAGAGGCACTTCCCTGAGAGTCTGCCCCCATTGCATGACGTGGGGCATGGTGCTGGGAGTGACTGGCATGGGCCATTCCCACATGAGCACACTGCTGCTCTGAGCTGTGGGAGCTGGTGTTGCTGGAGCAGTGCTCAGCCCTGTGTAAGGGGAACAGGGGAGGCCAGTGCAGACTCTTGGGCTGGGGCGGTTGGATTTCTGCCCCTGCTTACCTAACAGTGCACGGTTGCTCCTTTGGTTTGAGGCTCCAGAGATGGGGGTACCAATTAGG
Organism: Eublepharis macularius; assembly: GCF_028583425.1. Taxonomy (NCBI): domain Eukaryota; kingdom Metazoa; phylum Chordata; class Lepidosauria; order Squamata; family Eublepharidae; genus Eublepharis; species Eublepharis macularius. The sequence goes on from NC_072791.1 coordinate 59,271,194, forward strand.
GTTCTGATACAATACATGTCAGCCACAGAGTATGGACTTTGGTTTCCCCCTTGGATGTTAGTGCTAAGTGCTCCCTCAGTAGTGCTAAGTGCTCACTCTGTGCCTTTTCAACCACCCAAGTGCAACACTATGTGCTCTGAGGGCGAAGCTACAAGTGACGAATGACACTTGAACAGCAAGTGTATTTCTCCTTGTTCACTTGTGCTCCACTCAATCCACTTGCTGTTCAAGTGCCATTTGTCACTTGTAGCTTGGCCCTCAGTCTGCATGGCGGAGAGCTCTGAGACAAAGTCTCGTGCTGCCTGCCCAACCTAATGAGTTATAATGAGTCTTGTGCTGCCTGCCCAATCTGGCTGGGGTTTATGTAGTGCTGGGGAGGGGCAGTGATTGGGTGCTGGAGAGGAGGCTTGTCTACCGCTGGAGAGGGTGGTGATTGGTTGCAGCTATAGTTGGCATTCTGTGCTCCTCTAGGGCTTTGGGGCATGGCTGTACCCCACTTGGTCTTTCCTGGTGCATGGCTACCTATAGGCTACGCTGTGGATTTTGCTAGTGTAACTTTCTGCTGCTGTTGAGGGGCATTCCTGGACTGGAGCTGCTTAAGGAGCCATATAACTCTAGCCATGCACTCCAGCCCCTCAGTTCCATGTTGGTGAGAGACTTATGCCAGTGGCTTGCTGGCTTGTGGCTGTGGAGGGGCAGTGCTAGCAGCTAGGACTGGCATGGTGGTGCCAGGGCTTTGCACCAGTTCAATTCCTGTTTACGTTGGTGAATCTTGAAGATAAGCCGGTGTAGTGGCTATCTGGCTCCCTAAATGCTTCCCCTCCACCAGGATTGTCCTGTTAACACACTTCAGCTCCCAGTCTGTGGCAGGGATGGTGAGAGGCAAAGGTGTGGGATGGGGCATGGGACATTGGTGTAAGCCAGTGTCAAAAAGGGGAGCTGGGCAACAACTTCTAGTGGCGCCCCTTTTTGAACCACCACTGTTGCTGAGGATTGAGCTGTTAAGCAGTTGTAGTTCCTTATATTATTATTTTTATGGATTTAGAATAAGATGTCACCTTTATTTACTGTAGGTAACAGTAACATCAGTGGGACTGACTCTATGAATCTATGAAATGGGTAGAGAGATGACTCAAATATTTAAAAAGTGAATCTACATCTTCATTGACTAAACAAACATTACAGCATTTGTTCTTATGCACCTTTAAGGCTACCCATGTTTTTACAATACCACAGATTCCATGGCTGCTTTTGTGATGTCATAAATAAAGACATCATGATGTCATATGCCTCTTGGTACCAAGGGGGAAGCTGATTCTGAAGTGAGCAACTGACAAAATTGTTTAAGGATTATTGAAAATATAAACCAAAATTGTTTCCTCGATAAATATAATTAGCTGTATATATTGCATTTTCAAGAGGAAGCACTGATGTTAGGACCAGCTCTTTAAATAAAATTGGACCTCAGTAGTCTCCAGAGAAAACATGCATAAAGCAAAGTAAATGATTTTCTGTCAACACTAAGTAGACAGGTGCTTACATTGAACAGCATTCTAATATGTCTCTGAATATTTATGTCTTCTTTTTCAAATGCATTGCCCATGAATGTCACAGCTGTCAAACGTCTGTATACAAGAAGATAAAAAATGAAATTAATAAAAGGCAGATCAACATTTTGTTTGTTTAGAACACTTTTCTCCCTCCAGTTGCCCCTTTTGGGGAGGGCGTAACAATGTTTTGCTTTCTTGTCAGACAGGCTTACTAGCCTCCAAATAACTGGTTGAATTGTGAGTAGAATCTGTTGATTTTGCTTTGAAAGTAGAAAATTTCTCATTATTTATAATAACAAAAAACCATAATGAATGCAATGTGGAGGAGCAGTAAAAAATTGACATCGATATTTAATTAGTTTAATTCAGATTTATATCAGTAATGCAGAGTTTCCTCTTTAACATGGTTGCAACTTGAACTCAGATAGGAAACCACCATGGTATATCCCGCCCTCAGGGAGAGGTCTACCTCTCCCAGGCATCTGTGCCCCTTGTTGACACAGCTCTGGATACACCACTAAAAATTGCTAACTGTTATCAGGAAGGGAGAAAATTAGCAGAGTGAGAACAGTTGTTTTATTTATTTTTTAAAAAACACATTTATCCTGCCTTTCTCCCAGATTACATCATAATATACAGAATGTGGTAGAAAGTGATGGCGTTTGGGATTTTTCAAGTCCCCATGCACACAAAGTGGACAGGGATTATTGCTCATGGGCTGCAAAACATACCATTTTTTAAATGGACCTCTAGTCTTTTAATGTAATTTTTTAAAAAATTCTGGTCATGTAGGGAATGCTGAGATTACGTAACCTCCAGCCAAATACCAAACAAAGACTAGTTTGTGTTCAAAAGTGGTTCCAAAAATACAAATGTTTATTTTTCATCTTAAGAGCTTTATTTTACAAGCACATGCCAAAGACAGTTTCTGTATTAATAGACTGTTCTATAGTTGAGGAAGAAATTAGTCATAAGAGCTGTAGGATTCTTCCATAAATTCCATCAGAGAGGAGTCCCAGCTGGGAGCTCTATGAATGCAGCAGGTTGGATATGAATATCGATATTTTGAATTTCTGTGGTATTTTCACACTGAGCAAGTCCACAGGGTCTATGCAAGAGGTATTCCTTCATTTTTTTTCAAATCTTTGTTGAGATGAATGGTAGGCTTATATATATTTCAGCTAAAGAGGTAGGCATATGGACAGGCAGATGGACTGATGGATATGGCTGTTTATTTCTGGCCATCTTTTGCCTGTCCCTTGGAAGCACAGGCCTAAGTTTTAATATCTACTGGTGATTATAAGGCAGTTGTTCCCCACTTATAAGTCTGAATGAAGTGTTCAGTCTACATTTCTGAAGGGATATCTTGGGGATTCAGATGATTTACGCTAGAGAAAATCAAAATAATAATGTACAGAATTAAATGGTGATCCAAGAGACCAAAATTCTTCTCACAGATCACTTGTGAAATAGGAATGATCTAGTCTCTTGCCCCTATTTCCAAGTGGCTATAATTACCATTACTGAACAGAACAATTTTTGAGATTGGGTCTTTCATATTTTTATTTGTTTCTTTGTTTGTTTGTTTGTTTATAGTTAGCTATGTGTAGTCCACTTTTCTGCCCAATAGGAACCCAAAGTTTCTTACAATATTATTCCCTCCTCCATTTTACCCTCATAATGGGCATGTGAGTTAGGTTAGGCTAAGAAACACTGACTGGCCCAGGTCACCTAGCAAACTGTTATGGCAGAGTGGGGATTTGAACCCGGGTATCCCAAACGCATCTCTTGATATTCACATTTACATAAACAGCCCACTGAATTTGTCTAGTATCTAAGAGTCTCTCTACCTGAGACCTCTTGCACGAGGATGCTCAAGTGAAGGGAGACGCAATGTTAGCCAGGAAGCTGACTTTTAAAAGACAAATGGGAAGGCTCTTGTCAGTTTCACCTTTCTACAGAAGGGGAGGTGAAGGGGAGGCAAAGAGGAAATAAACCCTCTGAGGAGTAATCTTTGAAGGCAAGAAAGAACATTTTGGGTGCCACAAAGGGTCCGTGGTGCTTCTTCTCAACTTTTCTATAACTAGATGGAGGAGCAGCTTCCTGCATAAAAGTCTGCACAAGAGCCAGCTCCTGCTGCAGCCAATTCAACCCCCCCCCCCCCACACACCACTTCTGTCTCTCCTGTCTCCTTATCTCTTGAGCAAAATAAACTTTACAAAAGCACATCCTTACTTAACCGACCAGCACTGAACTGAGCCAAGACAGTTTGTCTTTCAGTCACATGGCTTACCCACGGCCACCTACTGAGCTTATGGCAGTAGTGGGATTCGAACAAGTAGAGTGCTGATTCGCAGCTAAACCACTTAACCACCGGGCTACAGCAGCTCTACTAAAACATTAGAGAGTAAAGGCTAACCCAAACCTCCTTCTGAGAAGAAGGGGAGCGTGCCTGTCTCTTTTCCTCCTTCCATGTTTAGGATGGCTGGTTGTAATGGGCAAAAATATGTATGGTGAAAAGTTAAATCACTTCTCTACAGTACTATGTCCCAGTTTGAATCAGGACTTTTTGCCTTTAAATATGTTGTGAAGATTTGATCATGGATCTCTTACTGTCTTATATATCTAGACCTGAGATGGCCTGTTGTACTTTGTATTATTACCAGTGTTGGATCAGTGCCCCAATCTGCAGATCCTTATGCTCATAGAATGTGAATGCATTCATGTAGCTGTGTGCAAGGTCTGGAAAGAAGTGTATATCAGTGGGATGGAGGACTCAGAAGTTTTGAATGGAGCCTGAGTTCAAGACATTTGAGAAACACATTACTAATGTTTCAGGTGGGTAGTTGCATGGGTCTGCTATATACTCAAGTCTAGGGACATCTTAAAGACTAAGAAGATTTTCTGGATATAAGCATTTGAGAGTGAAAAGCTTATCTGAAGAAGGGAGCCTTGACTCTTGAAAGCTTATCCATTGAAAATCCTGTTTGTCTTTAAGATGTCACTGGATTTGAATTTTGTTACCCTAGTAATTGTCATGATAGCTAGCCAGTTTCAGAGGACAGGGGAAATGTATGTATGTATGTATGTATGTATGTATGTATGTATGTATGTATGTATGTATGTATGTATGTATGTATGTATGTATGTATGTATGTATGTATGTATGTATGTATGTCATTTATAGTCCACCTTTCTCACTGAGACCCAAGACGGATTACACAGTGTGAGATTTGTACATTCAATAGCAAGAACATTTCCATAAACAACGCCATAGGGTAAACTAGATACAAGTTTATAAAGATATAGCATTTGTAGGAATTCAATACAACATAGTGGTGAAGTCCATGGTTCATAACTCATTAGCAAAGCATCTGAGACCCCCTTCCTACAATCCAGCCCTCCTATCTGAGTTTCTCCTACTAAGTGCTCCTACTAAGCAATACTTTTCTTCTCTGGCATTCATTTAGGCTAAGAAATCATTTTCAACAAATGTTTGCATGAGAATCTTTCAGGGCTGGTAGAATCCTTAGAACACTGATATGCACAAGCTCTACAAGATCAGAGAATAAAGTGCAGAAAGCCTGTTTGGTGTAGTGGTTAAGAGCAGCAAGACTCTAATTTGGAGAACCAGGTTTGATTCCCCACTCCTCCACTTGAAGCCAGCTGGGTGTCCTTGGGTTAGTTGCAGCTTCTTGGAGCTCTCTCAGCCCCACCCATCTCACAGAGTGATTATTGTGAGAATAATAATACACACTTTGTAAACTGCTCTGTGTGTGGCATTAAGTTGTCCCAAAGGGTGGCATATAAATTGAATGTTGTTGTTGTTGTTTGTACATGATCCAAGAACAAAGGTCAGAAAATAACATGAAAAGAGCTGCCTTGATGGCCCTGAGTTCAGAAAGGTAAGATGGGGTAAAAAATGTACCATTTTCCATCGCTCAAAAGCTGGGATGATGAGATTTTGGATTTTTGGTATAAATCGCCCAAGATGAAAAAGCAGATGTTTGTGATGTTTGGCTATGATTAGGGCTGGCTTGTGAATTCTAAGGTTCATAAGTTCATTTCAATTCAGAAAAGCATCCACATATTTTGTTGCTTATTCAAATGTAACCATTCCTCTTTAAGTTGGAAATATGGCTGGAAACATTGCACTTCTTGATACAAGCCATGTCAGTAAGATTCTTGAAAAGAGAAGTTCATCTGATTCTGATTAACAAAACCAGAAAATACAGAAACACATAAAAACGAGATACTACTCTGGATGGGCCTTATTATTTAATCCTCTTTTCAATGTGACGGTATATATGATTTTCCTTTTGATCCAAAAATATGGCTATAGTTTGCAAAATGTGTGTGCCATATTAGGAAAAATGAAATGTAGGGGTAGTGGGAGTTTAAAAAAAACAAAAAACAAAAAAACCCTTCAGCATCTTTGCTGCAAACAATCCCTTATTGTACAAATGTAAATAGAAAGCATTTGTGTGGTTTCTAACAGAACACAGTATAGAAATCAGGATGCCATTCTGTTCTTTGTTTTTCTAGTATAATAGAAATTGTGGTATTTTTAATCCAACCCTACACTTTTAATCCATCACTGCACTTGGGCCTACTGTACTCTGGACCAACTTTTCCATGTGAAGCATATTACATTGCAACCCCAACTAAAATGAAGAGGCAGACACAGGCTTGGATTAAAGGGCCGTTTATTAAAATGACCATAACTTAACAAGGCAAGGGCCAACTAAGCGGTACAGGTCAAGCCCTGGGGTCAACTCCGGACCTCTGCCTTGACCTGCCTGGGTGAGCCCCAAAGCCCCGAGTGTAGGCCATCCCATGAATGGCTGCAACCTGGCCAGCTAGGCAATGGATCCCCCCATCAAGCATCTAACACCGCAGCCATACGGCATGAGGGGAGGCCTTGTGTTTGGGGATCCTCGCAGGCTTCTGCCCGTGCTACGGTAGCCGTCAACAAGCATACTACACTAAATGGCAGACCCTGTTCCCCACCCTTGGGGAAGCGCCACTGGGTGCTCACCATCCCGCACCCTGTTATCCGTCCTGAGCCTGCTTGCGGGGAGGGCGGAATATAAATATGATAAATAAATAAATAAATAAATAAATAAATAAATAAATAAATAAATAAATAAATAAATAAATAAAATAAAATATTCTCAAAATCTTCTGCCGGTGACCAACCACAGCACCACCTCACAAACTCCTCAACACTGCCATTAGTGCAAGGTAGGCGAAAAAAACCTCTTTCCCAAAGCCAATCAGGGGAAAAAGGGCAAAAAATTCCTACCTGGCTCTGTAACAGTAGCCAGGTATTCCTGCACTAAAAACAGGGAGAGGTGGGTGGACTGAGCACGTCTTCAACTGCGGCCGGGGGGAAACAGAGCCGCCAGAAAACAGCTCCTGGCTCCGCCCCCCCAGCCAAAGCCCCGGATGCCTGGGAGGGAAGGGAGCCTGCCTCCTTTCCTCTGGCAGGGCTGCAAAGGGTGACTCCCTGCTTGAGCTGCAAGCAGCCGCAGGGTGAGTCACAGTATTACTAGTGTGGGATCAGAGCATGGATCACTGCAGACAGATCACAATGCTTGAGGAATGGCCACAGCTAACATCTGCTAAAGTTGGTGTCCCGTGGAGGACATCTGAACATCTTACCACAGGCCAAGATCCAGCATCACTTGCTGTTTCAGAGGGATTGCAATCCCTCCAGGACAGACTGATTCCTCAGTTCTTGAGCAGCATTGTAATTAATCATCTCAATCTTGTCTGAACTGAATTTCAGTTTATTGGCCATTCTCCACTTGATTGCCACCCTAGTCAGAACGAAGAGACAGACACCAAGTTGGGATCTAAGGGCCACTTTATTAACTTCATACAACTAAACAAGCCATAACAGCGGCAAGGGCTTAAAGCAGTACAGGTCAAGCCACGGGGTCTACCATGGACCACCAGCAAGGGCCTAAAGCAGTACAGGTCAAGCCATGGGGTCCACCATAGATCACTGCCTTGACCTGTCTGGACGAGCCCCAAAGCCCCGGGTGCGACCCAGTGGATGGTGTGGACCTGGCCAGCCAGGCAATTTGGTCACCCCCTTTCAAGCTCCTGAACACCTCAGCCGTATAGCAGTGAGGGAAGGATTTGCATGCGGGTTCCCAAAGGCAGCTTGCCCCTGCAGCTGGAAACCATCAAAGCAGTACCAGCCCTTCAGGCAGGCCCCTTTTCCCACCAATAGGGAAGCACCAATGGTGCTCACCATCCCGCACCCTATCTCAAACTCAAACCTGCCATGACAATGCTAACAGGCCTCACCCTATGCCAATAACCTCAATCCCCACAATTGGTGCATGGTAGGCGAACCCCCCCCCTTTCCCATGCCAAATTGGAACAAGGGGAAAAAATTCCTACCTGGCTCTGATAACAGCAGCTGGCTAATTCTGTACCAATAAAAGGTGAGGAGGGTGGGCTGAGTGACTTCCAGCAACTATGGCTGGGCAGGACGAAGCGGCGTCCTAGGCCCCTTAACTCCACCCTCCCAGCCAACCATTAATTAGCAAAGGGGGATGGTGTTGCCTCCCTCCTTCCAGGGCAGCAATCAATGGCCCCCAGCTTAAGCAGCATTGCTGCGAGCTGGGAAGGGTCCGAATTGCCACCCTAGTCAGAATGAAGAGACATACACCAAGTTGGGATCTAAGGGCCACTTTATTAACTTCATATAACTAAACAAGCCATAACAGTGACAAGGGCCTAAAGCAGTACAGGTCAAGCCATGGGGTCCATGATGGATTGCTGCCTAGACATGTCTGGGCGAGCCCCAAAGCCCCGGGTGCAACCCATCCAGTGGATGGTGTGGACCTGGCTGGCCAGGCAATTTGGTCACCTCCCTTTCAAACTCCTGAACACCTCAGCCGTATAGCAGTGAGGGAAGGAATTGCATGCGGGTTCCCGAAGGCAGCTTGCCCCTGCAGCTGGCAGCTGTCAAAGCAGTACCAGCCCTTCAGGCAGGCCCCTCTTCCCACCAATAGAAAGCACCAAGGGTGCTCACTGGCCCGCACCCTATCTCAAACTCAAACCTGCCAACGCCAAGCCCAAGCCTCTGCTTAGGCCCTGATGCCCCACTGATAGCCTAAGGCTAACCGAAGCCCTTGCCGCAAATCATCAAGAAAAATTTTGTTGCCCGCTTCAGACAGGTGCACCCCATTACATCTGTAGAGGTCGGGAAATTCGGTCCTGATCCTGGGATGAGGCAAATAGACACCCAACCCCTCTCCCAAGGCTTTCCAAATGGCCCTGTTGGCCTTCATTCTAGCCCTCTCAATGTCCTGGCGATCCTCTGCCTCCCTCCAAACCTGCTGAGGGATCATCGCTAACCACATAATCAGCATCCCTGGCCATCGCTCTGCAATGTTGTGCAGATCCAACTGTGCTTGTGAGGACAAAGCCTTGCCCTGCATAAGCCCAAGATCATTGCTGCCATGATGAATAACAAGGATATGGGGCAGCGCCTCCTGCCCCACTCCAAACAACAATGGCAACAGGCCCGACCACTTAAGGCCACACCAGCCTTGCCATTCCACCATGGCCCATTCACTTAATCCAAGCTGGGACCCAACAGGTGTCCTCCATGCTTGATGGGCTGCCCAGAAGACAAAGCTGTGCTCGACGATCAGGATCCTCTGCTTCCCACCGTGAGACACAGGACCTAAGAAAAAGAACCAATTAGTGAGCACTTAAAATTGTGATAGAGGACAAACGTAGGAATGGTAGGCAGAAGACCACCACCTGCCCACCCGCTGAATCGGACTGACCTGGATATCCCATGGCCGCTGCCGTGGAAACTGCCCCAAACCTAAAAGAATGGGTACCAAAATTCATGCCACTCAAACCCAGTTTGGATAGTGCCCATTTCGTCACTGCCCCAAACTGGTAGCGGGTCAAAGGGGAGCCATTCTGGTGTTGAAACAAACAAACATGCTCCGTTCCCCTCACCTGCCAGTACCTCCGCAAGGTCCATACTGGGCACAACTCAAGCTCGGAACAAGCTCCCAACCTAATAACCACCCCTCCATGCGTCTGGTCCGTCTTGGACCAATGAATTGTAAGGGAGACAGAATCCCCTTCAAATTTCAGGTCACTTGCCATAAGGGCAAGACCAGAAGTGTCCTTGCCTGACATCACAAGCTCGTTGACACGCAAAGCCCTGAAAAAGGCAGTTAATGTGGCCACGTGAAAAAGTCTGGTCTTGTAGCTGGAACTGCAAATATCCCCCCAAGCAGAGCTAAGTACTTTAAGCACTGCAGGGGAGATGGGCTCGCTGGGATCCATATGCACCACAGCCTCCCTAGACCAACCTTCAAGCATCTTCCATACCTGAAAATCGCCCGTGGCCTTAGGCAATCCCCGAGCTTTACTAACGAAGGCCAATGCAGCCAGTTACCCCCGAATGGATTTCATCGACAGCCCACGGCCCTTCTGCCACACACAGAATTGCACAACGTGTTCAACGGGAATGGTCCAAATCTCACCCAGACCTGCTTCCCTCCTGAACTCCATCAACTGGCCTACCACTCTATGATATGCTTTCCGCATGCTGGGTGTGATGGCTAACTGGATGGCCCGGTACGCTTTGGCCTCCCAAACTGCTACAGCTCCAGAGGCATCCACACTGGTTGCTGATCAGCCTCCAGGGAAAGCTGCCAAAAATGCTCCATCTGTAGGCAAGACAAAGTGTCTGCCACACCACTGTTAATGCCAGGAACGTGTTTGGCCCTAAACAAAATATTCCACTGGAGGCACAGCAAAGTAAATGACCTTACTAACCCCATCAACCTGGGGGACCTGAAGGTCTAGGAATTGACCACATGTACCACAATTTGATTGTCGCTCCAAAAGTGGACAGTGTGGTTATCCAACTCCTCACCCCCCAGGTGGACAGCCACCAAGATGGGGAAAAATTCAAAAAAGGTGAGATTGTGAGCTATATCAGAATCCAGCTATTCTGGCAGCCACTGCTCAGTGCACCAGTGTCTCCGGAAATATACTCCAAAGCCAGTGGAGCCCGAGGCATCTGACATTACTTGCAGCTTGGCCTCGAGCAACAACTCATCACGCCTAAATGTAATCCCATTAAAATCCTTAAGGAATTCAGACCAAATGTCCAAATCCTTCTGCATACCCCTTGTAACCCACAACCTGTCATGGGGTGCACGCAAGGGCGCATGGCATCACACAGGCAACGCAGAAAGGCCCTCTCTGGCACAATCAACTTACAGGCGAAATTAAGGTGACCAGCCAACTGTTGAACTTCTACGAAGGACACCTTCCACTTAGCCCTAAACTCCCGAAGACGGGCCCTGATATCATTGACCTTGTCTGAAGGCAACCGCATGTGATGAATCAGGCAGAACTCACCAGCTGCCTTCTTAGGCACCATCCCCTGAAAGGGGAGACCCGAAAATTGGGTGTTGGAGGAGCTGCAAATGGCCCCCAAACCTGTCCCTCTGCACATTCTTTATTGATTTTTTACTTAACTATATCCTCTTTACCCAAAACTGAATGTAAATTATCAGCCATAAATGGGGCCCTTGACCCTTGAATTGGTATCCTAAAACCTTCCTTGAACCTATTGAACAAATAATCTGCGTC